>NW_027478527.1:629165-943748 GCF_051014685.1 Ptiloglossa arizonensis | reverse complement strand
AACTCGCCCGATTACAACGGTATGTGTAATTTTTCCCTAGCCCATTCTGGTTAAGCGTTTGGAGCAGCAGAATTGCGAAATATTTGTTGTCTTCTCAACCATTTCTTAGCTTCAAAGTCCCATATCTCGCGAACGGATTGACCAAACCCAAAAAATTCCGGCTGCGTCTGAAAGTAGAAACGCGCCCGATTACAACGGTGTGCGTATTTTTTCCCTAGGCCATTCTGGTTAAGCGTTTGGAGAAGCAGAATTGCGAAAAATTTGTTGTCTTCTCAACCATTTCTTAGCTTCAAAGTCCCATATCTCGCGAACCGATTGACCAAACCCAAAAATTCCTTCTGCGTCTGAAAGTAGAAACTCGCCCGATTACAACGGTATGTGTATTTTTTCCCTAGCCCATTCTGGATAAGCGTTTGGAGCAGCAGAATTGCGAAAAATTTGTTGTCTTCTCACCATTTCTTAGCTTCAAAGTCCCATATCTCGCGAACGGATTGACCAAACCCAAAAATTCCGGCTGCGTCTGAAAGTAGAAACTCGCCCGATTACAACGGTGTGCGTATTTTTTCCCTAGGCCATTCTGGTTAAGCGTTTGGAGAAGCAGAATTGCGAAAAATTTGTTGTCTTCTCACCATTTCTTAGCTTCAAAGTCCCATATCTCGCGAACCGATTGACCAAACCCAAAAATTCCTTCTGCGTCTGAAAGTAGAAACTCGCCCGATTACAACGGTATGTGTATTTTTCCCCTAGGGCATTCTGGTTAAGCGATTGGAGCAGCAGAAGTGCGAAAAATTTGTTGTCTTCTCAACCATTTCTTAGCTTCAAACTCTCATATCGCGCGAACGGATTGATCTAACCAAAAATTCCTATTGAATTTGAAGGTAGAAACTCGCCCGATTACAACGGTATGTGTATTTTTTCCTAGGCCATTCTGGTTACGCGTTTGGAGCTGCAGAATTGCGAAAAATATTTTGCCTTCTCAACCATTTCTTGGCTTCAAACTCCCATATCTCGCGAACGGATTGACCAAACCCAAAAATTCCTGTTGCGTCTGAAAGTAGAAACTCGCCCGATTACAACGGTATGTGTAATTTTTCCCTAGCCCATTCTGGTTAAGCGTTTGGAGCAGCAGAATTGCGAAATATTTGTTGTCTTCTCAACCATTTCTTAGCTTCAAACTCTCATATCTCGCGAACGGATTGTCCTAACCCAAAAATTCCTTCTGCGTCTGAAAGTAGAAACTCGCCCGATTACAACGGTATGCGTATTTTTTCCCTAGGCCATTCTGGTTAAGCGTTTGGAGCAGCAGAATTGCGAAAAATTTGTTGCCTTTTCAACCATTTCTTAGCTTCAAAGTCCCATATCTCGCGAACGGATTGACCAAACCCAAAAATTCCTGCTGCGTCTGAAAGTAGAAACTCGCCCGATTACAACGGTGTGCGTATTTTTTCCCTAGGCCATTCTGGTTAAGCGTTTGGAGAAGCAGAATTGCGAAAAATTTGTTGTCTTCTCAACCATTTCTTAGCTTCAAAGTCCCATATCTCGCGAACCGATTGACCAAACCCAAAAATTCCTTCTGCGTCTGAAAGTAGAAACTCGCCCGATTACAACGGTATGTGTATTTTTCCCCTAGGGCATTCTGGTTAAGCGATTGGAGCAGCAGAAGTGCGAAAAATTTGTTGTCTTCTCAACCATTTCTTAGCTTCAAACTCTCATATCGCGCGAACGGATTGATCTAACCCAAAAATTCCTATTGAATTTGAAGGTAGAAACTCGCCCGATTACAACGGTATGTGTATTTTTTCCCTAGGCCATTCTGGTTAAGCGTTTGGAGCTGCAGAATTGCGAAAAATTTTTTGCCTTCTCAACCATTTCTTGGCTTCAAACTCGCATATCTCGCGAACGGATTGACCTAACCCAAAAATTCCTATTGCATCTGAAAGTAGAAACTCGCCCGATTACAACGGTATCTGTATTTTTTCCCTAGGCCATTCTGGTTAAGCGTTTGGAGCAGCAGAATTGCGAAAAATATTTTGCCTTCTCAACCATTTCTTGGCTTCAAACTCCCATATTTCTCGAACGGATTGACCTAACCCAAAAAATTCCTATTGCATCTGAAAGTAGAAACTCGCCCGATTACAACGGTATCTGTATTTTTTCCCTAGGCCATTCTGGTTAAGCGTTTGGAGCAGCAGAATTGCGAAAAATTTTTTGCCTTCTCAACCATTTCTTGGCTTCAAACTCCCATATCTCGCGAACGGATTGACCTAACCCAAAAATTCCTGTTGCGTCTGAAAGTAGAAACTCGCCCGATTACAACGGTATGTGTATTTTTTCCCTAGCCCATTCTGGATAAGCGTTTGAGCAGCAGAATTGCGAAAAATTTGTTGTCTTCTCAACCATTTCTTAGCTTCAAAGTCCCATATCTCGCGAACGGATTGACCAAACCCAAAAATTCCGGCTGCGTCTGAAAGTAGAAACTCGCCGATTACAACGGTGTGCGTATTTTTTCCCTAGGCCATTCTGGTTAAGCGTTTGGAGAAGCAGAATTGCGAAAAATTTGTTGTCTTCTCAACCATTTCTTAGCTTCAAAGTCCCATATCTCGCGAACCGATTGACCAAACCCAAAAATTCCTTCTGCGTCTGAAAGTAGAAACTCGCCCGATTACAACGGTATGTGTATTTTTCCCCTAGGGCATTCTGGTTAAGCGATTGGAGCAGCAGAAGTGCGAAAATTTGTTGTCTTCTCAACCATTTCTTAGCTTCAAACTCTCATATCGCGCGAACGGATTGATCTAACCCAAAAATTCCTATTGAATTTGAAGGTAGAAACTCGCCCGATTACAACGGTATGTGTATTTTTTCCCTAGGCCATTCTGGTTACGCGTTTGGAGCTGCAGAATTGCGAAAAATATTTTGCCTTCTCAACCATTTCTTGGCTTCAAACTCCCATATCTCGCGAACGGATTGACCTAACCCAAAAATTCCTATTGCATCTGAAAGTAGAACTCGCCCGATTACAACGGTATGTGTGTTTTTTCCCTAGCCCATTCTGGATAAGCGTTTGGAGCAGCAGAATTGCGAAAATTTGTTGTCTTCTCAACCATTTCTTAGCTTCAAAGTCCCATATCTCGCGAACGGATTGACCTAACCCAAAATTCCTATTGCATCTGAAAGTAGAAACTCGCCAGATTACAACGGTATGTGTATTTTTTCCCTAGCCCATCAGGTTAAGCGTTTGGAGCAGCAGTGTTGCGAAAATTTGTTGTCTTCTCAACCATTTCTTAGCTTCAAAGACCCATATCTCGCGAACCGATTGACCAAACCCAAAAATTCCTTCTGCGTCTGAAAGTAGAACCTCGCCCGATTACAACGTATGTGTATTTTTCCCCTAGGGCATTCTGGGTAAGCGATTGGAGCAGCAGAAGTGCGAAAAATTTGTTGTCTTCTCAACCATTTCTTAGCTTCAAACTCTCATATCGCGCGAACGGATTGATCTAACCCAAAAATTCCTATTGAATTTGAAGGTAGAAACTAGCCCGATTACAACGGTATGTGTATTTTTTCCCTAGGCCATTCTGGTTAAGCGTTTGGAGTAGCAGAATTGCGAAAAATTTTTTGCCTTCTCAACCATTCCTTGGCTTCAAACTCCCATATCTCGCGAACGGATTGACCTAACCCAAAAATTCCTGTTGCGTCTGAAAGTAGAAACTCGCCCGATTACAACGGTATGTGTATTTTTCCCTAGCCCATTCTGGTTAAGCGTTTGGAGCAGCAGAATTGCGAAAAATTTGTTGTCTTCTCAACCATTTCTTAGCTTCAAAGTCCCATATCTCGCGAACGGATTGACCTAACCCAAAAATTCCTATTGCATCTGAAAGTAGAAACTCGCCCGATTACAACGGTATGTGTATTTTTCCCCTAGGGCATTCTGGTTAAGCGATTGGAGCAGCAGAAGTGCGAAAAATTTGTTGTCTTCTCAACCATTTCTTAGCTTCAAACTCTCATATCTCGCGAACGGATTGACCTAACCCAAAAATTCCTGTTGCGTCTGAAAGTAGAAACTCGCCCGATTACAACGGTATGTGTATTTTTCCCTAGCCCATTCTGGTTAAGCGTTTGGAGCAGCAGAATTGCGAAAAATATTTTGCCTTCTCAACCATTTCTTGGCTTCAAAGTCCCATATCTCGCGAACCGATTGACCAAACCCAAAAATTCCTTCTGCGTCTGAAAGTAGAAACTCGCCCGATTACAACGGTATGTGTATTTTTCCCCTAGGGCATTCTGGTTAAGCGATTGGAGCAGCAGAAGTGCGAAAAATTTGTTGTCTTCTCAACCATTTCTTAGCTTCAAACTCTCATATCGCGCGAACGGATTGATCTAACCCAAAAATTCCTATTGAATTTGAAGGTAGAAACTCGCCCGATTACAACGGTATGTGTATTTTTTCCCTAGGCCATTCTGGTTACGCGTTTGGAGCTGCAGAATTGCGAAAAATATTTTGCCTTCTCAACCATTTCTTGGCTTCAAACTCCCATATCTCGCGAACGGATTGACCAAACCCAAAAATTCCTGTTGCGTCTGAAAGTAGAAACTCTCCCGATTACAACGGTATGTGTATTTTTCCCCTAGCCCAATCTGGTTAAGCGTTTGGAGCAGCAGGATTGCGGAAAATTTTTTGCCTTCTCAACCATTTCTTGGCTTCAAACTCCCATATCTCGCGAACGGATTGACCTAACCCAAAAATTCCTGTTGCGTCTGAAAGTAGAAACTCGCCCGATTACAACGGTATGTGTATTTTTCCCTAGCCCATTCTGGTTAAGCGTTTGGAGCAGCAGAATTGCGAAAAATTTGTTGTCTTCTCAACCATTTCTTAGCTTCAAAGTCCCATATCTCGCGAACGGATTGACCTAACCCAAAAATTCCTATTGCATCTGAAAGTAGAAACTCGCCCGATTACAACGGTATGTGTATTTTTTCCCTAGCCCATTCTGGTTAAGCGTTTGGAGCAGCAGAATTGCGAAAAATTTGTTGTCTTCTCAACCATTTCTTAGCTTCAAAGTCCCATATCTCGCGAACGGATTGACCTAACCCAAAAATTCCTATTGCATCTGAAAGTAGAAACTCGCCCGATTACAACGGTATGTGTATTTTTCCCCTAGGGCATTCTGGTTAAGCGATTGGAGCAGCAGAAGTGCGAAAAATTTGTTGTCTTCTCAACCATTTCTTAGCTTCAAACTCTCATATCGCGCGAACGGATTGATCTAACCCAAAAATTCCTATTGAATTTGAAGGTAGAAACTCGCCCGATTACAACGGTATGTGTATTTTTTCCCTAGGCCATTCTGGTTAAGCGTTTGGAGCAGCAGAAATGCGAAAAATTTTTTGCTTTCTCAACCATTCCTTGGCTTCAAACTCCCATATCTCGCGAACGGAGTGCCCTAACCCAAAAGTTCCTGTTGCGTCTGAAAGTAGAAACTCGCCCGATTACAACGGTATGTGTATTTTTTCCCTAGGCCATTCTGGTTAAGCGTTTGGAGCAGCAGGTAGTGCGAAATATTTGTTGTCTTCTCAACCATTTCTTAGCTTCAAACTCTCATATCTCGCGAACGGATTGTCCTAACCCAAAAATTCCTTCTGCGTCTGAAAGTAGACACTCGCCCGATTACAACGGTATGCGTATTTTTTCCCTAGGCCATTCTGGTTAAGCGTTTGGAGCAGCAGAATGCGAAAAATTTGTTGTCTTCTCAACCATTTCTTAGCTTCAAACTCTCATATCTCGCGAACGGATTGTCCTAACCCAAAAATTCCTATTGTAACTGAAAGTAGAAACTCGCCCGATTACAACGGTATGTGTAATTTTTCCCTAGCCCATTCTGGTTAAGCGTTTGGAGCAGCAGAATTGCGAAATATTTGTTGTCTTCTCAACCATTTCTTAGCTTCAAAGTCCCATATCTCGCGAACGGATTGACCAAACCCAAAAATTCCGGCTGCGTCTGAAAGTAGAAACGCGCCCGATTACAACGGTGTGCGTATTTTTTCCCTAGGCCATTCTGGTTAAGCGTTTGGAGAAGCAGAATTGCGAAAAATTTGTTGTCTTCTCAACCATTTCTTAGCTTCAAAGTCCCATATCTCGCGAACCGATTGACCAAACCCAAAAATTCCTTCTGCGTCTGAAAGTAGAAACTCGCCCGATTACAACGGTATGTGTATTTTTTCCCTAGCCCATTCTGGATAAGCGTTTGGAGCAGCAGAATTGCGAAAAATTTGTTGTCTTCTCACCATTTCTTAGCTTCAAAGTCCCATATCTCGCGAACGGATTGACCAAACCCAAAAATTCCGGCTGCGTCTGAAAGTAGAAACTCGCCCGATTACAACGGTGTGCGTATTTTTTCCCTAGGCCATTCTGGTTAAGCGTTTGGAGAAGCAGAATTGCGAAAAATTTGTTGTCTTCTCAACCATTTCTTAGCTTCAAAGTCCCATATCTCGCGAACCGATTGACCAAACCCAAAAATTCCTTCTGCGTCTGAAAGTAGAAACTCGCCCGATTACAACGGTATGTGTATTTTTCCCCTAGGGCATTCTGGTTAAGCGATTGGAGCAGCAGAAGTGCGAAAAATTTGTTGTCTTCTCAACCATTTCTTAGCTTCAAACTCTCATATCGCGCGAACGGATTGATCTAACCCAAAAATTCCTATTGAATTTGAAGGTAGAAACTCGCCCGATTACAACGGTATGTGTATTTTTTCCCTAGGCCATTCTGGTTACGCGTTTGGAGCTGCAGAATTGCGAAAAATATTTTGCCTTCTCAACCATTTCTTGGCTTCAAACTCCCATATCTCGCGAACGGATTGACCAAACCCAAAAATTCCTGTTGCGTCTGAAAGTAGAAACTCGCCCGATTACAACGGTATGTGTAATTTTTCCCTAGCCCATTCTGGTTAAGCGTTTGGAGCAGCAGAATTGCGAAATATTTGTTGTCTTCTCAACCATTTCTTAGCTTCAAACTCTCATATCTCGCGAACGGATTGTCCTAACCCAAAAATTCCTTCTGCGTCTGAAAGTAGAAACTCGCCCGATTACAACGGTATGCGTATTTTTTCCCTAGGCCATTCTGGTTAAGCGTTTGGAGCAGCAGAATTGCGAAAAATTTGTTGCCTTTTCAACCATTTCTTAGCTTCAAAGTCCCATATCTCGCGAACGGATTGACCAAACCCAAAAATTCCTGCTGCGTCTGAAAGTAGAAACTCGCCCGATTACAACGGTGTGCGTATTTTTTCCCTAGGCCATTCTGGTTAAGCGTTTGGAGAAGCAGAATTGCGAAAAATTTGTTGTCTTCTCAACCATTTCTTAGCTTCAAAGTCCCATATCTCGCGAACCGATTGACCAAACCCAAAAATTCCTTCTGCGTCTGAAAGTAGAAACTCGCCCGATTACAACGGTATGTGTATTTTTCCCCTAGGGCATTCTGGTTAAGCGATTGGAGCAGCAGAAGTGCGAAAAATTTGTTGTCTTCTCAACCATTTCTTAGCTTCAAACTCTCATATCGCGCGAACGGATTGATCTAACCCAAAAATTCCTATTGAATTTGAAGGTAGAAACTCGCCCGATTACAACGGTATGTGTATTTTTTCCCTAGGCCATTCTGGTTAAGCGTTTGGAGCTGCAGAATTGCGAAAAATTTTTTGCCTTCTCAACCATTTCTTGGCTTCAAACTCGCATATCTCGCGAACGGATTGACCTAACCCAAAAATTCCTATTGCATCTGAAAGTAGAAACTCGCCCGATTACAACGGTATCTGTATTTTTTCCCTAGGCCATTCTGGTTAAGCGTTTGGAGCAGCAGAATTGCGAAAAATATTTTGCCTTCTCAACCATTTCTTGGCTTCAAACTCCCATATTTCTCGAACGGATTGACCTAACCCAAAAATTCCTATTGCATCTGAAAGTAGAAACTCGCCCGATTACAACGGTATCTGTATTTTTTCCCTAGGCCATTCTGGTTAAGCGTTTGGAGCAGCAGAATTGCGAAAAATTTTTTGCCTTCTCAACCATTTCTTGGCTTCAAACTCCCATATCTCGCGAACGGATTGACCTAACCCAAAAATTCCTGTTGCGTCTGAAAGTAGAAACTCGCCCGATTACAACGGTATGTGTATTTTTTCCCTAGCCCATTCTGGATAAGCGTTTGGAGCAGCAGAATTGCGAAAAATTTGTTGTCTTCTCAACCATTTCTTAGCTTCAAAGTCCCATATCTCGCGAACGGATTGACCAAACCCAAAAATTCCGGCTGCGTCTGAAAGTAGAAACTCGCCCGATTACAACGGTGTGCGTATTTTTTCCCTAGGCCATTCTGGTTAAGCGTTTGGAGAAGCAGAATTGCGAAAAATTTGTTGTCTTCTCAACCATTTCTTAGCTTCAAAGTCCCATATCTCGCGAACCGATTGACCAAACCCAAAAATTCCTTCTGCGTCTGAAAGTAGAAACTCGCCCGATTACAACGGTATGTGTATTTTTCCCCTAGGGCATTCTGGTTAAGCGATTGGAGCAGCAGAAGTGCGAAAAATTTGTTGTCTTCTCAACCATTTCTTAGCTTCAAACTCTCATATCGCGCGAACGGATTGATCTAACCCAAAAATTCCTATTGAATTTGAAGGTAGAAACTCGCCCGATTACAACGGTATGTGTATTTTTTCCGTAGGCCATTCTGGTTACGCGTTTGGAGCTGCAGAATTGCGAAAAATATTTTGCCTTCTCAACCATTTCTTGGCTTCAAACTCTCATATCTCGCGAACGGATTGACCTAACCCAAAAATTCCTATTGCATCTGAAAGTAGAAACTCGCCCGATTACAACGGTATGTGTGTTTTTTCCCTAGCCCATTCTGGATAAGCGTTTGGAGCAGCAGAATTGCGAAAAATTTGTTGTCTTCTCAACCATTTCTTAGCTTCAAAGTCCCATATCTCGCGAACGGATTGACCTAACCCAAAAATTCCTATTGCATCTGAAAGTAGAAACTCGCCAGATTACAACGGTATGTGTATTTTTTCCCTAGCCCATTCAGGTTAAGCGTTTGGAGCAGCAGTGTTGCGAAAATTTGTTGTCTTCTCAACCATTTCTTAGCTTCAAAGACCCATATCTCGCGAACCGATTGACCAAACCCAAAAATTCCTTCTGCGTCTGAAAGTAGAACCTCGCCCGATTACAACGGTATGTGTATTTTTCCCCTAGGGCATTCTGGGTAAGCGATTGGAGCAGCAGAAGTGCGAAAAATTTGTTGTCTTCTCAACCATTTCTTAGCTTCAAACTCTCATATCGCGCGAACGGATTGATCTAACCCAAAAATTCCTATTGAATTTGAAGGTAGAAACTAGCCCGATTACAACGGTATGTGTATTTTTTCCCTAGGCCATTCTGGTTAAGCGTTTGGAGTAGCAGAATTGCGAAAAATTTTTTGCCTTCTCAACCATTCCTTGGCTTCAAACTCCCATATCTCGCGAACGGATTGACCTAACCCAAAAATTCCTGTTGCGTCTGAAAGTAGAAACTCGCCCGATTACAACGGTATGTGTATTTTTCCCTAGCCCATTCTGGTTAAGCGTTTGGAGCAGCAGAATTGCGAAAAATTTGTTGTCTTCTCAACCATTTCTTAGCTTCAAAGTCCCATATCTCGCGAACGGATTGACCTAACCCAAAAATTCCTATTGCATCTGAAAGTAGAAACTCGCCCGATTACAACGGTATGTGTATTTTTCCCCTAGGGCATTCTGGTTAAGCGATTGGAGCAGCAGAAGTGCGAAAAATTTGTTGTCTTCTCAACCATTTCTTAGCTTCAAACTCTCATATCTCGCGAACGGATTGTCCTAACCCAAAAATTCCTTCTGCGTCTGAAAGTAGACACTCGCCCGATTACAACGGTATGCGTATTTTTTCCCTAGGCCATTCTGGTTAAGCGTTTGGAGCAGCAGAATGCGAAAAATTTGTTGTCTTCTCAACCATTTCTTAGCTTCAAACTCTCATATCTCGCGAACGGATTGTCCTAACCCAAAAATTCCTATTGTAACTGAAAGTAGAAACTCGCCCGATTACAACGGTATGTGTAATTTTTCCCTAGCCCATTCTGGTTAAGCGTTTGGAGCAGCAGAATTGCGAAATATTTGTTGTCTTCTCAACCATTTCTTAGCTTCAAACTCTCATATCTCGCGAACGGATTGTCCTAACCCAAAAATTCCTTCTGCGTCTGAAAGTAGAAACTCGCCCGATTACAACGGTATGCGTATTTTTTCCCTAGGCCATTCTGGTTAAGCGTTTGGAGAAGCAGAATTGCGAAAAATTTTTTGCCTTCTCAACCATTTCTTGGCTTCAAACTCCCATATCTCGCGAACTGATTGACCTAACCCAAAAATTCCTGTTGCGTCTGAAAGTAGATACTCGCCCGATTACAACGGTATGTGTATTTTTTCCCTAGGCCATTCTGGTTAAGCGTTTGGAGCAGCAGAATTGCGAAAAATTTTTTGCTTTCTCAACCATTCCTTGGCTTCAAACTCCCATATCTCGCGAACGGATTGACCTGACCCAAAAATTCCTGTTGCTTCTGAAAGTAGAAACTCGCCCGATTACAACGGTATGTGTATTTTTTCCCTAGGCCATTCTGGTTAAGCGTTTGGAGCAGCAGGTTGTGCGAAATATTTGTTGTCTTCTCAACCATTTCTTAGCTTCAAACTCTCATATCTCGCGAACGGATTGTCCTAACCCAAAAATTCCTATTGTAACTGAAAGTAGAAACTCGCCGATTACAACGGTATGTGTAATTTTTCCCTAGGCCATTCTGGTTAAGCGTTTGGAGCAGCAGAATTGCGAAAAATTTTTTGCTTTCTCAACCATTCCTTGGCTTCAAACTCCCATATCTCGCGAACCGATTGACCAAACCCAAAAATTCCTATTGCATCTGAAAGTAGAAACACGCCCGATTACAACGGTATCTGTATTATTTCCCTAGGCCATTCTGGTTAAGCGTTTGGAGCAGCAGAATTGCGAAAAATTTTTTGCCTTCTCAACCATTTCTTGGCTTCAAACTCCCATATCTCGCGAACGGATTGATCTAACCCAAAAATTCCTGTTGCGCCTGAAAGTAGAAACTCGACCGATTACAACGGTATGTGTATTTTTTCCCTAGCCCATTCTGGTTAAGCGTTTGGAGCAGCAGAATTGCGAAAAATTTGTTGTCTTCTCAACCATTTCTTAGGTTCAAAGTCCCATATCTCGCGAACGGATTTACCTAACCCAAAAATTCCTATTGCATCTGAAAGTAGAAACTCGCCCGATTACAACGGTATGTGTATTTTTCCCCTAGGGCATTCTGGTTAAGCGATTGGAGCAGCAGAAGTGCGAAAAATTTGTTGTCTTCTCAACCATTTCTTAGCTTCAAACTCTCATATCGCGCGAACGGATTGATCTAACCCAAAAATTCCTATTGAATTTGAAGGTAGAAACTCGCCCGATTACAACGGTATGTGTATTTTTTCCCTAGGCCATTCTGGTTAAGCGTTTGGAGCAGCAGAATTGCGAAAAATTTTTTGCTTTCTCAACCATTCCTTGGCTTCAAACTCCCATATCTCGCGAACGGATTGCCCTAACCCAAAAATTCCTGTTGCGTCTGAAAGTAGAAACTCGCCCGGTTACAACGGTATGTGTATTTTTTCCCTAGGCCATTCTGGTTAAGCGTTTGGAGCTGCAGAATTGCGAAAAATTTTTTGCCTTCTCAACCATTTCTTAGTTTCAAACTCCCATATCTCGCGAACGGATTGAACTAACCCAAAATTTCCTATTGCATCTGAAAGTAGAAACTCGCCCGATTACAACGGTAGGCGTATTTTTTCCGTAGGCCATTCTGGTTAAGCGTGTGGAGCAGCAGAATTGCGAAAAATGTTTTGCCTTCTCAACCATTTCTTGGCTTCAAACTCCCATAGCTCGCGAACGGATTGACCTAACCCAAAAATTCCTATTGCACCTGAAAGTAGAAACTCGCCCGATTACAACGGTATGTGTATTTTTTCCCTAGGGCATTCTGGTTAAGCGTTTGGAGCAGCAGAATTGCGCAAAATTTTTTGCCTTCTCAACCATTTCTTGGTTTCAAAGTCCCATATCTCGCGAACAGATTGACCTAACCCAAAAATTCCTGTTGCGTCTGAAAGTAGAAACTCGCCCGATTACAACGGTATGTGTATTTTTTCCCTAGACCATTCTGGTTAAGCGTTTGGAGCAGCAGAAATGCGAAAAATTTGTTGTCTTCTCAACCATTTCTTAGCTTCTAAGTCCCATATCTCGCGAACGGATTGACCAAACCCAAAAATTCCTTCTGCGTCTGAAAGTAGAAACTCGCCCGATTACAACGGTATGTGTAATTTTTCCCTAGGCCATTCTGGTTAAGCGTTTGGAGAAGCAGAATTGCGAAAAATTTTTTGCCTTCTCAACCATTTCTTGGCTTCAAAGTCCCATATCTCGCGAACGGATTGACCTAACCCAAAAATTCCTGTTACGTCTGAAAGTAGAAACTCGCCCGATTACAACGGTATGTGTATTTTTTCCCTAGCCCATTCAGGTTAAGCATTTGGAGAAGCAGAATTGCGAAAAATTTGTTGTCTTCTCAACCATTTCTTAGCTTCAAAGTCCCATATCTCGCGAACCGATTGACCAAACCCAAAAATTCCTATTGCATCTGAAAGTAGAAACTCGCCCGATTACAACGGTATCTGTATTTTTTCCCTAGGCCATTCTGGTTAAGCGTTTGGAGCAGCAGAATTGCGAAAAATTTTTTGCCTTCTCAACCATTTCTTAGCTTCAAAGTCCCATATCTCGCGAACGGATTGAACAAACCCAAAAATTCCTGCTGCGTCTGAAAGTAGAAACTCGCCCGATTACAACGGTATGTGTATTTTTTCCCTAGGCCATTCTGGTTAAGCGTTTGGAGCAGCAGAAATGCGAAAAATTTGTTGTCTTCTCAACCATTTCTTAGTTTCAAACTCCCATATCTCGCAAACGGATTGACCTAACCCAAAAATTCCTATTGCATTTGAAAGTAGAAACTCGCCCGATTACAACGGTACGTGTATTTTTCCCCTAGGGCATTCTGGTCAAGCGATTGGAGCAGCAGAAGTGCGAAAAATTTTTGCTCTTGTCAACCATTTCTTAGCTTCAAACTCCCATATCTCGCGAACGGATTGACCTAACACAAAAATTCCTGTTGCGTCTGAAAGTAGAAACTCGCCCGATTACAACGGTATGTGTATTTTTTCCCTAGCCCATTCTGGTTAAGCGTTTGGAGCAGCAGAATTGCGAAAAATTTGTTGTCTTCTCAACCATTTCTTAGGTTCAAAGTCCCATATCTCGCGAACGGATTGACCTAACCCAAAAATTCCTATTGCATCTGAAAGTAGAAACTCGCCCGATTACAACGGTATGTGTATTTTTCCCCTAGGCCATTCTGGTTAAGCGTTTGGAGCTGCAGAATTGCGAAAAATTTTTTGCCTTCTCAACCATTTCTTAGTTTCAAACTCCCATATCTCGCGAACGGATTGAACTAACCCAAAAATTCCTATTGCATCTGAAAGTAGAAACTCGCCCGATTACAACGGTAGGCGTATTTTTTCCGTAGGCCATTCTGGTTAAGCGTGTGGAGCAGCAGAATTGCGAAAAATGTTTTGCCTTCTCAACCATTTCTTGGCTTCAAACTCCCATAGCTCGCGAACGGATTGACCTAACCCAAAAATTCCTATTGCACCTGAAAGTAGAAACTCGCCCGATTACAACGGTATGTGTATTTTTTCCCTAGGGCATTCTGGTTAAGCGTTTGGAGCAGCAGAATTGCGCAAAATTTTTTGCCTTCTCAACCATTTCTTGGCTTCAAAGTCCCATATCTCGCGAACAGATTGACCTAACCCAAAAATTCCTGTTGCGTCTGAAAGTAGAAACTCGCCCGATTACAACGGTATGTGTATTTTTTCCCTAGACCATTCTGGTTAAGCGTTTGGAGCAGCAGAAATGCGAAAAATTTGTTGTCTTCTCAACCATTTCTTAGCTTCTAAGTCCCATATCTCGCGAACGGATTGACCAAACCCAAAAATTCCTTCTGCGTCTGAAAGTAGAAACTCGCCCGATTACAACGGTATGTGTAATTTTTCCCTAGGCCATTCTGGTTAAGCGTTTGGAGAAGCAGAATTGCGAAAAATTTTTTGCCTTCTCAACCATTTCTTGGCTTCAAAGTCCCATATCTCGCGAACGGATTGACCTAACCCAAAAATTCCTGTTACGTCTGAAAGTAGAAACTCGCCCGATTACAACGGTATGTGTATTTTTTCCCTAGCCCATTCAGGTTAAGCATTTGGAGAAGCAGAATTGCGAAAAATTTGTTGTCTTCTCAACCATTTCTTAGCTTCAAAGTCCCATATCTCGCGAACCGATTGACCAAACCCAAAAATTCCTATTGCATCTGAAAGTAGAAACTCGCCCGATTACAACGGTATCTGTATTTTTTCCCTAGGCCATTCTGGTTAAGCGTTTGGAGCAGCAGAATTGCGAAAAATTTTTTGCCTTCTCAACCATTTCTTAGCTTCAAAGTCCCATATCTCGCGAACGGATTGAACAAACCCAAAAATTCCTGCTGCGTCTGAAAGTAGAAACTCGCCCGATTACAACGGTATGTGTATTTTTTCCCTAGGCCATTCTGGTTAAGCGCTTGGAGCAGCAGAAGTGCGAAAAATTTGTTGTCTTCTCAACCATTTCTTAGTTTCAAACTCCCATATCTCGCAAACGGATTGACCTAACCCAAAAATTCCTATTGCATCTGAAAGTAGAAACTCGCCCGATTACAACGGTATGCGTATTTTTTCCGTAGGCCTTTCTGGTTAAGCGTTTGGAGCAGCAGAAGTGCGAAAAATTTGTTGTCTTCTCAACCATTTCTTAGCTTCAAAGTCCCATATCTCGCGAACGGATTGACCAAAACCAAAAATTCCTATTGTAACTGAAAGTAGAAACTCGCCCGATTACAACGGTATGCGTATTTTTTCCCTAGGCAATTCTGGTTAAGCGTTTGGAGAAGCAGAATTGCGAAAAATTTTTTACCTTCTCAACCATTTCTTGGCTTCAAACTCCCATATCTCGCGAACGGATTGACCTAACCCAAAAATTCCTGTTGCGTCTGAAAGTAGAAACTCGCCCGATTACAACGGTATGTGTATTTTTTCCCTAGGCCATTCTGGTTAAGCGTTTGGAGCAGCAGAAATGCGAAAAATTTGTTGTCTTCTCAACCATTTCTTAGTTTCAAACTCCCATATCTCGCAAACGGATTGACCTAACCCAAAAATTCCTATTGCATCTGAAAGTAGAAACTCGCCCAATTACAACGGTATTTGTATTTTTTCCCTAGGCCATTCTGTTTAAGCGTTTGGAGCAGCAGAATTGCGAAAAATTTTTTGCCTTCTCAACCATTTCTTAGCTTCAAACTCCCATATCTCGCGAACGGATTGACCTAACACAAAAATTCTTATTGCTTCTGAAAGTAGAAACTCGCCCGATTACAACGGTATGCGTATTTTTCCCTAGGCCATTCTGGTTAAGCGTTTGGAGCAGCAGACTTGCGAAAAATTTGTTGTCTTCTCAACCATATCTTAGATTCAAACTCTCATATCTCGCGAACGGATTGACCTAATCCAAAAATTCCTATTACATTTGAAAGTAGAAACTCGCCCGATTACAACGGTATGTGTATTTTTTCCCTAGGCCATTCTGGTTAAGCGTTTGAAGCAGCAGAATTGCGAAAAATTTTTTGCCGTCTCAACCATTTCTTGGCTTCAAACTCCCATACCTCGCGAACGGATTGATCTAACCCAAAAATTCCTATTGCATCTGAAAGTAGAAACTCGCCCGATTACAACGGTATGCGTATTTTTTCCCTAGACCATTCTGGTTAAACGTTTGGAGCAGCAGATTTGCGGAAAATTTGTTGTCTTCTCAACCATTTCTTAGCTTCAAACTCCCATATCTCGCGAACGGATTGACCTAACCCAAAAATTCCTATTGCATATGAAAGTAGAAACTCGCCGATTACAACGGTACGTGTATTTTTCCCCTAGGCCATTCTGGTTAAGCGATTGGAGCAGCAGAAGTGCGAAAAATTTGTGGTCTTGTCAACCATTTCTTAGCTTCAAAGTCCCATATCTCGCGAACGGATTGACCGAACCCAAAAATTCTTATTGTAACTGAAAGTAGAAACTCGCCCGATTACAACGGTATGCGTATCTTTCCCCTAGGCCATTCTGGTTAAGCGTTTGGAGTCGCAGATTTGCGAAAAATTTGTTGTCTTCTCAACCATTTCTTAGCTCTTAAGTCCCATATCTCGCGAACGGATTGACCAAACCCAAAAATTCCTTCTGCGTCTGAAAGTAGACACTCGCCCGATTACAACGGCATGCGTATTTTTTCCCTTGGCCATTCTGGTTAAGCGTTTGGAGCAGCAGAATGCGAAAAATTTGTTGTCTTCTCAACCATTTCTTAGCTTCAAACTCTCATATCTCGCGAACGGATTGTCCTAACCCAAAAATTCCTATTGTAACTGAAAGTAGAAACTCGCCCGATTACAACGGTATGTGTAATTTTTCCCTAGCCCATTCTGGTTAAGCGTTTGGAGCAGCAGAATTGCGAAAAATTTGTTGTCTTCTCAACCATTTCTTAGCTTCAAACTCTCATATCTCGCGAACGGATTGTCCTAACCCAAAAATTCCTATTGTAACTGAAAGTAGAAACTCGCCGATTACAACGGTATGTGTAATTTTTCCCTAGGCCATTCTGGTTAAGCGTTTGGAGCAGCAGAATTGCGAAAAATTTTTTGCTTTCTCAACCATTCCTTGGCTTCAAACTCCCATATCTCGCGAACGGATTGACCTGACCCAAAAATTCCTGTTGCTTCTGAAAGTAGAAACTCGCCCGATTACAACGGTATGTGTATTTTTTCCCTAGGCCATTCTGGTTAAGCGTTTGGAGCAGCAGGTTGTGCGAAATATTTGTTGTCTTCTCAACCATTTCTTAGCTTCAAACTCTCATATCTCGCGAACGGATTGTCCTAACCCAAAAATTCCTATTGTAACTGAAAGTAGAAACTCGCCCGATTACAACGGTATGTGTAATTTTCCACTAGGCCATTCTGGTTAAGCGTTTGGAGAAGCAGAATTGCGAAAAATTTTTTGCCTTCTCAACCATTTCTTGGCTTCAAAGTCCCATATCTCGCGAACGGATTGACCTAACCCAAAAATTCCTGTTGCGTCTGAAAGTAGAAACTCGCTCGATTACAACGGTATGTGTATTTTTTCCCTAGCCCATTCAGGTTAAGCGTTTGGAGAAGCAGAATTGCGAAAAATTTGTTGTCTTCTCAACCATTTCTTAGCTTCAAAGTCCCATATCTCGCGAACCGATTGACCAAACCCAAAAATTCCTATTGCATCTGAAAGTAGAAACACGCCCGATTACAACGGTATCTGTATTATTTCCCTAGGCCATTCTGGTTAAGCGTTTGGAGCAGCAGAATTGCGAAAAATTTTTTGCCTTCTCAACCATTTCTTGGCTTCAAACTCCCATATCTCGCGAACGGATTGATCTAACCCAAAAATTCCTGTTGCGCCTGAAAGTAGAAACTCGACCGATTACAACGGTATGTGTATTTTTTCCCTAGCCCATTCTGGTTAAGCGTTTGGAGCAGCAGAATTGCGAAAAATTTGTTGTCTTCTCAACCATTTCTTAGCTTCAAACTCCCATATCTCGCGAACGGATTGACCTAACCCAAAAATTCCTATTGCATATGAAAGTAGAAACTCGCCGATTACAACGGTACGTGTATTTTTCCCCTAGGCCATTCTGGTTAAGCGATTGGAGCAGCAGAAGTGCGAAAAATTTGTGGTCTTGTCAACCATTTCTTAGCTTCAAAGTCCCATATCTCGCGAACGGATTGACCGAACCCAAAAATTCTTATTGTAACTGAAAGTAGAAACTCGCCCGATTACAACGGTATGCGTATCTTTCCCCTAGGCCATTCTGGTTAAGCGTTTGGAGTCGCAGATTTGCGAAAAATTTGTTGTCTTCTCAACCATTTCTTAGCTTCTAAGTCCCATATCTCGCGAACGGATTGACCAAACCCAAAAATTCCTTCTGCGTCTGAAAGTAGACACTCGCCCGATTACAACGGCATGCGTATTTTTTCCCTTGGCCATTCTGGTTAAGCGTTTGGAGCAGCAGAATGCGAAAAATTTGTTGTCTTCTCAACCATTTCTTAGCTTCAAACTCTCATATCTCGCGAACGGATTGTCCTAACCCAAAAATTCCTATTGTAACTGAAAGTAGAAACTCGCCCGATTACAACGGTATGTGTAATTTTTCCCTAGCCCATTCTGGTTAAGCGTTTGGAGCAGCAGAATTGCGAAATATTTGTTGTCTTCTCAACCATTTCTTAGCTTCAAACTCTCATATCTCGCGAACGGATTGTCCTAACCCAAAAATTCCTATTGTAACTGAAAGTAGAAACTCGCCGATTACAACGGTATGTGTAATTTTTCCCTAGGCCATTCTGGTTAAGCGTTTGGAGCAGCAGAATTGCGAAAAATTTTTTGCTTTCTCAACCATTCCTTGGTTTCAAACTCCCATATCTCGCGAACGGATTGACCTGACCCAAAAATTCCTGTTGCTTCTGAAAGTAGAAACTCGCCCGATTACAACGGTATGTGTATTTTTTCCCTAGGCCATTCTGGTTAAGCGTTTGGAGCAGCAGGTTGTGCGAAATATTTGTTGTCTTCTCAACCATTTCTTAGCTTCAAACTCTCATATCTCGCGAACGGATTGTCCTAACCCAAAAATTCCTATTGTAACTGAAAGTAGAAACTCGCCCGATTACAACGGTATGTGTAATTTTCCACTAGGCCATTCTGGTTAAGCGTTTGGAGAAGCAGAATTGCGAAAAATTTTTTGCCTTCTCAACCATTTCTTGGCTTCAAAGTCCCATATCTCGCGAACGGATTGACCTAACCCAAAAATTCCTGTTGCGTCTGAAAGTAGAAACTCGCTCGATTACAACGGTATGTGTATTTTTTCCCTAGCCCATTCAGGTTAAGCGTTTGGAGAAGCAGAATTGCGAAAAATTTGTTGTCTTCTCAACCATTTCTTAGCTTCAAAGTCCCATATCTCGCGAACCGATTGACCAAACCCAAAAATTCCTATTGCATCTGAAAGTAGAAACACGCCCGATTACAACGGTATCTGTATTATTTCCCTAGGCCATTCTGGTTAAGCGTTTGGAGCAGCAGAATTGCGAAAAATTTTTTGCCTTCTCAACCATTTCTTGACTTCAAACTCCCATATCTCGCGAACGGATTGATCTAACCCAAAAATTCCTGTTGCGCCTGAAAGTAGAAACTCGACCGATTACAACGGTATGTGTATTTTTTCCCTAGCCCATTCTGGTTAAGCGTTTGGAGCAGCAGAATTGTGAAAAATTTGTTGTCTTCTCAACCATTTCTTAGGTTCAAAGTCCCATATCTCGCGAACGGATTTACCTAACCCAAAAATTCCTATTGCATCTGAAAGTAGAAACTCGCCCGATTACAACGGTATGTGTATTTTTCCCCTAGGGCATTCTGGTTAAGCGATTGGAGCAGCAGAAGTGCGAAAAATTTGTTGTCTTCTCAACCATTTCTTAGCTTCAAACTCTCATATCGCGCGAACGGATTGATCTAACCCAAAAATTCCTATTGAATTTGAAGGTAGAAACTCGCCCGATTACAACGGTATGTGTATTTTTTCCCTAGGCCATTCTGGTTAAGCGTTTGGAGCAGCAGAATTGCGAAAAATTTTTTGCTTTCTCAACCATTCCTTGGCTTCAAACTCCCATATCTCGCGAACGGATTGCCCTAACCCAAAAATTCCTGTTGCGTCTGAAAGTAGAAACTCGCCCGATTACAACGGTATGTGTATTTTTTCCCTAGGCCATTCTGGTTAAGCGTTTGGAGCTGCAGAATTGCGAAAAATTTTTTGCCTTCTCAACCATTTCTTAGTTTCAAACTCCCATATCTCGCGAACGGATTGAACTAACCCAAAATTTCCTATTGCATCTGAAAGTAGAAACTCGCCCGATTACAACGGTAGGCGTATTTTTTCCGTAGGCCATTCTGGTTAAGCGTGTGGAGCAGCAGAATTGCGAAAAATGTTTTGCCTTCTCAACCATTTCTTGGCTTCAAACTCCCATAGCTCGCGAACGGATTGACCTAACCCAAAAATTCCTATTGCACCTGAAAGTAGAAACTCGCCCGATTACAACGGTATGTGTATTTTTTCCCTAGGGCATTCTGGTTAAGCGTTTGGAGCAGCAGAATTGCGCAAAATTTTTTGCCTTCTCAACCATTTCTTGGCTTCAAAGTCCCATATCTCGCGAACAGATTGACCTAACCCAAAAATTCCTGTTGCGTCTGAAAGTAGAAACTCGCCCGATTACAACGGTATGTGTATTTTTTCCCTAGACCATTCTGGTTAAGCGTTTGGAGCAGCAGAAATGCGAAAAATTTGTTGTCCTCTCAACCATTTCTTAGCTTCTAAGTCCCATATCTCGCGAACGGATTGACCAAACCCAAAAATTCCTTCTGCGTCTGAAAGTAGAAACTCGCCCGATTACAACGGTATGTGTAATTTTTCCCTAGGCCATTCTGGTTAAGCGTTTGGAGAAGCAGAATTGCGAAAAATTTTTTGCCTTCTCAACCATTTCTTGGCTTCAAAGTCCCATATCTCGCGAACGGATTGACCTAACCCAAAAATTCCTGTTACGTCTGAAAGTAGAAACTCGCCCGATTACAACGGTATGTGTATTTTTTCCCTAGCCCATTCAGGTTAAGCATTTGGAGAAGCAGAATTGCGAAAAATTTGTTGTCTTCTCAACCATTTCTTAGCTTCAAAGTCCCATATCTCGCGAACCGATTGACCAAACCCAAAAATTCCTATTGCATCTGAAAGTAGAAACTCGCCCGATTACAACGGTATCTGTATTTTTTCCCTAGGCCATTCTGGTTAAGCGTTTGGAGCAGCAGAATTGCGAAAAATTTTTTGCCTTCTCAACCATTTCTTAGCTTCAAAGTCCCATATCTCGCGAACGGATTGAACAAACCCAAAAATTCCTGCTGTGTCTGAAAGTAGAAACTCGCCCGATTACAACGGTATGTGTATTTTTTCCCTAGGCCATTCTGGTTAAGCGCTTGGAGCAGCAGAAGTGCGAAAAATTTGTTGTCTTCTCAACCATTTCTTAGCTTCAAACTACCATATCTCGCAAACGGATTGACCTAACCCAAAAATTCCTATTGCATCTGAAAGTAGAAACTCGCCCGATTACAACGGTATGCGTATTTTTTCCGTAGGCCTTTCTGGTTAAGCGTTTGGAGCAGCAGAAGTGCGAAAAATTTGTTGTCTTCTCAACCATTTCTTAGCTTCAAAGTCCCATATCTCGCGAACGGATTGACCAAAACCAAAAATTCCTATTGTAACTGAAAGTAGAAACTCGCCCGATTACAACGGTATGCGTATTTTTTCCCTAGGCAATTCTGGTTAAGCGTTTGGAGAAGCAGAATTGCGAAAAATTTTTTACCTTCTCAACCATTTCTTGGCTTCAAACTCCCATATCTCGCGAACGGATTGACCTAACCCAAAAATTCCTGTTGCGTCTGAAAGTAGAAACTCGCCCGATTACAACGGTATGTGTATTTTTTCCCTAGGCCATTCTGGTTAAGCGTTTGGAGCAGCAGAAATGCGAAAAATTTGTTGTCTTCTCAACCATTTCTTAGTTTCAAACTCCCATATCTCGCAAACGGATTGACCTAACCCAAAAATTCCTATTGCATTTGAAAGTAGAAACTCGCCCGATTACAACGGTACGTGTATTTTTCCCCTAGGGCATTCTGGTCAAGCGATTGGAGCAGCAGAAGTGCGAAAAATTTTTGCTCTTGTCAACCATTTCTTAGCTTCAAACTCCCATATCTCGCGAACGGATTGACCTAACACAAAAATTCCTGTTGCGTCTGAAAGTAGAAACTCGCCCGATTACAACGGTATGTGTATTTTTTCCCTAGCCCATTCTGGTTAAGCGTTTGGAGCAGCAGAATTGCGAAAAATTTGTTGTCTTCTCAACCATTTCTTAGGTTCAAAGTCCCATATCTCGCGAACGGATTGACCTAACCCAAAAATTCCTATTGCATCTGAAAGTAGAAACTCGCCCGATTACAACGGTATGTGTATTTTTCCCCTAGGGCATTCTGGTTAAGCGATTGGAGCAGCAGAAGTGCGAAAAATTTGTTGTCTTCTCAACCATTTCTTAGCTTCAAACTCTCATATCGCGCGAACGGATTGATCTAACCCAAAAATTCCTATTGAATTTGAAGGTAGAAACTCGCCCGATTACAACGGTATGTGTATTTTTTCCCTAGGCCATTCTGGTTAAGCGTTTGGAGCTGCAGAATTGCGAAAAATTTTTTGCCTTCTCAACCATTTCTTAGTTTCAAACTCCCATATCTCGCGAACGGATTGAACTAACCCAAAAATTCCTATTGCATCTGAAAGTAGAAACTCGCCCGATTACAACGGTAGGCGTATTTTTTCCGTAGGCCATTCTGGTTAAGCGTGTGGAGCAGCAGAATTGCGAAAAATGTTTTGCCTTCTCAACCATTTCTTGGCTTCAAACTCCCATAGCTCGCGAACGGATTGACCTAACCCAAAAATTCCTGCTGCGTCTGAAAGTAGAAACTCGCCCGATTACAACGGTATGTGTATTTTTTCCCTAGGCCATTCTGGTTAAGCGCTTGGAGCAGCAGAAGTGCGAAAAATTTGTTGTCTTCTCAACCATTTCTTAGTTTCAAACTCCCATATCTCGCAAACGGATTGACCTAACCCAAAAATTCCTATTGCATCTGAAAGTAGAAACTCGCCCGATTACAACGGTATGCGTATTTTTTCCGTAGGCCTTTCTGGTTAAGCGTTTGGAGCAGCAGAAGTGCGAAAAATTTGTTGTCTTCTCAACCATTTCTTAGCTTCAAAGTCCCATATCTCGCGAACGGATTGACCAAAACCAAAAATTCCTATTGTAACTGAAAGTAGAAACTCGCCCGATTACAACGGTATGCGTATTTTTTCCCTAGGCAATTCTGGTTAAGCGTTTGGAGAAGCAGAATTGCGAAAAATTTTTTACCTTCTCAACCATTTCTTGGCTTCAAACTCCCATATCTCGCGAACGGATTGACCTAACCCAAAAATTCCTGTTGCGTCTGAAAGTAGAAACTCGCCCGATTACAACGGTATGTGTATTTTTTCCCTAGGCCATTCTGGTTAAGCGTTTGGAGCAGCAGAAATGCGAAAAATTTGTTGTCTTCTCAACCATTTCTTAGTTTCAAACTCCCATATCTCGCAAACGGATTGACCTAACCCAAAAATTCCTATTGCATCTGAAAGTAGAAACTCGCCCGATTACAACGGTACGTGTATTTTTCCCCTAGGGCATTCTGGTCACGCGATTGGAGCAGCAGAAGTGCGAAAAATTTTTGCTCTTGTCAACCATTTCTTAGCTTCAAACTCCCATATCTCGCGAACGGATTGACCTAACACAAAAATTCCTGTTGCGTCTGAAAGTAGAAACTCGCCCGATTACAACGGTATGTGTATTTTTTCCCTAGCCCATTCTGGTTAAGCGTTTGGAGCAGCAGAATTGCGAAAAATTTGTTGTCGCCTCAACCATTTCTTAGCTTCAAAGTCCCATATCTCGCGAACCGATTGACCAAACCCAAAAATTCCTTGTGCATTTGAAAGTAGAAACTCGCCCGATTACAAAGGTGCGTGTATTATTTCCCTAGGTCATTCTGGTTAAGCGTTTGGAGCAGCAGAATTGCGAAAAATTTTTTGCCTTCTCTACCATTTCTTGGCTTCAAACTCCCATATCTCGCGAACGGATTGACCTAACCCAAAAATTCCTATTGCATCTGAAAGTAGAAACTCGCCCAATTACAACGGTATTTGTATTTTTTCCCTAGGCCATTCTGTTTAAGCGTTTGGAGCAGCAGAATTGCGAAAAATTTTTTGCCTTCTCAACCATTTCTGCGCTTCAAACTCCCATATCTCGCGAACGGATTGACCTAACACAAAAATTCTTATTGCTTCTGAAAGTAGAAACTCGCCCGATTACAACGGTATGCGTATTTTTCCCTAGGCCATTCTGGTTAAGCGTTTGGAGCAGCAGACTTGCGAAAAATTTGTTGTCTTCTCAACCATATCTTAGATTCAAACTCTCATATCTCGCGAACGGATTGACCTAATCCAAAAATTCCTATTACATTTGAAAGTAGAAACTCGCCCGATTACAACGGTATGTGTATTTTTTCCCTAGGCCATTCTGGTTAAGCGTTTGAAGCAGCAGAATTGCGAAAAATTTTTTGCCGTCTCAACCATTTCTTGGCTTCAAACTCCCATACCTCGCGAACGGATTGATCTAACCCAAAAATTCCTATTGCATCTGAAAGTAGAAACTCGCCCGATTACAACGGTATGCGTATTTTTTCCCTAGACCATTCTGGTTAAACGTTTGGAGCAGCAGATTTGCGGAAAATTTGTTGTCTTCTCAACCATTTCTTAGCTTCAAACTCCCATATCTCGCGAACGGATTGACCTAACCCAAAAATTTCTATTGCATATGAAAGTAGAAACTCGCCGATTACAACGGTACGTGTATTTTTCCCCTAGGCCATTCTGGTTAAGCGATTGGAGCAGCAGAAGTGCGAAAAATTTGTGGTCTTGTCAACCATTTCTTAGCTTCAAAGTCCCATATCTCGCGAACGGATTGACCGAACCCAAAAATTCTTATTGTAACTGAAAGTAGAAACTCGCCCGATTACAACGGTATGCGTATCTTTCCCCTAGGCCATTCTGGTTAAGCGTTTGGAGTCGCAGATTTGCGAAAAATTTGTTGTCTTCTCAACCATTTCTTAGCTTCTAAGTCCCATATCTCGCGAACGGATTGACCAAACCCAAAAATTCCTTCTGCGTCTGAAAGTAGACACTCGCCCGATTACAACGGCATGCGTATTTTTTCCCTTGGCCATTCTGGTTAAGCGTTTGGAGCAGCAGAATGCGAAAAATTTGTTGTCTTCTCAACGATTTCTTAGCTTCAAACTCTCATATCTCGCGAACGGATTGTCCTAACCCAAAAATTCCTATTGTAACTGAAAGTAGAAACTCGCCCGATTACAACGGTATGTGTAATTTTTCCCTAGCCCATTCTGGTTAAGCGTTTGGAGCAGCAGAATTGCGAAAAATTTGTTGTCTTCTCAACCATTTCTTAGCTTCAAAGTCCCATATCTCGCGAACGGATTGACCAAACCCAAAAATTCCTATTGTAACTGAAAGTAGAAACTCGCCCGATTACAATGGTATGCGTATTTTTTCCCTAGGCCATTCTGGTTAAGCGTTTGGAGAAGCAGAATTGCGAAAAATTTTTTGCCTCCTCAACCATTTCTTGGCTTCAAACTCCCATATCTCGCGAACTGATTGACCTAACCCAAAAATTCCTGTTGCGTCTGAAAGTAGATACTCGCCCGATTACAACGGTATGTGTATTGTTTCCCTAGGCCATTCTGGTTAAGCGTTTGGAGCACCAGAATTGCGAAAAATTTTTTGCTTTCTCAACCATTTCTTGGCTTCAAAGTCCCATATCTCGCGAACGGATTGACCTAACCCAAAAATTCCTGTTGCGTCTGAAAGTAGAAACTCGCCCGATTACAACGGTATGTGTATTTCTTCCCTAGCCCATTCAGGTTAAGCGTTTGGAGCAGCAGAGTTGCGAAAATTTGTTGTCTTCTCAACCATTTCTTAGCTTCAAAGTCCCATATCTCGCGAACGGATTGAACAAACCCAAAAATTCCTGCTGCGTCTGAAAGTAGAAACTCGCCCGATTACAACGGTGTGCGTATTTTTTCCCTAGGCCATTCTGGTTAAGCGTTTGGAGAAGCAGAATTGCGAAAAGTTTGTTGTCTTCTCAACCATTTCTTAGCTTCAAAGTCCCATATCTCGCGAACGGATTGACCAAACCCAAAAATTCCTATTGTAACTGAAAGTAGAAACTCGCCCGATTACAACGGTATGCGTATTTTTTCCCTAGGCCATTCTGGTTAAGCGTTTGGAGAAGCAGAATTGCGAAAAATTTTTTGCCTTCTCAACCATTTCTTGGCTTCAAACTCCCATATCTCGCGAACTGATTGACCTAACCCAAAAATTCCTGTTGCGTCTGAAAGTAGATACTCGCCCGATTACAACGGTATGTGTATTTTTTCCCTAGGCCATTCTGGTTAAGCGTTTGGAGCAGCAGAATTGCGAAAAATTTTTTGCTTTCTCAACCATTCCTTGGCTTCAAACTCCCATATCTCGCGAACGGATTGACCTAACCCAAAAATTCCTGTTGCGTCTGAAAGTAGAAACTCACCCGATTACAACGGAATGTGTATTTTTTCCCTAGGCCATTCTGGTTAAGCGTTTGGAGCAGCAGAAGTGCGAAAAATTTGTTGTCTTCTCAACCATTTCTTAGCTTCAAAGTCCCATATCTCGCGAACGGATTGACCAAAACCAAAAATTCCTATTGTAACTGAAAGTAGAAACTCGCCCGATTACAACGGTATGCGTATTTTTTCCCTAGGCAATTCTGGTTAAGCGTTTGGAGAAGCAGAATTGCGAAAAATTTTTTACCTTCTCAACCATTTCTTGGCTTCAAACTCCCATATCTCGCGAACGGATTGACCTAACCCAAAAATTCCTGTTGCGTCTGAAAGTAGAAACTCGCCCGATTACAACGGTATGTGTATTTTTTCCCTAGGCCATTCTGGTTAAGCGTTTGGAGCAGCAGAATTGCGAAAAATTTGTTGTCTTCACAACCATTTCTTAGTTTCAAACTCCCATATCCCGCAAACGGATTGACCTAACCCAAAAATTCCTATTGCATTTGAAAGTAGAAACTCGCCCGATTACAACGGTACGTGTATTTTTCCCCTAGGGCATTCTGGTCAAGCGATTGGAGCAGCAGAAGTGCGAAAAATTTTTGCTCTTGTCAACCATTTCTTAGCTTCAAACTCCCATATCTCGCGAACGGATTGACCTAACACAAAAATTCCTGTTGCGTCTGTAAGTAGAAACTCGCCCGATTACAACGGTATGTGTATTTTTTCCCTAGCCCATTCTGGTTAAGCGTTTGGAGCAGCAGAATTGCGAAAAATTTGTTGTCTCCTCAACCATTTCTTAGCTTCAAAGTCCCATATCTCGCGAACCGATTGACCAAACCCAAAAATTCCTTGTGCATTTGAAAGTAGAAACTCGCCCGATTACAAAGGTGCGTGTATTATTTCCCTAGGTCATTCTGGTTAAGCGTTTGGAGCAGCAGAATTGTGAAAAATTTTTTGCCTTCTCTACCATTTCTTGGCTTCAAACTCCCATATCTCGCGAACGGATTGACCTAACCCAAAAATTCCTATTGCATCTGAAAGTAGAAACTCGCCCAATTACAACGGTATTTGTATTTTTTCCCTAGGCCATTCTGTTTAAGCGTTTGGAGCAGCAGAATTGCGAAAAATTTTTTGCCTTCTCAACCATTTCTGCGCTTCAAACTCCCATATCTCGCGAACGGATTGACCTAACACAAAAATTCTTATTGCTTCTGAAAGTAGAAACTCGCCCGATTACAACGGTATGCGTATTTTTCCCTAGGCCATTCTGGTTAAGCGTTTGGAGCAGCAGACTTGCGAAAAATTTGTTGTCTTCTCAACCATATCTTAGATTCAAACTCTCATATCTCGCGAACGGATTGACCTAATCCAAAAATTCCTATTACATTTGAAAGTAGAAACTCGCCCGATTACAACGGTATGTGTATTTTTTCCCTAGGCCATTCCGGTTAAGCGTTTGAAGCAGCAGAATTGCGAAAAATTTTTTGCCGTCTCAACCATTTCTTGGCTTCAAACTCCCATACCTCGCGAACGGATTGATCTAACCCAAAAATTCCTATTGCATCTGAAAGCAGAAACTCGCCCGATTACAACGGTATGCGTATTTTTTCCCTAGACCATTCTGGTTAAACGTTTGGAGCAGCAGATTTGCGGAAAATTTGTTGTCTTCTCAACCATTTCTTAGCTTCAAACTCCCATATCTCGCGAACGGATTGACCTAACCCAAAAATTCCTATTGCATATGAAAGTAGAAACTCGCCGATTACAACGGTACGTGTATTTTTCCCCTAGGCCATTCTGGTTAAGCGATTGGAGCAGCAGAAGTGCGAAAAATTTGTGGTCTTGTCAACCATTTCTTAGCTTCAAAGTCCCATATCTCGCGAACGGATTGACCGAACCCAAAAATTCTTATTGTAACTGAAAGTAGAAACTCGCCCGATTACAACGGTATGCGTATCTTTCCCCTAGGCCATTCTGGTTAAGCGTTTGGAGTCGCAGATTTGCGAAAAATTTGTGGTCTTCTCAACCATTTCTTAGCTTCAAACTCCCATATCTCGCGAACGGATTGACCTAACCCAAAAATTCCTGTTGCGTCTGAAAGTAGAAACTCGCCCGATTACAACGGTATGTGTATTTTTTCCCTAGCCCATTCTGGTTAAGCGTTTGGAGCAGCAGAATTGCGAAAAATTTGTCGTCTTCTCAACCATTTCTTAGATTCAAAGTCCCATATCTCGCGAACCGATTGACCAAACCCAAAAATTCCTTCTGCGTCTGAAAGTAGAAACTCGCCCGATTACAACGGTATGCGTATCTTTCCCCTAGGCCATTCTGGTTAAGCGTTTGGAGTCGCAGATTTGCGAAAAATTTGTTGTCTTCTCAACCATATCTTAGCTTCAAACTCCCATATCTCGCGAACGGATTGACCTAACCCAAAAATTCCTGTTGCGTCTGAAAGTAGAAACTCGCCCGATTACAACGGTATGTGTATTTTTTCCCTAGCCCATTCTGGTTAAGCGTTTGGAGCAGCAGATTTGCGGAAAATTTGTTGTCTTCTCAACCATTTCTTAGCTTCAAACTCCCATATCTCGCGAACGGATTGACCTAACCCGAAAATTCCTATTGCATCTGAAAGTAGAATCTCGCCCGATTACAACGGTATGTGTATTTTTTCCCTAGCCCATTCTGGTTAAGCGTTTGGAGCAGCAGAATTGCGAAAAATTTGTTGTCTTCTCAACCATTTCTTAGATTCAAAGTTGCATATCTCGCGAACCGATTGACCAAACCCAAAAATTCCTTCTGCGTCTGAAAGTAGAAACTCGCCCGATTACAACGGTATGCGTATTTTTTCCCTAGGCCATTCTGGCTAAGCGTTTGGAGCAGCAGATTTGCGTAAAATTTGTTGTCTTCTCAACCATTTCTTAGCTTCAAACTCCCATATCTCGCGAACGGATTGACCTAACCCCAAAATTCCTATTGCATCTGAAAGTAGAATCTCGCCCGATTACAACGGTATGTGTATTTTTTCCCTAGGCCATTCTGGTCAAGCGTTTGGAGCAGCAGAATTGCGAAAAATTTGTTATCTTCTCAACCATTTCTTAGCTTCAAACTCCCATATCTCGCGAACGGATTGACCTAACCCAAAAATTCCTATTGCATATGAAAGTAGAAACTCGCCCGATTACAACGGTACGTGAATTTTCCCCTAGGCCATTCTGGTTAAGCGATTGGAGCAGCAGAATTGCGAAAAATTTGTTGTCTTCTCAACCATTTCTTAGATTCAAAGTTGCATATCTCGCGAACCGATTGACCAAACCCAAAAATTCCTTCTGCGTCTGAAAGTAGAAACTCGCCCGATTACAACGGTATGCGTATTTTTTCCCTAGGCCATTCTGGCTAAGCGTTTGGAGCACCAGAATTGCGAAAAATTTTTTGCTTTCTCAACCATTTCTTGGCTTCAAAGTCCCATATCTCGCGAACGGATTGACCTAACCCAAAAATTCCTGTTGCGTCTGAAAGTAGAAACTCGCCCGATTACAACGGTATGTGTATTTCTTCCCTAGCCCATTCAGGTTAAGCGTTTGGAGCAGCAGAGTTGCGAAAATTTGTTGTCTTCTCAACCATTTCTTAGCTTCAAAGTCCCATATCTCGCGAACGGATTGAACAAACCCAAAAATTCCTGCTGCGTCTGAAAGTAGAAACTCGCCCGATTACAACGGTGTGCGTATTTTTTCCCTAGGCCATTCTGGTTAAGCGTTTGGAGAAGCAGAATTGCGAAAAATTTGTTGTCTTCTCAACCATTTCTTAGCTTCAAAGTCCCATATCTCGCGAACGGATTGACCAAACCCAAAAATTCCTATTGTAACTGAAAGTAGAAACTCGCCCGATTACAACGGTATGCGTATTTTTTCCCTAGGCAATTCTGGTTAAGCGTTTGGAGAAGCAGAATTGCGAAAAATTTTTTACCTTCTCAACCATTTCTTGGCTTCAAACTCCCATATCTCGCGAACGGATTGACCTAACCCAAAAATTCCTGTTGCGTCTGAAAGTAGAAACTCGCCCGATTACAACGGTATGTGTATTTTTTCCCTAGGCCATTCTGGTTAAGCGTTTGGAGCAGCAGAATTGCGAAAAATTTGTTGTCTTCACAACCATTTCTTAGTTTCAAACTCCCATATCCCGCAAACGGATTGACCTAACCCAAAAATTCCTATTGCATTTGAAAGTAGAAACTCGCCCGATTACAACGGTACGTGTATTTTTCCCCTAGGGCATTCTGGTCAAGCGATTGGAGCAGCAGAAGTGCGAAAAATTTTTGCTCTTGTCAACCATTTCTTAGCTTCAAACTCCCATATCTCGCGAACGGATTGACCTAACACAAAAATTCCTGTTGCGTCTGTAAGTAGAAACTCGCCCGATTACAACGGTATGTGTATTTTTTCCCTAGCCCATTCTGGTTAAGCGTTTGGAGCAGCAGAATTGCGAAAAATTTGTTGTCTCCTCAACCATTTCTTAGCTTCAAAGTCCCATATCTCGCGAACCGATTGACCAAACCCAAAAATTCCTTGTGCATTTGAAAGTAGAAACTCGCCCGATTACAAAGGTGCGTGTATTATTTCCCTAGGTCATTCTGGTTAAGCGTTTGGAGCAGCAGAATTGTGAAAAATTTTTTGCCTTCTCTACCATTTCTTGGCTTCAAACTCCCATATCTCGCGAACGGATTGACCTAACCCAAAAATTCCTATTGCATCTGAAAGTAGAAACTCGCCCAATTACAACGGTATTTGTATTTTTTCCCTAGGCCATTCTGTTTAAGCGTTTGGAGCAGCAGAATTGCGAAAAATTTTTTGCCTTCTCAACCATTTCTGCGCTTCAAACTCCCATATCTCGCGAACGGATTGACCTAACACAAAAATTCTTATTGCTTCTGAAAGTAGAAACTCGCCCGATTACAACGGTATGCGTATTTTTCCCTAGGCCATTCTGGTTAAGCGTTTGGAGCAGCAGACTTGCGAAAAATTTGTTGTCTTCTCAACCATATCTTAGATTCAAACTCTCATATCTCGCGAACGGATTGACCTAATCCAAAAATTCCTATTACATTTGAAAGTAGAAACTCGCCCGATTACAACGGTATGTGTATTTTTTCCCTAGGCCATTCCGGTTAAGCGTTTGAAGCAGCAGAATTGCGAAAAATTTTTTGCCGTCTCAACCATTTCTTGGCTTCAAACTCCCATACCTCGCGAACGGATTGATCTAACCCAAAAATTCCTATTGCATCTGAAAGCAGAAACTCGCCCGATTACAACGGTATGCGTATTTTTTCCCTAGACCATTCTGGTTAAACGTTTGGAGCAGCAGATTTGCGGAAAATTTGTTGTCTTCTCAACCATTTCTTAGCTTCAAACTCCCATATCTCGCGAACGGATTGACCTAACCCAAAAATTCCTATTGCATATGAAAGTAGAAACTCGCCGATTACAACGGTACGTGTATTTTTCCCCTAGGCCATTCTGGTTAAGCGATTGGAGCAGCAGAAGTGCGAAAAATTTGTGGTCTTGTCAACCATTTCTTAGCTTCAAAGTCCCATATCTCGCGAACGGATTGACCGAACCCAAAAATTCTTATTGTAACTGAAAGTAGAAACTCGCCCGATTACAACGGTATGCGTATCTTTCCCCTAGGCCATTCTGGTTAAGCGTTTGGAGTCGCAGATTTGCGAAAAATTTGTTGTCTTCTCAACCATTTCTTAGCTTCAAACTCCCATATCTCGCGAACGGATTGACCTAACCCAAAAATTCCTGTTGCGTCTGAAAGTAGAAACTCGCCCGATTACAACGGTATGTGTATTTTTTCCCTAGCCCATTCTGGTTAAGCGTTTGGAGCAGCAGAATTGCGAAAAATTTGTCGTCTTCTCAACCATTTCTTAGATTCAAAGTCCCATATCTCGCGAACCGATTGACCAAACCCAAAAATTCCTTCTGCGTCTGAAAGTAGAAACTCGCCCGATTACAACGGTATGCGTATCTTTCCCCTAGGCCATTCTGGTTAAGCGTTTGGAGTCGCAGATTTGCGAAAAATTTGTTGTCTTCTCAACCATTTCTTAGCTTCAAACTCCCATATCTCGCGAACGGATTGACCTAACCCAAAAATTCCTGTTGCGTCTGAAAGTAGAAACTCGCCCGATTACAACGGTATGTGTATTTTTTCCCTAGCCCATTCTGGTTAAGCGTTTGGAGCAGCAGATTTGCGGAAAATTTGTTGTCTTCTCAACCATTTCTTAGCTTCAAACTCCCATATCTCGCGAACGGATTGACCTAACCCGAAAATTCCTATTGCATCTGAAAGTAGAATCTCGCCCGATTACAACGGTATGTGTATTTTTTCCCTAGCCCATTCTGGTTAAGCGTTTGGAGCAGCAGAATTGCGAAAAATTTGTTGTCTTCTCAACCATTTCTTAGATTCAAAGTTGCATATCTCGCGAACCGATTGACCAAACCCAAAAATTCCTTCTGCGTCTGAAAGTAGAAACTCGCCCGATTACAACGGTATGCGTATTTTTTCCCTAGGCCATTCTGGCTAAGCGTTTGGAGCAGCAGATTTGCGTAAAATTTGTTGTCTTCTCAACCATTTCTTAGCTTCAAACTCCCATATCTCGCGAACGGATTGACCTAACCCCAAAATTCCTATTGCATCTGAAAGTAGAATCTCGCCCGATTACAACGGTATGTGTATTTTTTCCCTAGGCCATTCTGGTCAAGCGTTTGGAGCAGCAGAATTGCGAAAAATTTGTTATCTTCTCAACCATTTCTTAGCTTCAAACTCCCATATCTCGCGAACGGATTGACCTAACCCAAAAATTCCTATTGCATATGAAAGTAGAAACTCGCCCGATTACAACGGTACGTGAATTTTCCCCTAGGCCATTCTGGTTAAGCGATTGGAGCAGCAGAAGTGCGAAAACTTTGTTGTGTTGTCAACCATTTCTTAGCTTCAATGTCCCATATCTCGCGAACGGATTGACCTAGCCCAAAAATTCCTTGTGCATTTGAAAGTAGAAACTCGCCCGATTACAAAGGTACGTGTATTATTTCCCTAGGTCATTCTGGTTAAGCGTTTGGAGCAGCAGAATTGTGCAAAATTTTTTGCCTTCTCTACCATTTCTTGGCTTCAAACTCCCATACCTCGCGAACGGATTGATCTAACCCAAAAATTCCTATTGCATCTGAAAGTAGAAACTCGCCCGATTACAACGGTATGCGTATTTTTCCCCTAGGCCATTCTGGTTAAACGTTTGGAGCAGCAGATTTGCGGAAAATTTGTTGTCTTCTCAACCATTTCTTAGCTTCAAACTCCCATATCTCGCGAACGGATTGACCTAACCCAAAAATTCCTATTGCATATGAAAGTAGAAACTCGCCCGATTACAACGGTACGTGTATTTTTCCCCTAGGCCATTCCGGTTAAGCGATTGGAGCAGCAGAAGTGCGAAAAATTTGTTGTCTTCTCAACCATTTCTTAGCTGCAAACTCTCATATCTCGCGGACGGATTGTCCTATCCCAAAAATTCCTATTGCATTTGAAAGTAGAAACTCGCCCGATTACAACGGTACGTGTATTTTTCCCCTAGGGCATTCTGGTCAAGCGATTGGAGCAGCAGAAGTGCGAAAAATTTGTGGTCTTGTCAACCATTTCTTAGCTTCAAAGTCCCATATCTCGCGAACGGATTGACCGAACCCAAAAATTCCTATTGTAACTGAAAGTAGAAACTCGCCCGATTACAACGGTATGCGTATCTTTCCCCTAGGCCATTCTGGTTAAGCGTTTGGAGTCGCAGATTTGCGAAAAATTTGTTGTCTTCTCAACCATTTCTTAGCTTCAAACTCCGATATTTCGCGAACGGATTGACCTAACCCAAAAATTCCTGTTGCGTCTGAAAGTAGAAACTCGCCCGATTACAACGGTATGTGTATTTTTTCCCTAGCCCATTCTGGTTAAGCGTTTGGAGCAGCAGAATTGCGAAAAATTTGTTGTCTTCTCAACCATTTCTTAGCTTCAAAGTTCCATATCTCGCGAACCGATTGACCAAACCCAAAAATTCCTATTGCATATGAAAGTAGAAACTCGCCCGATTACAACGGCACGTGTATTTTTCCCCTAGGCCATTCTGGTTAAGCGATTGGAGCAGCAGAAGTGCGAAAAATTTGTTGTGTTGTCAACCATTTCTTAGATTCAAAGTCCCATATCTCGCGAACGGATTGACCTAACCCAAAAATTCCTTGTGCATTTGAAAGTAGAAACTCGCCCGATTACAACGGTACGTGTATTTTTCCCCTAGGGCATTCTGGTCAAGCGATTGGAGCAGCAGAAGTGCGAAAAATTTGTTGTCTTCTCAACCATTTCTTAGCTGCAAACTCTCATATCTCGCGGACGGATTGTCCTATCCCAAAAATTCCTATTGCATTTGAAAGTAGAAACTCGCCCGATTACAACGGTACGTGTATTTTTCCCCTAGGGCATTCTGGTCAAGCGATTGGAGCAGCAGAAGTGCGAAAAATTTGTTGTCTTCTCAACCATTTCTTAGCTGCAAACTCTCATATCTCGCGGACGGATTGTCCTATCCCAAAAATTCCTATTGCATTTGAAAGTAGAAACTCGCCCGATTACAACGGTACGTGTATTTTTCCACTAGGGCATTCTGGTCAAGCGATTGGAGCAGCAGAAGTGCGAAAAATTTGTGGTCTTGTCAACCATTTCTTAGCTTCAAAGTCCCATATCTCGCGAACGGATTGACCGAACCCAAAAATTCCTATTGTAACTGAAAGTAGAAACTCGCCCGATTACAACGGTATGCGTATCTTTCCCCTAGGCCATTCTGGTTAAGCGTTTGGAGTCGCAGATTTGCGAAAAATTTGTTGTCTTCTCAACCATTTCTTAGCTTCAAAGTCCCATATCTCGCGAACCGATTGACCAAACCCAAAAATTCCTATTGCATATGAAAGTAGAAACTCGCCCGATTACAACGGTATGTGTATTTTTTCCCTAGCCCATTCTGGTTAAGCGTTTGGAGCAGCAGAATTGCGAAAAATTTGTTGTGTTCTCAACCATTTCTTAGCTTCAAAGTCCCATATCTCGCGAACCGATTGACCAAACCCAAAAATTCCTATTGCATATGAAAGTAGAAACTCGCCCGATTACAACGGTACGTGTATTTTTCCCCTAGGCCATTCTGGTTAAGCGATTGGAGCAGCAGAAGTGCGAAAAATTTGTTGTGTTGTCAACCATATCTTAGATTCAAACTCTCATATCTCGCGAACGGATTGACCTAATCCAAAAATTCCTATTGCATTTGAAAGTAGAAACTCGCCCGATTACAACGGTATGTGTATTTTTTCCCTAGGCCATTCTGGTTAAGCGTTTGAAGCAGCAGAATTGCGAAAAATTTTTTGCCTTCTCAACCATTTCTTGGCTTCAAACTCCCATACCTCGCGAACGGATTGATCTAACCCAAAAATTCCTATTGCATCTGAAAGTAGAAACTCGCCCGATTACAACGTTATGTGTATTTTTTCCCTAGGCCGTTCTGGTTAAGCGTTTGGAGCAGCAGAATTGCGAAAAATTTGTTGTCTTGACAACCATTTCTTAGCTTCAAAGTCCCATATCTCGCGAACGGATTGACCTAACCCAAAAATTCCTATTGTAACTGAAAGTAGAAACTCGCCCGATTACAAAGGTACGCGTATTTTTTCCCTAGGCCATTCTGGTTAAGCGTTCGGAGCAGCAGATTTGGGAAAAATTTGTTGTCTTCTCAACCATATCTTAGCTTCAAACTCTCATATCTCGCGAACGGATTGACCTAACCCAAAAATTCCTTGTGCATTTGAAAGTAGAAACTCGCCCGATTACAAAGGTACGTGTGTTATTTCCCTAGGTCATTCTGGTTAAGCGTTTGGAGCAGCAGTATTGTGAAAAATTTTTTGCCTTCTCTACCATTTCTTGGCTTCAAACTCCCATATCTCGCGAACGGATTGACCTAACACAAAAATTCTTATTGCGTCTGAAAGTAGAAACTCGCCCGATTACAACGGTATGCGTATTTTTCCCTAGGCCATTCTGGTTAAGCGTTTGGAGCAGCAGATTTGCGAAAAATTTGTTGTCTTGACAACCATATCTTAGATTCAAACTCTCATATCTCGCGAACGGATTGACCTAATCCAAAAATTGCTATTGCATTTGAAAGTAGAAACTCGCCCGATTACAACGGTATGTGTATTTTTTCCCTAGGCCATTCTGGTTAAGCGTTTGAAGCAGCAGAATTGCGAAAAATTTTTTGCCTTCTCAACCATTTCTTGGCTTCAAACTCCCATACCTCGCGAACGGATTGATCTAACCCAAAAATTCCTATTGCATCTGAAAGTAGAAACTCGCCCGATTACAACGTTATGTGTATTTTTTCCCTAGGCCATTCTGGTTAAGCGTTTGGAGCAGCAGAATTGAGAAAAATTTGTTGTCTTGACAACCATTTCTTAGCTTCAAAGTCCCATATCTCGCGAACGGATTGACCTAACCCAAAAATTCCTATTGTAACTGAAAGTAGAAACTCGCCCGATTACAAAGGTACGCGTATTTTTTCCCTAGGCCATTCTGGTTAAGCGTTCGGAGCAGCAGATTTGGGAAAAATTTGTTGTCTTCTCAACCATATCTTAGCTTCAAACTCTCATATCTCGCGAACGGATTGACCTAACCCAAAAATTCCTATTGCATTTGAAAGTAGAAACTCGCCCGATTACAACGGTATGTGTATTTTTTCCCTAGGCCATTCTGGTTAAGCGTTTGCAGCAGCAGAATTGTGAAAAATTTTTTGCCGTCTCAACCATTTCTTGGCTTCAAACTCCCATACCTCGCGAACGGATTGATCTAACCCAAAAATTCCTATTGCATCTGAAAGTAGAAACTCGCCCGATTACAACGGTATGGGTATTTTTTCCCTAGGCCATTCTGGTTAAGCGTGTGGTGCAGCAGAATTGCGAAAAATTTGTTGTCTTCTCAACCATTTCTTAGCTTGAATCTCCCATATCTCGCGAACCGAATGACCTAACCCAAAAATTCCTATTGCATTTGAAAGTTGAAACTCGCCCGATTACAGCGGTACGTGTATTTTTCCACCAGGCCGTTCTGGTTAAGCGATTGGAGCAGCAGAAGTGCGAAAAATTTGTTGTCTTGACAACCATTTCTTAGCTTCAAAGTCCCATATCTCGCGAACGGATTGACCTAACCCAAAAATTCCTATTGTAACTGAAAGTAGAAACTCGCCCGATTACAACGGTACGCGTATTTTTTCCCTAGGCCATTCTGGTTAAGCGTTTGGAGCAGCAGATTTGCGAAAAATTTGTTGTCTTCTCAACCATATCTTAGCTTCAAACTCTCATATCTCGCAAACGGATTGACCTAACCCAAAAATTCCTATTGCATTTGAAAGTAGAAACTCGCCCGATTACAACGGTATGTGTATTTTTTCCCTAGGCCATTCTGGTTAAGCGTTTGGAGCAACAGAATTGCGAAAAATTTTTTGCCTTCTCAACCATTTCTTGGCTTCAAACTCCCATATCTCGCGAACGGATTGACCTAACCCAAAAATTCCTGTTACGTCTGAAAGTAGAAACTCGCCCGATTACAACGGTATGTGTATTTTTTCCCTATGCCATTCTGGTTAAGCGTTTGCAGCAGCAGAATTGTGAAAAATTTTTTGCCGTCTCAACCATTTCTTGGCTTCAAACTCCCATACCTCGCGAACGGATTGATCTAACCCAAAAATTCCTATTGCATCTGAAAGTAGAAACTCGCCCGATTACAACGGTATGGGTATTTTTTCCCTAGGCCATTCTGGTTAAGCGTGTGGTGCAGCAGAATTGCGAAAAATTTGTTGTCTTCTCAACCATTTCTTAGCTTGAATCTCCCATATCTCGCGAACCGAATGACCTAACCCAAAAATTCCTATTGCATTTGAAAGTTGAAACTCGCCCGATTACAGCGGTACGTGTATTTTTCCACCAGGCCGTTCTGGTTAAGCGATTGGAGCAGCAGAAGTGCGAAAAATTTGTTGTCTTGACACCCATTTCTTAGCTTCAAAGTCCCATATCTCGCGAACGGATTGACCTAACCCAAAAATTCCTATTGCATCTGAAAGTAGAAACTCGCCCGATTACAACGGTATGGGTATTTTTTCCCTAGCCCATTCTGGTTAAGCGTTTGGAGCAGCAGAATTGCGAAAAATTTGTTGTCTTCTCAACCATTTCTTAGCATCAAAGTCCCATATCTCGCGAACGGATTGAGCAAACCCAAAAATTCCTTCTGCGTCTGAAAGTAGAAACTCGCCCGATTACAACGGTATGCGTATTTTGTCCCTAGGCCATTCTGGTTAAGCGTTTGGAGCAGCAGAATTGCGAAAAATTTGTTGTCTTGTCAAACATTTCTTAGCTTCAAAGTCCCATATCTCGCGAACGGATTGACCTAACCCAAAATTTCCTATTGTAACTGAAAGTAGAAACTCGCCCGATTACAACGGTATGTGTATTTTTTCCCTAGAACATTGTGGTTAAGCGTTTGAAGCAGCAGAATTAAGAAAAATTTTTTGCCTTCTCAAACATTTCTTGGCTTCAAACTCCCATATCTCGCGAACGGATTGACCTAACCCAAAAATTCCTATTGCATTTGAAAGTAGAAACTCGCCCGATTACAACGGTATGTGTATTTTTTCCCTAGGCCATTCTGGTTAAGCGTGTGGAGCAGCAGAATTGCGAAAAATTTGTTGTCTTCTCAACCATTTCTTAGCTTGAAACTCCCATATCTCGCGAACCGAATGACCTAACCCAAAAAGTCCTATTGCATTTGAAAGTAGAAACTCGCCCGATTACAGCGGTACGTGTATTTTTCCACCAGGCCGTTCTAGTTAAGCGATTGGAGCAGCAGAAGTGCGAAAAATTTGTTGTCCTGACAACCATTTCTTAGCTTCAAAGTCCCATATCTCGCGAACGGATTGACCTAACCCAAAAATTCCTATTGTAGCTGAAAGTAGAAACTCGCCCGATTACAACGGTACGTGTATCATTTCCCTAGGTCATTCTGGTTAAGCGTTTGGAGCAGCAGAATTGTGAAAAATTTTTTTCATTCTCTACCATTTCTTGGCTTCAAACTCCCATATCTCGCGAACGGATTGACCTAACCAAAAATTCTCATTGCATCTGAAAGTAGAAACTCGCCCAATTACAACGGTATTTGTATTTTTTCCCTAGGCCATTCTGGTTAAGCGTTTGGAGCAGCAGAATTGCGAAAAATTTTTTGCCTTCTCAACCATTTCTGCGCTTCAAACTCCCATATCTCGCGAACGGATTGACCTAACACAAAAATTCTTATTGCGTCTGAAAGTACGAAACTCGCCCGATTACAACGGTATGCGTATTTTTCCCTAGGCCATTCTGGTTAAGCGTTTGGAGCAGCAGATTTGCGAAAAATTTGTTGTCCTCTCAACCATATCTTAGATTCAAACTCTCATATCTCGCGAACGGATTGATATATCCCAAAAATTCCTATTGCATCTGAAAGTAGAAACTCGCCCGATTACAACGGTATGTGTATTTTTTTCCTAGGCCATTCTGGTTAAGCGTTTGGAGCAACAGAATTGTAAAAAATTTGTTGTCTTCTCAACCATTTCTTAGCTTCAAAGTCCCATATCTCGCGAACGGATTGACCTAACCCAATCATTCCTGTCGCGTCCGAAAGTAGAAACTCGCCCGGTTACAACGGTATGTGTATTTTTTCCCTAGGCCATTCTGGTTAAGCGTTTGAAGCAGCAGAATTGCGAAAAATTTTTTGCCTTCTCAACCATTTCTTAGCTTCAAACTCCCATATCTCGCGAACGGATTGACCTATCCCAAAAATTCCTATTGCATATGAAAGTAGAAACTCGCCCGATTACAACGGTACGTGTATTTTTCCCCTAGGCCATTCTGGTTAAGCGATTGGAGCAGCAGAAGTGCGAAAAATTTGTTGTCTTGACAACCATTTCTTAGCTTCAATGTCCCATATCTCGCGAACGGATTGACCTAACCCAAAAATTCCTATTCTAACTGAAAGTAGAAACCCGCCCGATTACAACGGTACGCGTATTTTTCCCTAGGCCATTCTGGTTAAGCGTTTGGAGCAGCAGAATTGCGAAAAATTTGTTGCCTTCTCAACCATTTCTTAGCTTGAATCTCCCATATCTCGCGAACCGAATGACCTAACCCAAAAATTCCTATTGCATTTGAAAGTTGAAACTCGCCCGATTACAGCGGTACGTGTATTTTTCCACCAGGCCGTTCTGGTTAAGCGATTGGAGCAGCAGAAGTGCGAAAAATTTGTTGTCTTGACAACCATTTCTTAGCTTCAAAGTCCCATATCTCGCGAACGGATTGACCTAACCCAAAAATTCCTATTGCATCTGAAAGTAGAAACTCGCCCGATTACAACGGTATGGGTATTTTTTCCCTAGCCCATTCTGGTTAAGCGTTTGGAGCAGCAGAATTGCGAAAAATTTGTTGTCTTCTCAACCATTTCTTAGCATCAAAGTCCCATATCTCGCGAACGGATTGAGCAAACCCAAAAATTCCTTCTGCGTCTGAAAGTAGAAACTCGCCCGATTACAACGGTATGCGTATTTTGTCCCTAGGCCATTCTGGTTAAGCGTTTGGAGCAGCAGAATTGCGAAAAATTTGTTGTCTTGTCAAACATTTCTTAGCTTCAAAGTCCCATATCTCGCGAACGGATTGACCTAACCCAAAATTTCCTATTGTAACTGAAAGTAGAAACTCGCCCGATTACAACGGTATGTGTATTTTTTCCCTAGAACATTGTGGTTAAGCGTTTGAAGCAGCAGAATTAAGAAAAATTTTTTGCCTTCTCAAACATTTCTTGGCTTCAAACTCCCATATCTCGCGAACGGATTGACCTAACCCAAAAATTCCTATTGCATTTGAAAGTAGAAACTCGCCCGATTACAACGGTATGTGTATTTTTTCCCTAGGCCATTCTGGTTAAGCGTATGGAGCAGCAGAATTGCGAAAAATTTGTTGTCTTCTCAACCATTTCTTAGCTTGAAACTCCCATATCTCGCGAACCGAATGACCTAACCCAAAAAGTCCTATTGCATTTGAAAGTAGAAACTCGCCCGATTACAGCGGTACGTGTATTTTTCCACCAGGCCGTTCTAGTTAAGCGATTGGAGCAGCAGAAGTGCGAAAAATTTGTTGTCCTGACAACCATATCTTAGCTTCAAACTCCCATATCTCGCGAACGGATTGACCTAACCAAAAATTCTCATTGCATCTGAAAGTAGAAACTCGCCCAATTACAACGGTATTTGTATTTTTTCCCTAGGCCATTCTGGTTAAGCGTTTGGAGCAGCAGAATTGCGAAAAATTTTTTGCCTTCTCAACCTTTTCTGCGCTTCAAACTCCCATATCTCGCGAACGGATTGACCTAACACAAAAATTCTTATTGCGTCTGAAAGTACGAAACTCGCCCGATTACAACGGTATGCGTATTTTCCCCTAGGCCATTCTGGTTAAGCGTTTAGAGCAGCAGATTTGCGAAAAATTTTTTGCCTTCTCAACCATTTCTTAGCTTCAAACTCCCATATCTCGCGAACGGATTGACCTATCCCAAAAATTCCTATTGCATATGAAAGTAGAAACTCGCCCGATTACAACGGTACGTGTATTTTTCCCCTAGGCCATTCTGGTTAAGCGATTGGAGCAGCAGAAGTGCGAAAAATTTGTTGTCTTGACAACCATTTCTTAGCTTCAATGTCCCATATCTCGCGAACGGATTGACCTAACCCAAAAATTCCTATTCTAACTGAAAGTAGAAACCCGCCCGATTACAACGGTACGCGTATTTTTCCCTAGGCCATTCTGGTTAAGCGTTTGGAGCAGCAGAATTGCGAAAAATTTGTTGTCTTCTCAACCATTTCTTAGCTTGAAACTCCCATATCTCGCGAACGGATTGACCTAACCCAAAAATTCCTATTGCACTTGGAAGTAGAAACTCGCCCGATTACAACGGTACGTGTATTTTTCCACTAGGCCATTCTGGTTAAGCGATTGGAGCAGCAGAATTGCGAAAAATTTGTTGTCTTGACAACCATTTCTTAGCTTCAAAGTCCCATATCTCGCGGACGGATTGAACAAACCCAAAAATTCCTATTGCATCTGAAAGTAGAAACTCGCCCGATTACAACGGTATGTGTATTTTTTCCCTAGGCCATTCTGGTTAAGCATTTCGAGCAGCAGAATTGTGAAAAATTTTTTGCCTTCTCTACCATTTCTTGGCTTCAAACTCCCATATCTCGCGAACGGATTGACCTAACCCAAAAATTCCTATTGCATCTGAAAGTAGAAACTCGCCCGATTACAACGGTATGTGTATTTTTTCCCTAGGCCATTCTGGTTAAGCGTTGGAGAAGCAGAATTGTGACAAATTTTTTGCCTTCTCTACCATTTCTTGGCTTCAAACTCCCATACCTCGCGAACGGATTGACCTAACCCAAAAATTCCTATTGCATCCGAAAGTAGAAACTCGCCCGATTACAACGGTATGTGTATTTTTTTCCTAGGCCATTCTGGTTAAGCGTTTGGGGCAGCAGAATTGCGAAAAATTTGTTGTCTTCTCAACCATTTCTTAGCTTGAAACTCCCATATCTCGCGAACCGATTGACCTAACCCAAAAATTCCTATTGCATTTGAAAGTAGTAACTCGCCCGATTACAGCGGTACGTGTATTTTTCCACCAGGCCGTTCTGGTTAAGCGATTGGAGCAGCAGAAGTGCGAAAAATTTGTTGTCCTGACAACCATTTCTTAGCTTCAAAGTCCCATATCTCGCGAACGGATTGACCTAACCCAAAAATTCCCATTGTAACTGAAAGTAGAAACTCGCCCGATTACAACGGTATGTGTATTTTTTCCTTAGGCCATTCTGGTTAAGCGTTTGAAGCAGCAGAATTGCGAAAAATTTTTTGCCTTCTCAACCATTTCTTGGCTTCAAACTCCCATACCTCGCGAACGGATTGATCTAACCCAAAAATTCCTATTGCATCTGAAAGTAGAAACTCGCCCGATTACAACGGTATGTGTATTTTTTCCCTAGGCCATTCTGGTTAAGCATTTCGAGCAGCAGAATTGTGAAAAATTTTTTGCCTTCTCTACCATTTCTTGGCTTCAAACTCCCATATCTCGCGAACGGATTGACCTAACCCAAAAATTCCTATTGCATCTGAAAGTAGAAACTCGCCCGATTACAACGGTATGTGTATTTTTTCCCTAGGCCATTCTGGTTAAGCGTTGGAGAAGCAGAATTGTGACAAATTTTTTGCCTTCTCTACCATTTCTTGGCTTCAAACTCCCATACCTCGCGAACGGATTGACCTAACCCAAAAATTCCTATTGCATCTGAAAGTAGAAACTCGCCCGATTACAACGGTATGTGTATTTTTTTCCTAGGCCATTCTGGTTAAGCGTTTGGGGCAGCAGAATTGCGAAAAATTTGTTGTCTTCTCAACCATTTCTTAGCTTGAAACTCCCATATCTCGCGAACCGATTGACCTAACCCAAAAATTCCTATTGCATTTGAAAGTAGTAACTCGCCCGATTACAGCGGTACGTGTATTTTTCCACCAGGCCGTTCTGGTTAAGCGTGTGGTGCAGCAGAATTGCGAAAAATTTGTTGTCTTCTCAACCATTTCTTAGCTTGAATCTCCCATATCTCGCGAACCGAATGACCTAACCCAAAAATTCCTATTGCATTTGAAAGTTGAAACTCGCCCGATTACAGCGGTACGTGTATTTTTCCACCAGGCCGTTCTGGTTAAGCGATTGGAGCAGCAGAATTGCGAAAAATTTTTTGCCTTCTCAACCATTTCTTGGCTTCAAACTCCCATACCTCGCGAACGGATTGATCTAACCCAAAAATTCCTATTGCATCTGAAAGTAGAAACTCGCCCGATTACAACGGTATGTGTATTTTTTCCCTAGGCCATTCTGGTTAAGCGTTTGGAGCAGCAGAATTGCGAAAAATTTGTTGTCTTCTCAACCATTTCTTAGCTTGAAACTCCCATATCTCGCTAACGGATTGACCTAACCCAAAAATTCCTATTGCATCTGAAAGTAGAAACTCGCCCGATTACAACGGTAGGCGTATTTTTTCCGTAGGCCATTCTGGTTAAGCGTGTGGAGCAGCAGAATTGCGAACAATGTTTTGCCTTCTCAACCATTTCTTGGCTTCAAACTCCCATAGCTCGCGAACGGATTGACCTAACCCAAAAATTCCTATTGCACCTGAAAGTAGAAACTCGCCCGATTACAACGGTATGTGTATTTTTTCCCTAGGCCATTCTGGTTAAGCGTTGGAGCAGCAGAATTGTGAAAAATTTTTTGCCTTCTCCACCATTTCTTGGCTTCAAACTCCCATACCTCGCGAACGGATTGACCTAACCCAAAAATTCCTATTGCATCTGAAAGTAGAGACTCGCCTAATTACAACGGTATGTGTATTTTTTCCCTAGGCCATTCTGGTTAAGCGATTGGAGCAGCAGAATTGCGAAAAATTTGTTGTCTTGACAACCATTTCTTAGCTTCAAAGTCCCATATCTCGCGAACGGATTGACCTAACCCAATCATTCCTGTCGCGTCCGAAAGTAGAAACTCGCCCGGTTACAACGGTATGTGTATTTTTTCCCTAGGCCATTCTGGTTAAGCGTTTGAAGCAGCAGAATTGCGAAAAATTTTTTGCCTTCTCAACCATTTCTTAGCTTCAATGTCCCATATCTCGCGAACGGATTGACCTAACCCAAAAATTCCTATTCTAACTGAAAGTAGAAACCCGCCCGATTACAACGGTACGCGTATTTTTCCCTAGGCCATTCTGGTTAAGCGTTTGGAGCAGCAGAATTGCGAAAAATTTGTTGTCTTCTCAACCATTTCTTAGCTTGAAACTCCCATATCTCGCTAACGGATTGACCTAACCCAAAAATTCCTATTGCATATGAAAGTAGAAACTCGCCCGATTACAACGGTACGTGTATTTTTCCCCTAGGCCATTCTGGTTAAGCGATTGGAGCAGCAGAAGTGCGAAAAATTTGTTGTCTTGACAACCATTTCTTAGCTTCAATGTCCCATATCTCGCGAACGGATTGACCTAACCCAAAAATTCCTATTCTAACTGAAAGTAGAAACCCGCCCGATTACAACGGTACGCGTATTTTTCCCTAGGCCATTCTGGTTAAGCGTTTGGAGCAGCAGAATTGCGAAAAATTTGTTGTCTTCTCAACCATTTCTTAGCTTGAAACTCCCATATCTCGCGAACGGATTGACCTAACCCAAAAATTCCTATTGCACTTGGAAGTAGAAACTCGCCCGATTACAACGGTACGTGTATTTTTCCACTAGGCCATTCTGGTTAAGCGATTGGAGCAGCAGAATTGCGAAAAATTTGTTGTCTTGACAACCATTTCTTAGCTTCAAAGTCCCATATCTCGCGGACGGATTGAACAAACCCAAAAATTCCTATTGCATCTGAAAGTAGAAACTCGCCCGATTACAACGGTATGTGTATTTTTTCCCTAGGCCATTCTGGTTAAGCATTTCGAGCAGCAGAATTGTGAAAAATTTTTTGCCTTCTCTACCATTTCTTGGCTTCAAACTCCCATATCTCGCGAACGGATTGACCTAACCCAAAAATTCCTATTGCATCTGAAAGTAGAAACTCGCCCGATTACAACGGTATGTGTATTTTTTTCCCTAGGCCATTCTGGTTAAGCGTTGGAGCAGCAGAATTGTGACAAATTTTTTGCCTTCTCTACCATTTCTTGGCTTCAAACTCCCATACCTCGCGAACGGATTGACCTAACCCAAAAATTCCTATTGCATCTGAAAGTAGAAACTCGCTCGATTACAACGGTATGTGTATTTTTCCCCAAGGCCATTCTGGTTAAGCGTTTGGAGCAGCAGAATTGTGAAAAATTTTTTGCCTTCTCTACCATTTCTTGGCTTCAAACTCCCATACCTCGCGAACGGATTGACCTAACCCAAAAATTCCTATTGCATCTGAAAGTAGAAACTCGCTCGATTACAACGGTATGTGTATTTTCTCCCTAGGCCATTCTGGTTAAGCGTTTGGAGCAGCAGAATTGTGAAAAATTTTTTGCCTTCTCCACCATTTCTTGGCTCCAAACTCCCATATCTCGCGAACGGTTTGACATAACCCAAAAATTCTTATTGCGTCTGAAAGTAGAAACTCGCCCGATTACAACGGTATGTGTATTTTTTCCCTAGGCCATTCTGGTTAAGCATTTCGAGCAGCAGAATTGTGAAAAATTTTTTGCCTTCTCCACCATTTCTTAGCTTCAAAGTCCCATATCTCGCGAACGGATTGACCTAACCCAAAAATTCCTATTCTAACTGAAAGTAGAAACCCGCCCGATTACAACGGTACGCGTATTTTTTCCCTAGGCCATTCTGGTTAAGCGTTTGGAGCAGCAGAATTGCGAAAAATTTGTTGTCTTCTCAACCATTTCTTAGCTTGAAACTCCCATATCTCGCGGACGGATTGACTTAACCCAAAAATTCCTATTGCACTTCGAAGTAGAAACTCGCCCGATTACAACGGTACGTGTATTTTTCCCCTAGGCCATTCTGGTTAAGCGATTGGAGCAGCAGAAGTGCGAAAAATTTGTTGTCTTGACAACCATTTCTTAGCTTCAATGTCCCATATCTCGCGAACGGATTGACCTAACCCAAAAATTCCTATTCTAACTGAAAGTAGAAACCCGCCCGATTACAACGGTACGCGTATTTTTCCCTAGGCCATTCTGGTTAAGCGTTTGGAGCAGCAGAATTGCGAAAAATTTGTTGTCTTCTCAACCATTTCTTAGCTTGAAACTCCCATATCTCGCGAACGGATTGACCTAACCCAAAAATTCCTATTGCACTTGAAAGTAGAGAACTAGCCCGATTACAACGGTACGTGTATTTTTCCCCTAGGCCATTCTGGTTAAGCGATTGGAGCAGCAGAAGTGCGAAAAATTTGTTGTCTTGACAACCATTTCTTAGCTTCAAAGTCCCATATCTCGCGGACGGATTGAACAAACCCAAAAATTCCTATTGCATCTGAAAGTAGAAACTCGCCCGATTACAACGGTATGTGTATTTTTTCCCTAGGCCATTCTGGTTAAGCATTTCGAGCAGCAGAATTGTGAAAAATTTTTTGCCTTCTCTACCATTTCTTGGCTTGAAACTCCCATATCTCGCGAACGGATTGACCTAACCCAAAAATTCCTATTGCATCTGAATGTAGAAACTCGCCCGATTACAACGGTATGTGTATTTTTTTCCCTAGGCCCTTCTGGTTAAGCGTTTGGAGCAGCAGAATTGTGACATATTTTTTGCCTTCTCTACCATTTCTTGGCTTCAAACTCCCATACCTCGCGAACGGATTGACCTAACCCAAAAATTCCTATTGCATCTGAAAGTAGAATCTCGCCCGATTACAACGGTACGTGTATTTTTCCCCTAGGCCATTCTGGTTAAGCGATTGGAGCAGCAGAAGTGCGAAAAATTTGTTGTCTTGACAACCATTTCTTAGCTTCAAAGTCCCATATCTCGCGGACGGATTGAACAAACCCAAAAATTCCTATTGCATCTGAAAGTAGAAACTCGCCCGATTACAACGGTATGTGTATTTTTTCCCTAGGACATTCTGGTTAAGCATTTCGAGCAGCAGAATTGTGAAAAATTTTTTGCCTTATCTACCAATTTCTTGGCTTCAAACTCCCATATCTCGCGAACGGATTGACCTAACCCAAAAATTCCTATTGCATCTGAAAGTAGAAACTCGCCCGATTACAACGGTATGTGTATTTTTTCCCTAGGCCATTCTGGTTAAGCGTTTGGAGCAGCAGAATTGTGACAAATTTTTTGCCTTCTCTACCATTTCTTGGCTTCAAACTCCCATACCTCGCGAACGGATTGACCTAACCCAAAAATTCCTATTGCATCTGAAAGTAGAAACTCGCCCGATTACAACGGTATGTGTATTTTTTCCCTAGGCCATTCTGGTTAAGCGTTTGGAGCAGCAGAATTGTGAAAAATTTTTTGCCTTCTCTACCATTTCTTGGCTTTAAACTCCCATACCTCGCGAACGGATTGACCTAACCCAAAAATTCCTATTGCATCTGAAAGTAAAAACTCTCCCGATTACAACGGTATGTGTATTTTTTCCCTAGGCCATTCTGGTTAAGCGATTGGAGCAGCAGAATTGCGAAAAATTTGTTGTCTTGACAACCATTTCTTAGCTTCAAAGTCCCATATCTCGCGAACGGATTGACCTAACCCAATCATTCCTGTTGCGTCCGAAAGTAGCAACTCGCCCGGTTACAACGGTATGTGTAATTTTTCCCTAGGTCATTGTGGTTAAGCGTTTGAAGCAGCAGAATTGTGAAAAATTTTTTGCCTTCTCAACCATTTCTAAGCTTCAAACTCCCATATCTCGCGAACGGATTGACCTAACCCAAAAATTCCTATTGCATATGAAAGTAGAAACTCGCCCGATTACAACGGTACGTGTATTTTTCCCCTAGGCCATTCTGGTTAAGCGATTGGAGCAGCAGAAGTGCGAAAAATTTGTTGTCTTGACAACCATTTCTTAGCTTCAATGTCCCATATCTCGCGAACGGATTGACCTAACCCAAAAATTCCTATTCTAACTGAAAGTAGAAACCCGCCCGATTACAACGGTACGCGTATTTTTCCCTAGGCCATTCTGGTTAAGCGTTTGGAGCAGCAGAATTGCGAAAAATTTGTTGTCTTCTCAACCATTTCTTAGCTTGAAACTCCCATATCTCGCGAATGGATTGACCTAACCCAAAAATTCCTATTGCACTTGAAAGTAGAAACTCGCCCTTTTACAACGGTACGTGTATTTTTCCCCTAGGCCATTCTGGTTAAGCGATTGGAGCAGCAGAAGTGCGAAAAATTTGTTGTCTTGACAAACATTTCTTAGCTTCAAAGTCCCATATCTCGCGGACGGATTGAACAAACCCAAAAATTCCTATTGCATCTGAAAGTAGAAACTCGCCCGATTACAACGGTATGTGTATTTTTTCCCTAGGCCATTCTGGTTAAGCATTTCGAGCAGCAGAATTGTGAAAAATTTTTTGCCTTCTCTACCATTTCTTGGCTTCAAACTCCCATATCTCGCAAACGGATTGACCTAACCCAAAAATTCCTATTGCATCTGAAAGTAGAAACTCGCCCGATTACAACGGTATGTGTATTTTTTTCCTAGGCCATTCTGGTTAAGCGTTTGGAGCAGCAGAATTGTGACAAATTTTTTGCCTCCTCTACCATTTCTTGGCTTCAAACTCCCATACCTCGCGAACGGATTGACCTAACCCAAAAATTCCTATTGCATCTGAAAGTAGAAACTCGTCCGATTACAACGGTATGTGTATTTTTTCCCTAGGCCATTCTGGTTAAGCGTTTGGAGCAGCAGAATTGTGAAAAATTTTTTGCCTTCTCTACCATTTCTTGGCTTTAAACTCCCATACCTCGCGAACGGATTGACCTAACCTAAAAATTCCTATTGCATCTGAAAGTAGAAACTCGCCCGATTACAACGGTATGTGTATTTTCTCCCTAGGCCATTCTGGTTAAGCGTTTGGAGCAGCAGAATTGAGAAAAATTTGTTGTCTTATCAACCATTTCTTAGGTTGAAAGTCCCATATGTCGCGAACCGATTGACCTAACCCAAAAATTCCTATTGCATTTGAAAGTAAAAACTCACCCGATTACAACGGTATGTGTATTTTTTCCCTAGGCCATTCTGGTTAAGCGTTTGAAGCAGCAGAATTGCGAAAAATTTGTTGCCTTCTCAACCATTTCTTGGCTTCAAACTCCCATATCTCGCGAACGGATTGACCTAACCCAAAAATTCCTATTGCATCTGAAAGTAGAAACTCGCCCGATTACAGCGGTACGTGTATTTTTCCCCTAGGCCATTCTGGTTAAACGTTTGGAGCAGCAGAATTGTGAAAAATTTTTTGTCTTCTCTACCATTTCTTGGCTTCAAACTCCCATATCTCGCGAACGGATTGACATAACCCAAAAAGTCCTATTGCATCTGAAAGTAGAAACTCGCCCAATTACAACGGTATGTGTATTTTTTCCCTAGGCCATTCTGGTTAAGCGTTTGGAGCAGCAGAATTGCGAAAAATTTTTTGCCTTCTCAACCATTTCTTGGCTTCAAACTCCCATATCTCGCGAACGGATTGACCTAACCCAAAAATTCCTGTTGCATCTGAATACAGAAATTCGCCCGATTACAACGGTATATGTATTTTTTCCTTAGGCCATTCTGGTTAAGCGTTTCGAGCAGCAGAATTGCGAAAAATTTTTTGTCTTCTCAACCATTTCTTGTCTTCAAACTCCCATATCTCGCGGACGGATTGAACAAACCCAAAAATTCCTATTGCATCTGAAAGTAGAAACTCGCCCGATTACAACGGTGTGTGTATTTTTTCCCTAGGCCATTCTGGTTAAGCATTTCGAGCAGCAGAATTGTGAAAAATTTTTTGCCTTCTCTACCATTTCTTGGCTTCAAACTCCCATATCTCGCAAACGGATTGACCTAACCCAAAAATTCCTATTGCATCTGAAAGTAGAAACTCGCCCGATTACAACGGTATGTGTATTTTTTCCCTAGGCCATTCTGGTTAAGCGTTTGGAGCAGCAGAATTGTGACAAATTTTTTGCCTCCTCTACCATTTCTTGGCTTCAAACTCCCATACCTCGCGAACGGATTGACCTAACCCAAAAATTCCTATTGCATCTGAAAGTAGAAACTCGTCCGATTACAACGGTATGTGTATTTTTTCCCTAGGCCATTCTGGTTAAGCGTTTGGAGCAGCAGAATTGTGAAAAATTTTTTGCCTTCTCTACCATTTCTTGGCTTTAAACTCCCATACCTCGCGAACGGATTGACCTAACCCAAAAATTCCTATTGCATCTGAAAGTAGAAACTCGCCCGATTACAACGGTATGTGTATTTTCTCCCTAGGCCATTCTGGTTAAGCATTTCGAGCAGCAGAATTGTGAAAAATTTTTTGCCTTCTCTACCATTTCTTGGCTTCAAACTCCCATATCTCGCAAACGGATTGACCTAACCCAAAAATTCCTATTGCATCTGAAAGTAGAAACTCGCCCGATTACAACGGTATGTGTATTTTTTCCCTAGGCCATTCTGGTTAAGCGTTTGGAGCAGCAGAATTGTGACAAATTTTTTGCCTCCTCTACCATTTCTTGGCTTCAAACTCCCATACCTCGCGAACGGATTGACCTAACCCAAAAATTCCTATTGCATCTGAAAGTAGAAACTCGTCCGATTACAACGGTATGTGTATTTTTTCCCTAGGCCATTCTGGTTAAGCGTTTGGAGCAGCAGAATTGTGAAAAATTTTTTGCCTTCTCTACCATTTCTTGGCTTTAAACTCCCATACCTCGCGAACGGATTGACCTAACCCAAAAATTCCTATTGCATCTGAAAGTAGAAACTCGCCCGATTACAACGGTATGTGTATTTTCTCCCTAGGCCATTCTGGTTAAGCGTTTGGAGCAGCAGAATTGAGAAAAATTTGTTGTCTTCTCAACCATTTCTTAGGTTGAAAGTCCCATATGTCGCGAACCGATTGACCTAACCCAAAAATTCCTATTGCATTTGAAAGTAGAAACTCACCCGATTACAACGGTATGTGTATTTTTTCCCTAGGCCATTCTGGTTAAGCGTTTGAAGCAGCAGAATTGCGAAATATTTGTTGCCTTCTCAACCATTTCTTGGCTTCAAACTACCATATCTCGCGAACGGATTGACCTAACCCAAAAATTCCTATTGCATCTGAAAGTAGAAACTCGCCCGATTACAGCGGTACGTGTATTTTTCCCCTAGGCCATTCTGGTTAAACGTTTGGAGCAGCAGAATTGTGAAAAATTTTTTGTCTTCTCTACCATTTCTTGGCTTCAAACTCCCATATCTCGCGAACGGATTGACATAACCCAAAAAGTCCTATTGCATCTGAAAGTAGAAACTCGCCCGATTACAACGGTATGTGTATTTTTCCCCTAGGGCATTCTGGTTAAGCGATTGGAGCAGCAGAAGTGCGAAAAATTTGTTCTCTTCTCAACCATTTCTTAGCTTCAAACTCTCATATCGCGCGAACGGATTGATCTAACCCAAAAATTCCTATTGAATTTGAAGGTAGAAACTCGCCCGATTACAACGGTATGTGTATTTTTTCCCTAGTGCATTCTGGTTAAGCGTTTGGAGTAGCAGAATTGCGAAAAATTTTTTGCCTTCTCAACCATTCCTTGGCTTCAAACTCCCATATCTCGCGAACGGATTGACCAAACCCAAAAATTCCTGTTGCGTCTGAAAGTAGAAACTCTCCCGATTACAACGGTATGTGTATTTTTCCCCTAGCCCATTCTGGTTAAGCGTTTGGAGCAGCAGGATTGCGGAAAATTTTTTGCCTTCTCAACCATTTCTTGGCTTCAAACTCCCATATCTCGCGAACGGATTGACCTAACCCAAAAATTCCTGTTGCTTCTGAAAGTAGAAACTCGCCCGATTACAACGGTATGTGTATTTTTTCCCTAGCCCATTCTGGTTAAGCGTTTGGAGCAGCAGAATTGCGAAAAATTTGTTGTCTTCTCAACCATTTCTTAGCTTCAAAGTCCCATATCTCGCGAACGGTTGACCTAACCCAAAAATTCCTATTGCATCTGAAAGTAGAAACTCGCCCGATTACAACGGTATGTGTATTTTTCCCCTAGGGCATTCTGGTTAAGCGATTGGAGCAGCAGAAGTGCGAAAAATTTGTTCTCTTCTCAACCATTTCTTAGCTTCAAACTCTCATATCGCGCGAACGGATTGATCTAACCCAAAAATTCCTATTGAATTTGAAGGTAGAAACTCGCCCGATTACAACGGTATGTGTATTTTTTCCCTAGGCCATTCTGGTTAAGCGTTTGGAGCAGCAGAAATGCGACAAAATTTTTTGCTTTCTCAACCATTCCTTGGCTTCAAACTCCCATATCTCGCGAACGAATTGCCCTAACCCAAAAATTCCTGTTGCGTTTGAAAGTAGAAACTCGCCCGATTACAACGGTATGTGTATTTTTTCCCTAGGCCATTCTGGTTAAGCGTTTGGAGCTGCAGAATTGCGAAAAATTTTTTGCCTTCTCAACCATTTCTTGGCTTCAAACTCCCATATCTCGCGAACGGATTGACCAAACACAAAAATTCCTATTGTAACTGAAAGTAGAAACTCGCCCGATTACAACGGTATGCGTATTTTTTCCCTAGGCCATTCTGGTTAAGCGTTTGGAGAAGCAGAATTGCGAAAAATTTTTTGCCTTCTCAACCATTTCTTGGCTTCAAACTCCCATATCTCGCGAACTGATTGACCTAACCCAAAAATTCCTGTTGCTTCTGAAAGTAGAAACTCGCCCGATTACAACGGTATGTGTATTTTTTCCCTAGCCCATTCTGGTTAAGCGTTTGGAGCAGCAGAATTGCGAAAAATTTGTTGTCTTCTCAACCATTTCTTAGCTTCAAAGTCCCATATCTCGCGAACGGATTGACCTAACCCAAAAATTCCTATTGCATCTGAAAGTAGAAACTCGCCCGATTACAACGGTATGTGTATTTTTCCCCTAGGGCATCCTGGTTCAGCGACTGGAGCAGCAGAAGTGCGAAAAATTTGTTCTCTTCTCAACCATTTCTTAGCTTCAAACTCTCATATCGCGCGAACGGATTGATCTAACCCAAAAATTCCTATTGAATTTGAAGGTAGAAACTCGCCCGATTACAACGGTATGTGTATTTTTTCCCTAGGCCATTCTGGTTAAGCGTTTGGAGCAGCAGAAATGCGAAAAATTTTTTGCTTTCTCAACCATTCCTTGGCTTCAAACTCCCATATCTCGCGAACGGATTGCCCTAACCCAAAAATTCCTGTTGCGTCTGAAAGTAGAAACTCGCCCGATTACAACGGTACGTGTATTTTTCCCCTAGGCCATTCTGGTTAAGCGATTGGAGCAGCAGAAGTGCGAAAAATTTGTTGTCTTCTCAACCATTTCTTAGCTTCAAACTCTCATATCGCGCGAACGGATTGATCTAACCCAAAAATTCCTATTGAATTTGAAGGTAGAAACTCGCCCGATTACAACGGTATGTGTAATTTTTCCCTAGCCCATTCTGGTTAAGCGTTTGGAGCAGCAGAATTGCGAAAAATTTGTTGTCTTCTCAACCATTTCTTAGCTTCAAAGTCACATATCTCGCGAACGGATTGACCAAACCCAAAAATTCCTATTGTAACTGAAAGTAGAAACTCGCCCGATTACAACGGTATGTGTATTTTTCCCCTAGGGCATTCTGGTTAAGCGATTGGAGCAGCAGAAGTGCGAAAAATTTGTTGTCTTCTCAACCAATTCTTAGCTTCAAACTCCCATATCTCGCGAACGGATTGACCAAACCCAAAAATTCCTGTTGCGTCTGAAAGTAGAAACTCGACCGATTACAACGGTATGTGTATTTTTTCCCCAGGCCATTCTGGTTAAGCGTTTGGAGCAGCAGAATTGCGAAAAATCTTTTGCCTTCTCAACCATTTCTTGGCTTCAAACACCCATATCCCTCGAACGGATTGACCTAACCCAAAAATTCCTATTGCATCTGAAAGTAGAAACTCGCCCGATTACAACGGTATGTGTGTTTTTTCCCTAGCCCATTCTGGATAAGCGTTTGGAGCAGCAGAATTGCGAAAAATTTGTTGTCTTCTCAACCATTTCTTAGCTTCAAAGTCCCATATCTCGCGAACGGATTGACCTAACCCAAAAATTCCTATTGCATCTGAAAGTAGAAACTCGCCAGATTACAACGGTATGTGTATTTTTTCCCTAGCCCATTCAGGTTAAGCGTTTGGAGCAGCAGAGTTGCGAAAATTTGTTGTCTTCTCAACCATTTCTTAGCATCAAAGACCCATATCTCGCGAACCGATTGACCAAACCCAAAAATTCCTTCTGCGTCTGAAAGTAGAAACTCGCCCGATTACAACGGTATGTGTATTTTTCCCCTAGGGCGTTCTGGTTAAGCGATTGGAGCAGCAGAAGTGCGAAAAATTTGTTGTCTTCTCAACCATTTCTTAGCTTCAAACTCTCATATCGCGCGAACGGATTGATCTAACCCAAAAATTCCTATTGAATTTGAAGGTAGAAACTCGCCCGATTACAACGGTATGTGTATTTTTTCCCTAGGCCATTCTGGTTAAGCGTTTGGAGTAGCAGAATTGCGAAAAATTTTTTGCCTTCTCAACCATTCCTTGGCTTCAAACTCCCATATCTCGCGAACGGATTGACCAAACCCAAAAATTCCTGTTGCGTCTGAAAGTAGAAACTCTCCCGATTACAACGGTATGTGTATTTTTCCCCTAGCCCATTCTGGTTAAGCGTTTGGAGCAGCAGGAATGCGGAAAATTTTTTGCCTTCTCAACCATTTCTTGGCTTCAAACTCCCATATCTCGCGAACGGATTGACCTAACCCAAAAATTCCTGTTGCTTCTGAAAGTAGAAACTCGCCCGATTACAACGGTATGTGTATTTTTCCCCTAGCCCATTCTGGTTAAGCGTTTGGAGCAGCAGGAATGCGGAAAATTTTTTGCCTTCTCAACCATTTCTTGGCTTCAAACTCCCATATCTCGCGAACGGATTGCCCTAACCCAAAAATTCCTGTTGCGTCTGAAAGTAGAAACTCGCCCGATTACAACGGTATGTGTATTTTTTCCCTAGGCCATTCTGGTTAAGCGTTTGGAGCTGCAGAATTGCGAAAAATTTTTTGCCTTCTCAACCATTTCTTGGCTTCAAACTCCCATATCTCGCGAACGGATTGACCAAACACAAAAATTCCTATTGTAACTGAAAGTAGAAACTCGCCCGATTACAACGGTATGCGTATTTTTTCCCTAGGCCATTCTGGTTAAGCGTTTGGAGAAGCAGAATTGCGAAAAATTTTTTGCCTTCTCAACCATTTCTTGGCTTCAAACTCCCATATCTCGCGAACTGATTGACCTAACCCAAAAATTCCTATTGCATCTGAAAGTAGAAACTCGCCCGATTACAACGGTATGTGCATTTTTCCCCTAGGGCATTCTGGTTAAGCGATTGGAGCAGCAGAAGTGCGAAAAATTTGTTGTCTTCTCAACCATTTCTTAGCTTCAAACTCTCATATCGCGCGAACGGATTGATCTAACCCAAAAATTCCTATTGAATTTGAAGGTAGAAACTCGCCCGATTACAACGGTATGTGTATTTTTTCCCTAGGCCATTCTGGTTAAGCGTTTGGAGCTTCAGAATTGCGAAAAATTTTTTGCCTTCTCAACCATTTCTTAGTTTCAAACTCCCATATCTCGCGAACGGATTGAACTAACCCAAAAATTCCTATTGCATCTGAAAGTAGAAACTCTCCCGATTACAACGGTAGGCGTATTTTTTCCGTAGGCCATTCTGGTTAAGCGTTTGGAGCTGCAGAATTGCGAAAAATTTTTTGCCTTCTCAACCATTTCTTAGTTTCAAACTCCCATATCTCGCGAACGGATTGACCTAACCCAAAAATTCCTATTGCACCTGAAAGTAGAAACTCGCCCGATTACAACGGTATGTGTATTTTTTCCCCAGGGCATTCTGGTTAAGCGTTTGGAGCAGCAGAATTGCGCAAAATTTTTTGCCTTCTCAACCATTTCTTGGCTTCAAAGTCCCATATCTCGCGAACGGATTGACCTAACCCAAAAATTCCTTCTGCGTCTGAAAGTAGACACTCGGCCGATTACAACGGTATGCGTATTTTTGCCCTTGGCCATTCTGGTTAAGCGTTTGGAGCAGCAGAATGCGAAAAATTTGTTGTCTTGTCAACCATTTCTTAGCTTCAAAGTCACATATCTCGTGAACGGATTGACCAAACCCAAAAATTCCTATTGTAACTGAAAGTAGAAACTCGCCCGATTACAACGGTATGTGTATTTTTCCCCTAGGGCATTCTGGTTAAGCGATTGGAGCAGCAGAAGTGCGAAAAATTTGTTGTCTTCTCAACCATTTCTTAGATTCAAACTCTCATATCGCGCGAACGGATTGATCTAACCCAAAAATTCCTATTGAATTTGAAGGTAGAAACTCGCCCGATTACAACGGTATGTGTATTTTTTCCCTAGGCCATTCTGGTTAAGCGTTTGGAGCTGCAGAATTGCGAAAAATTTTTTGCCTTCTCAACCATTTCTTAGTTTCAAACTCCCATATCTCGCGAACGGATTGAACTAACCCAAAAATTCCTATTGCATCTGAAAGTAGAAACTCGCCCGATTACAACGGTATGTGTATTTTTTCCCTAGGGCATTCTGGTTAAGCGTTTGGAGCAGCAGAATTGCGCAAAATTTTTTGCCTTCTCAACCATTTCTTGGCTTCAAAGTCCCATATCTCGCGAACGGATTGACCTAACCCAAAAATTCCTTCTGCGTCTGAAAGTAGACACTCGGCCGATTACAACGGTATGCGTATTTTTGCCCTTGGCCATTCTGGTTAAGCGTTTGGAGCAGCAGAATGCGAAAAATTTGTTGTCTTGTCAACCATTTCTTAGCTTCAAACTCTCATATCTCGCGAACGGATTGTCCTAACCCAAAAATTCCTATTGTAACTGAAAGTAGAAACTCGCCCGATTACAACGGTATGTGTAATTTTTCCCTAGCCCTTTCTGGTTAAGCGTTTGGAGCAGCAGAATTGCGAAAAATTTGTTGTCTTCTCAACCATTTCTTAGCTTCAAGGTCACATATCTCGCGAACGGATTGACCAAACCCAAAAATTCCTATTGTAACTGAAAGTAGAAACTCGCCCGATTACAACGGTATGTGTATTTTTCCCCTAGGGCATTCTGGTTAAGCGATTGGAGCAGCAGAAGTGCGAAAAATTTGTTCTCTTCTCAACCATTTCTTAGCTTCAAACTCTCATATCGCGCGAACGGATTGACCTAACCCAAAAATTCCTATTGCACCTGAAAGTAGAAACTCGCCCGATTACAACGGTATGTGTATTTTTTCCCCAGGGCATTCTGGTTAAGCGTTTGGAGCAGCAGAATTGCGCAAAATTTTTTGCCTTCTCAACCATTTCTTGGCTTCAAAGTCCCATATCTCGCGAACGGATTGACCTAACCCAAAAATTCCTTCTGCGTCTGAAAGTAGACACTCGGCCGATTACAACGGTATGCGTATTTTTGCCCTTGGCCATTCTGGTTAAGCGTTTGGAGCAGCAGAATGCGAGAAATTTGTTGTCTTGTCAACCATTTCTTAGCTTCAAACTCTCATATCTCGCGAACGGATTGTCCTAACCCAAAAATTCCTATTGTAACTGAAAGTAGAAACTCGCCCGATTACAACGGTATGTGTAATTTTTCCCTAGCCCATTCTGGTTAAGCGTTTGGAGCAGCAGAATTGCGAAAAATTTGTTGTCTTCTCAACCATTTCTTAGCTTCAAAGTCACATATCTCGCGAACGGATTGACCAAACCCAAAAATTCCTATTGTAACTGAAAGTAGAAACTCGCCCGATTACAACGGTATGTGTATTTTTCCCCTAGGGCATTCTGGTTAAGCGATTGGAGCAGCAGAAGTGCGAAAAATTTGTTGTCTTCTCAACCATTTCTTAGCTTCAAACTCTCATATCGCGCGAACGGATTGATCTAACCCAAAAATTCCTATTGAATTTGAAGGTAGAAACTCGCCCGATTACAACGGTATGTGTATTTTTTCCCTAGGCCATTCTGGTTAAGCGTTTGGAGCTGCAGAATTGCGAAAAATTTTTTGCCTTCTCAACCATTTCTTAGTTTCAAACTCCCATATCTCGCGAACGGATTGAACTAACCCAAAAATTCCTATTGCATCTGAAAGTAGAAACTCGCCCGATTACAACGGTATGTGTATTTTTTCCCTAGGGCATTCTGGTTAAGCGTTTGGAGCAGCAGAATTGCGCAAAATTTTTTGCCTTCTCAACCATTTCTTGGCTTCAAAGTCCCATATCTCGCGAACGGATTGACCTAACCCAAAAATTCCTTCTGCGTCTGAAAGTAGACACTCGGCCGATTACAACGGTATGCGTATTTTTGCCCTTGGCCATTCTGGTTAAGCGTTTGGAGCAGCAGAATGCGAAAAATTTGTTGTCTTGTCAACCATTTCTTAGCTTCAAACTCTCATATCTCGCGAACGGATTGTCCTAACCCAAAAATTCCTATTGTAACTGAAAGTAGAAACTCGCCCGATTACAACGGTATGTGTAATTTTTCCCTAGCCCTTTCTGGTTAAGCGTTTGGAGCAGCAGAATTGCGAAAAATTTGTTGTCTTCTCAACCATTTCTTAGCTTCAAAGTCACATATCTCGCGAACGGATTGACCAAACCCAAAAATTCCTATTGTAACTGAAAGTAGAAACTCGCCCGATTACAACGGTATGTGTATTTTTCCCCTAGGGCATTCTGGTTAAGCGATTGGAGCAGCAGAAGTGCGAAAAATTTGTTCTCTTCTCAACCATTTCTTAGCTTCAAACTCTCATATCGCGCGAACGGATTGATCTAACCCAAAAATTCCTATTGAATTTGAAGGTAGAAACTCGCCCGATTACAACGGTATGTGTATTTTTTCCCTAGGCCATTCTGGTTAAGCGTTTGGAGCAGCAGAAATGCGAAAAATTTTTTGCTTTCTCAACCATTCCTTGGCTTCAAACTCCCATATCTCGCGAACGGATTGCCCTAACCCAAAAATTCCTGTTGCGTCTGAAAGTAGAAACTCGCCCGATTACAACGGTATGTGTATTTTTTCCCTAGGCCATTCTGGTTAAGCGTTTGGAGCTGCAGAATTGCGAAAAATTTTTTGCCTTCTCAACCATTTCTTGGCTTCAAACTCCCATATCTCGCGAACGGATTGACCAAACACAAAAATTCCTATTGTAACTGAAAGTAGAAACTCGCCCGATTACAAAGGTATGCGTATTTTTTCCCTAGGCCATTCTGGTTAAGCGTTTGGAGAAGCAGAATTGCGAAAAATTTTTTGCCTTCTCAACCATTTCTTGGCTTCAAACTCCCATATCTCGCGAACTGATTGACCTAACCCAAAAATTCCTATTGCATCTGAAAGTAGAAACTCGCCCGATTACAACGGTATGTGCATTTTTCCCCTAGGGCATTCTGGTTAAGCGATTGGAGCAGCAGAAGTGCGAAAAATTTGTTGTCTTCTCAACCATTTCTTAGCTTCAAACTCTCATATCGCGCGAACGGATTGATCTAACCCAAAAATTCCTATTGAATTTGAAGGTAGAAACTCGCCCGATTACAACGGTATGTGTATTTTTTCCCTAGGCCATTCTGGTTAAGCGTTTGGAGCTTCAGAATTGCGAAAAATTTTTTGCCTTCTCAACCATTTCTTAGTTTCAAACTCCCATATCTCGCGAACGGATTGAACTAACCCAAAAATTCCTATTGCATCTGAAAGTAGAAACTCTCCCGATTACAACGGTAGGCGTATTTTTTCCGTAGGCCATTCTGGTTAAGCGTTTGGAGCTGCAGAATTGCGAAAAATTTTTTGCCTTCTCAACCATTTCTTAGTTTCAAACTCCCATATCTCGCGAACGGATTGACCTAACCCAAAAATTCCTATTGCACCTGAAAGTAGAAACTCGCCCGATTACAACGGTATGTGTATTTTTTCCCCAGGGCATTCTGGTTAAGCGTTTGGAGCAGCAGAATTGCGCAAAATTTTTTGCCTTCTCAACCATTTCGTGGCTTCAAAGTCCCATATCTCGCGAACGGATTGACCTAACCCAAAAATTCCTTCTGCGTCTGAAAGTAGACACTCGGCCGATTACAACGGTATGCGTATTTTTGCCCTTGGCCATTCTGGTTAAGCGTTTGGAGCAGCAGAATGCGAAAAATTTGTTGTCTTGTCAACCATTTCTTAGCTTCAAACTCTCATATCTCGCGAACGGATTGTCCTAACCCAAAAATTCCTATTGTAACTGAAAGTAGAAACTCGCCCGATTACAACGGTATGTGTAATTTTTCCCTAGCCCATTCTGGTTAAGCGTTTGGAGCAGCAGAATTGCGAAAAATTTGTTGTCTTCTCAACCATTTCTTAGCTTCAAAGTCACATATCTCGCGAACGGATTGACCAAACCCAAAAATTCCTATTGTAACTGAAAGTAGAAACTCGCCCGATTACAACGGTATGTGTATTTTTCCCCTAGGGCATTCTGGTTAAGCGATTGGAGCAGCAGAAGTGCGAAAAATTTGTTGTCTTCTCAACCATTTCTTAGCTTCAAACTCTCATATCGCGCGAACGGATTGATCTAACCCAAAAATTCCTATTGAATTTGAAGGTAGAAACTCGCCCGATTACAACGGTATGTGTATTTTTTCCCTAGGCCATTCTGGTTAAGCGTTTGGAGCTGCAGAATTGCGAAAAATTTTTTGCCTTCTCAACCATTTCTTAGTTTCAAACTCCCATATCTCGCGAACGGATTGAACTAACCCAAAAATTCCTATTGCATCTGAAAGTAGAAACTCGCCCGATTACAACGGTATGTGTATTTTTTCCCTAGGGCATTCTGGTTAAGCGTTTGGAGCAGCAGAATTGCGCAAAATTTTTTGCCTTCTCAACCATTTCTTGGCTTCAAAGTCCCATATCTCGCGAACGGATTGACCTAACCCAAAAATTCCTTCTGCGTCTGAAAGTAGACACTCGGCCGATTACAACGGTATGCGTATTTTTGCCCTTGGCCATTCTGGTTAAGCGTTTGGAGCAGCAGAATGCGAAAAATTTGTTGTCTTGTCAACCATTTCTTAGCTTCAAACTCTCATATCTCGCGAACGGATTGTCCTAACCCAAAAATTCCTATTGTAACTGAAAGTAGAAACTCGCCCGATTACAACGGTATGTGTAATTTTTCCCTAGCCCTTTCTGGTTAAGCGTTTGGAGCAGCAGAATTGCGAAAAATTTGTTGTCTTCTCAACCATTTCTTAGCTTCAAGGTCACATATCTCGCGAACGGATTGACCAAACCCAAAAATTCCTATTGTAACTGAAAGTAGAAACTCGCCCGATTACAACGGTATGTGTATTTTTCCCCTAGGGCATTCTGGTTAAGCGATTGGAGCAGCAGAAGTGCGAAAAATTTGTTCTCTTCTCAACCATTTCTTAGCTTCAAACTCTCATATCGCGCGAACGGATTGACCTAACCCAAAAATTCCTATTGCACCTGAAAGTAGAAACTCGCCCGATTACAACGGTATGTGTATTTTTTCCCCAGGGCATTCTGGTTAAGCGTTTGGAGCAGCAGAATTGCGCAAAATTTTTTGCCTTCTCAACCATTTCTTGGCTTCAAAGTCCCATATCTCGCGAACGGATTGACCTAACCCAAAAATTCCTTCTGCGTCTGAAAGTAGACACTCGGCCGATTACAACGGTATGCGTATTTTTGCCCTTGGCCATTCTGGTTAAGCGTTTGGAGCAGCAGAATGCGAGAAATTTGTTGTCTTGTCAACCATTTCTTAGCTTCAAACTCTCATATCTCGCGAACGGATTGTCCTAACCCAAAAATTCCTATTGTAACTGAAAGTAGAAACTCGCCCGATTACAACGGTATGTGTAATTTTTCCCTAGCCCATTCTGGTTAAGCGTTTGGAGCAGCAGAATTGCGAAAAATTTGTTGTCTTCTCAACCATTTCTTAGCTTCAAACTCTCATATCGCGCGAACGGATTGATCTAACCCAAAAATTCCTATTGAATTTGAAGGTAGAAACTCGCCCGATTACAACGGTATGTGTATTTTTTCCCTAGGCCATTCTGGTTAAGCGTTTGGAGCTGCAGAATTGCGAAAAATTTTTTGCCTTCTCAACCATTTCTTAGTTTCAAACTCCCATATCTCGCGAACGGATTGAACTAACCCAAAAATTCCTATTGCATCTGAAAGTAGAAACTCGCCCGATTACAACGGTATGTGTATTTTTTCCCTAGGGCATTCTGGTTAAGCGTTTGGAGCAGCAGAATTGCGCAAAATTTTTTGCCTTCTCAACCATTTCTTGGCTTCAAAGTCCCATATCTCGCGAACGGATTGACCTAACCCAAAAATTCCTTCTGCGTCTGAAAGTAGACACTCGGCCGATTACAACGGTATGCGTATTTTTGCCCTTGGCCATTCTGGTTAAGCGTTTGGAGCAGCAGAATGCGAAAAATTTGTTGTCTTGTCAACCATTTCTTAGCTTCAAACTCTCATATCTCGCGAACGGATTGTCCTAACCCAAAAATTCCTATTGTAACTGAAAGTAGAAACTCGCCCGATTACAACGGTATGTGTAATTTTTCCCTAGCCCTTTCTGGTTAAGCGTTTGGAGCAGCAGAATTGCGAAAAATTTGTTGTCTTCTCAACCATTTCTTAGCTTCAAAGTCACATATCTCGCGAACGGATTGACCAAACCCAAAAATTCCTATTGTAACTGAAAGTAGAAACTCGCCCGATTACAACGGTATGTGTATTTTTCCCCTAGGGCATTCTGGTTAAGCGATTGGAGCAGCAGAAGTGCGAAAAATTTGTTCTCTTCTCAACCATTTCTTAGCTTCAAACTCTCATATCGCGCGAACGGATTGATCTAACCCAAAAATTCCTATTGAATTTGAAGGTAGAAACTCGCCCGATTACAACGGTATGTGTATTTTTTCCCTAGGCCATTCTGGTTAAGCGTTTGGAGCAGCAGAAATGCGAAAAATTTTTTGCTTTCTCAACCATTCCTTGGCTTCAAACTCCCATATCTCGCGAACGGATTGCCCTAACCCAAAAATTCCTGTTGCGTCTGAAAGTAGAAACTCGCCCGATTACAACGGTATGTGTATTTTTTCCCTAGGCCATTCTGGTTAAGCGTTTGGAGCTGCAGAATTGCGAAAAATTTTTTGCCTTCTCAACCATTTCTTGGCTTCAAACTCCCATATCTCGCGAACGGATTGACCAAACACAAAAATTCCTATTGTAACTGAAAGTAGAAACTCGCCCGATTACAAAGGTATGCGTATTTTTTCCCTAGGCCATTCTGGTTAAGCGTTTGGAGAAGCAGAATTGCGAAAAATTTTTTGCCTTCTCAACCATTTCTTGGCTTCAAACTCCCATATCTCGCGAACTGATTGACCTAACCCAAAAATTCCTATTGCATCTGAAAGTAGAAACTCGCCCGATTACAACGGTATGTGCATTTTTCCCCTAGGGCATTCTGGTTAAGCGATTGGAGCAGCAGAAGTGCGAAAAATTTGTTGTCTTCTCAACCATTTCTTAGCTTCAAACTCTCATATCGCGCGAACGGATTGATCTAACCCAAAAATTCCTATTGAATTTGAAGGTAGAAACTCGCCCGATTACAACGGTATGTGTATTTTTTCCCTAGGCCATTCTGGTTAAGCGTTTGGAGCAGCAGAATGCGAAAAATTTGTTGTCTTGTCAACCATTTCTTAGCTTCAAACTCTCATATCTCGCGAACGGATTGTCCTAACCCAAAAATTCCTATTGTAACTGAAAGTAGAAACTCGCCCGATTACAACGGTATGTGTAATTTTTCCCTAGCCCTTTCTGGTTAAGCGTTTGGAGCAGCAGAATTGCGAAAAATTTGTTGTCTTCTCAACCATTTCTTAGCTTCAAAGTCACATATCTCGCGAACGGATTGACCAAACCCAAAAATTCCTATTGTAACTGAAAGTAGAAACTCGCCCGATTACAACGGTATGTGTATTTTTCCCCTAGGGCATTCTGGTTAAGCGATTGGAGCAGCAGAAGTGCGAAAAATTTGTTCTCTTCTCAACCATTTCTTAGCTTCAAACTCTCATATCGCGCGAACGGATTGATCTAACCCAAAAATTCCTATTGAATTTGAAGGTAGAAACTCGCCCGATTACAACGGTATGTGTATTTTTTCCCTAGGCCATTCTGGTTAAGCGTTTGGAGCAGCAGAAATGCGAAAAATTTTTTGCTTTCTCAACCATTCCTTGGCTTCAAACTCCCATATCTCGCGAACGGATTGCCCTAACCCAAAAATTCCTGTTGCGTCTGAATGTAGAAACTCGCCCGATTACAACGGTATGTGTATTTTTTCCCTAGGCCATTCTGGTTAAGCGTTTGGAGCTGCAGTATTGCGAAAAATTTTTTGCCTTCTCAACCATTTCTTGGCTTCAAACTCCCATATCTCGCGAACGGATTGACCAAACACAAAAATTCCTATTGTAACTGAAAGTAGAAACTCGCCCGATTACAAAGGTATGCGTATTTTTTCCCTAGGCCATTCTGGTTAAGCGTTTGGAGAAGCAGAATTGCGAAAAATTTTTTGCCTTCTCAACCATTTCTTGGCTTCAAACTCCCATATCTCGCGAACTGATTGACCTAACCCAAAAATTCCTATTGCATCTGAAAGTAGAAACTCGCCCGATTACAACGGTATGTGCATTTTTCCCCTAGGGCATTCTGGTTAAGCGATTGGAGCAGCAGAAGTGCGAAAAATTTGTTGTCTTCTCAACCATTTCTTAGCTTCAAACTCTCATATCGCGCGAACGGATTGATCTAACCCAAAAATTCCTATTGAATTTGAAGGTAGAAACTCGCCCGATTACAACGGTATGTGTATTTTTTCCCTAGGCCATTCTGGTTAAGCGTTTGGAGCTGCAGAATTGCGAAAAATTTTTTGCCTTCTCAACCATTTCTTAGTTTCAAACTCCCATATCTCGCGAACGGATTGAACTAACCCAAAAATTCCTATTGCATCTGAAAGTAGAAACTCGCCCGATTACAACGGTAGGCGTATTTTTTCCGTAGGCCATTCTGGTTAAGCGTTTGGAGCTGCAGAATTGCGAAAAATTTTTTGCCTTCTCAACCATTTCTTAGTTTCAAACTCCCATATCTCGCGAACGGATTGACCTAACCCAAAAATTCCTATTGCACCTGAAAGTAGAAACTCGCCCGATTACAACGGTATGTGTATTTTTTCCCCAGGGCATTCTGGTTAAGCGTTTGGAGCAGCAGAATTGCGCAAAATTTTTTGCCTTCTCAACCATTTCTTGGCTTCAAAGTCCCATATCTCGCGAACGGATTGACCTAACCCAAAAATTCCTTCTGCGTCTGAAAGTAGACACTCGGCCGATTACAACGGTATGCGTATTTTTGCCCTTGGCCATTCTGGTTAAGCGTTTGGAGCAGCAGAATGCGAAAAATTTGTTGTCTTGTCAACCATTTCTTAGCTTCAAACTCTCATATCTCGCGAACGGATTGTCCTAACCCAAAAATTCCTATTGTAACTGAAAGTAGAAACTCGCCCGATTACAACGGTATGTGTAATTTTTCCCTAGCCCATTCTGGTTAAGCGTTTGGAGCAGCAGAATTGCGAAAAATTTGTTGTCTTCTCAACCATTTCTTAGCTTCAAAGTCACATATCTCGCGAACGGATTGACCAAACCCAAAAATTCCTATTGCATCTGAAAGTAGAAACTCGCCCGATTACAACGGTATGTGCATTTTTCCCCTAGGGCATTCTGGTTAAGCGATTGGAGCAGCAGAAGTGCGAAAAATTTGTTGTCTTCTCAACCATTTCTTAGCTTCAAACTCTCATATCGCGCGAACGGATTGATCTAACCCAAAAATTCCTATTGAATTTGAAGGTAGAAACTCGCCCGATTACAACGGTATGTGTATTTTTTCCCTAGGCCATTCTGGTTAAGCGTTTGGAGCTGCAGAATTGCGAAAAATTTTTTGCCTTCTCAACCATTTCTTAGTTTCAAACTCCCATATCTCGCGAACGGATTGAACTAACCCAAAAATTCCTATTGCATCTGAAAGTAGAAACTCGCCCGATTACAACGGTAGGCGTATTTTTTCCGTAGGCCATTCTGGTTAAGCGTTTGGAGCTGCAGAATTGCGAAAAATTTTTTGCCTTCTCAACCATTTCTTAGTTTCAAACTCCCATATCTCGCGAACGGATTGACCTAACCCAAAAATTCCTATTGCACCTGAAAGTAGAAACTCGCCCGATTACAACGGTATGTGTATTTTTTCCCCAGGGCATTCTGGTTAAGCGTTTGGAGCAGCAGAATTGCGCAAAATTTTTTGCCTTCTCAACCATTTCTTGGCTTCAAAGTCCCATATCTCGCGAACGGATTGACCTAACCCAAAAATTCCTTCTGCGTCTGAAAGTAGACACTCGGCCGATTACAACGGTATGCGTATTTTTGCCCTTGGCCATTCTGGTTAAGCGTTTGGAGCAGCAGAATGCGAAAAATTTGTTGTCTTGTCAACCATTTCTTAGCTTCAAACTCTCATATCTCGCGAACGGATTGTCCTAACCCAAAAATTCCTATTGTAACTGAAAGTAGAAACTCGCCCGATTACAACGGTATGTGTAATTTTTCCCTAGCCCATTCTGGTTAAGCGTTTGGAGCAGCAGAATTGCGAAAAATTTGTTGTCTTCTCAACCATTTCTTAGCTTCAAAGTCACATATCTCGCGAACGGATTGACCAAACCCAAAAATTCCTATTGTAACTGAAAGTAGAAACTCGCCCGATTACAACGGTATGTGTATTTTTCCCCTAGGGCATTCTGGTTAAGCGATTGGAGCAGCAGAAGTGCGAAAAATTTGTTGTCTTCTCAACCATTTCTTAGCTTCAAACTCTCATATCGCGCGAACGGATTGATCTAACCCAAAAATTCCTATTGAATTTGAAGGTAGAAACTCGCCCGATTACAACGGTATGTGTATTTTTTCCCTAGGCCATTCTGGTTAAGCGTTTGGAGCTGCAGAATTGCGAAAAATTTTTTGCCTTCTCAACCATTTCTTAGTTTCAAACTCCCATATCTCGCGAACGGATTGAACTAACCCAAAAATTCCTATTGCATCTGAAAGTAGAAACTCGCCCGATTACAACGGTATGTGTATTTTTTCCCTAGGGCATTCTGGTTAAGCGTTTGGAGCAGCAGAATTGCGCAAAATTTTTTGCCTTCTCAACCATTTCTTGGCTTCAAAGTCCCATATCTCGCGAACGGATTGACCTAACCCAAAAATTCCTTCTGCGTCTGAAAGTAGACACTCGGCCGATTACAACGGTATGCGTATTTTTGCCCTTGGCCATTCTGGTTAAGCGTTTGGAGCAGCAGAATGCGAAAAATTTGTTGTCTTGTCAACCATTTCTTAGCTTCAAACTCTCATATCTCGCGAACGGATTGTCCTAACCCAAAAATTCCTATTGTAACTGAAAGTAGAAACTCGCCCGATTACAACGGTATGTGTAATTTTTCCCTAGCCCTTTCTGGTTAAGCGTTTGGAGCAGCAGAATTGCGAAAAATTTGTTGTCTTCTCAACCATTTCTTAGCTTCAAAGTCACATATCTCGCGAACGGATTGACCAAACCCAAAAATTCCTATTGTAACTGAAAGTAGAAACTCGCCCGATTACAACGGTATGTGTATTTTTCCCCTAGGGCATTCTGGTTAAGCGATTGGAGCAGCAGAAGTGCGAAAAATTTGTTGTCTTCTCAACCATTTCTTAGCTTCAAACTCTCATATCGCGCGAACGGATTGATCTAACCCAAAAATTCCTATTGAATTTGAAGGTAGAAACTCGCCCGATTACAACGGTATGTGTATTTTTTCCCTAGGCCATTCTGGTTAAGCGTTTGGAGCAGCAGAATTGCGAAAAATTTTTTGCTTTCTCAACCATTCCTTGGCTTCAAACTCCCATATCTCGCGAACGGATTGCCCTAATCCAAAAATTCCTGTTGCGTCTGAAAGTAGAAACTCGCCCGATTACAACGGTATGTGTATTTTTTTCCTAGGCCATTCTGGTTAAGCGTTTGGAGCTGCAGAATTGCGAAAAATTTTTTGCCTTCTCAACCATTTCTTAGTTTCAAACTCCCATATCTCGCGAACGGATTGAACTAACCCAAAAATTCCTATTGCATCTGAAAGTAGAAACTCGCCCGATTACAACGGTAGGCGTATTTTTTCCGTAGGCCATTCTGGTTAAGCGTGTGGAGCAGCAGAATTGCGAACAATGTTTTGCCTTCTCAACCATTTCTTGGCTTCAAACTCCCATAGCTCGCGAACGGATTGACCTAACCCAAAAATTCCTATTGCACCTGAAAGTAGAAACTCGCCCGATTACAACGGTATGTGTATTTTTTCCCTAGGGCATTCTGGTTAAGCGTTTGGAGCAGCAGAATTGCGCAAAATTTTTTGCCTTCTCAACCATTTCTTGGCTTCAAAGTCCCATATCTCGCGAACGGATTGACCTAACCCAAAAATTCCTGTTGCGTCTGAAAGTAGAAACTCGCCCGATTACAACGGTATGTGTATTTTTTCCCTAGGCCATTCTGGTTAAGGTTTGGAGCAGCAGAAATGCGAAAAATTTGTTGTCTTCTCAACCATTTCTTAGCTTCTAAGTCCCATATCTCGCGAACGGATTGACCAAACCCAAAAATTCCTTCTGCGTCTGAAAGTAGACACTCGGCCGATTACAACGGTATGCGTATTTTTTCCCTTGGCCATTCTGGTTAAGCGTTTGGAGCAGCAGAATGCGAAAAATTTGTTGTCTTGTCAACCATTTCTTAGCTTCAAAGTCCCATATCTCGCGAACGGATTGACCTAACGCAAAAATTCCTGTTGCGTCTGAAAGTTGAAACTCGCCCGATTACAACGGTGCGTGTATTTTTCCCCTAGGGCATTCTGGTTAAGCGTTTGGAGCAGCAGAATTGCGAAAAATTTTATGCCTTCTCAACCATTTCTTAGCTTCAAAGTCCCATATCTCGCGAACGGATTGACCTAACCCAAAAATTCCTATTGCATCTGAAAGTAGAAACTCGCCCGATTACAACGGTATGTGTAATTTTTCCCTAGGCCATTCTGGTTAAGCGTTTGGAGAAGCAGAATTGCGAAAAATTTTTTGCCTTCTCAACCATTTCTTGTCTTCAAAGTCCCATATCTCGCGAACGGATTGACCTAACCCAAAAATTCCTGTTGCGTCTGAAAGTAGAAACTCGCCCGATTACAACGGTATGTGTATTCTTTCCCTAGCCCATTCAGGTTAAGCGTTTGGAGAAGCAGAATTGCGAAAAATTTGTTGTCTTCTCAACCATTTCTTAGCTTCAAAGTCCCATATCTCGCGAACCGATTGACCAAACCCAAAAATTCCTATTGCATCTGAAAGTAGAAACTCGCCCGATTACAACGGTATCTGTATTTTTTCCCTAGGCCATTCTGGTTAAGCGTTTGGAGCAGCAGAATTGCGAAAAATTTTTTGCCTTCTCAACCATTTCTTAGCTTCAAAGTCCCATATCTCGCGAACGGATTGACCTAACCCAAAAATTCCTATTGCATCTGAAAGTAGAAACTCGCCCGATTACAACGGTATGTGTATTTTTCCCCTAGGGCATTCTGGTTAAGCGATTGGAGCAGCAGAATTGCGAAAAATTTTTTGCCTTCTCAACCATTTCTTAGTTTCAAACTCCCATATCTCGCGAACGGATTGAACTAACCCAAAAATTCCTATTGCATCTGAAAGTAGAAACTCGCCCGATTACAACGGTAGGCGTATTTTTTCCGTATGCCATTCTGGTTAAGCGTGTGGAGCAGCAGAATTGCGAACAATGTTTTGCCTTCTCAACCATTTCTTGGCTTCAAACTCCCATAGCTCGCGAACGGATTGACCTAACCCAAAAATTCCTATTGCACCTGAAAGTAGAAACTCGCCCGATTACAACGGTATGTGTATTTTTTCCCTAGGGCATTCTGGTTAAGCGTTTGGAGCAGTAGAATTGCGCAAAATTTTTTGCCTTCTCAACCATTTCTTGGCTTCAAAGTCCCATATCTCGCGAACGGATTGTCCTAACCCAAAAATTCCTGTTGCGTCTGAAAGTAGAAACTCGCCCGATTACAACGGTATGTGTATTTTTTCCCTAGGCCATACTGGTTAAGCGTTTGGAGCAGCAGAAATGCGAAAAATTTGTTGTCTTCTCAACCATTTCTTAGCTTCTAAGTCCCATATCTCGCGAACGGATTGACCAAACCCAAAAATTCCTTCTGCGTCTGAAAGTAGACACTCGGCCGATTACAACGGTATGCGTATTTTTTCCCTTGGCCATTCTGGTTAAGCGTTTGGAGCAGCAGAATGCGAAAAATTTGTTGTCTTGTCAACCATTTCTTAGCTTCAAAGTCCCATATCTCGCGAACGGATTGACCTAACCCAAAAATTCCTGTTGCTTCTGAAAGTTGAAACTCGCCCGATTACAACGGTGCGTGTATTTTTCCCCTAGGGCATTCTGGTTAAGCGTTTGGAGCAGCAGAATTGCGAAAAATTTTATGCCTTCTCAACTATTTCTTAGCTTCAAAGTCCCATATCTCGCGAACGGATTGACCTAACCCAAAAATTCCTATTGCATCTGAAAGTAGAAACTCGCCCGATTACAACGGTATGTGTAATTTTTCCCTAGGCCATTCTGGTTAAGCGTTTGGAGAAGCAGAATTGCGAAAAATTTTTTGCCTTCTCAACCATTTCTTGTCTTCAAAGTCCCATATCTCGCGAACGGATTGACCTAACCCAAAAATTCCTGTTGCGTCTGAAAGTAGAAACTCGCCCGATTACAACGGTATGTGTATTCTTTCCCTAGCCCATTCAGGTTAAGCGTTTGGAGAAGCAGAATTGCGAAAAATTTGTTGTCTTCTCAACCATTTCTTAGCTTCAAAGTCCCATATCTCGCGAACCGATTGACCAAACCCAAAAATTCCTATTGCATCTGAAAGTAGAAACTCGCCCGATTACAACGGTATCTGTATTTTTTCCCTAGGCCATTCTGGTTAAGCGTTTGGAGCAGCAGAATTGCGAAAAATTTTTTGCCTTCTCAACCATTTCTTAGCTTCAAAGTCCCATATCTCGCGAACGGATTGACCTAACCCAAAAATTCCTATTGCATCTGAAAGTAGAAACTCGCCCGGTTACAACGGTATGTGTATTTTTCCCCTAGGGCATTCTGGTTAAGCGATTGGAGCAGCAGAAGTGCGAAAAATTTGTTGTCTTCTCAACCATTTCTTAGCTTCAAACTCTCATATCGCGCGAACGGATTGATCTAACCCAAAAATTCCTATTGAATTTGAAGGTAGAAACTCGCCCGATTACAGCGGTATGTGTATTTTTTCCCTGGGCCATTCTGGTTAAGCGTTTGGAGCTGCAGAATTGCGAAAAATTTTTTGCCTTCTCAACCATTTCTTAGTTTCAAACTCCCATATCTCGCGAACGGATTGAACTAACCCAAAAATTCCTATTGCATCTGAAAGTAGAAACTCGCCCGATTACAACGGTAGGCGTATTTTTTCCGTAGGCCATTCTGGTTAAGCGTGTGGAGCAGCAGAATTGCGAAAAATGTTTTGCCTTCTCAACCATTTCTTGGCTTCAAACTCCCATATCTCGCGAACAGATTGACCTAACCCAAAAATTCCTATTGCACCTGAAAGTAGAAACTCGCCCGATTACAACGGTATGTGTATTTTTTCCGTAGGCCATTCTGGTTAAGCGTGTGGAGCAGCAGAATTGCGCAAAATTTTTTGCCTTCTCAACCATTTCTTGGCTTCAAAGTCCCATATCTCGCGAACGGATTGACCTAACCCAAAAATTCCTGTTGCGTCTGAAAGTAGAAACTCGCCCGATTACAACGGTATGCGTATTTTTTCCCTTGGCCATTCTGGTTAAGCGTTTGGAGCAGCAGAATTGCGAAAAATTTTTTGCCTCCTCAACCATTTCTTGGCTTCAAACTCCCATATCTCGCGAACTGATTGACCTAACCCAAAAATTCCTGTTGCGTCTGAAAGTAGATACTCGCCCGATTACAACGGTATGTGTATTTTTTCCCTAGGCCATTCTGGTTAAGCGTTTGGAGCAGCAGAATTGCGAAAAATTTTTTGCTTTCTCAACCATTCCTTGGCTTCAAACTCCCATATCTCGCGAACGGATTGACCTAACCCTAAAATTCCTGTTGCGTCTGAAAGTAGAAACTCGCCCGATTACAACGGTGTGCGTATTTTTTCCCTAGGCCATTCTGGTTAAGCGTTTGGAGAAGCAGAATTGCGAAAAATTTGTCGTCTTCTCAACCATTTCTTAGCTTCAAAGTCCCATATCTCGCGAACCGATTGACCAAACCCAAAAATTCCTTCTGCGTCTGAAAGTAGAAACTCGCCCGATTACAACGGTATGTGTATTTTTCCCCTAGGGCATTCTGGTTAAGCGATTGGAGCAGCAGAAGTGCGAAAAATTTGTTGTCTTCTCAACCATTTCTTAGCTTCAAACTCTCATATCGCGCGAACGGATTGATCTAACCCAAAAATTCCTATTGAATTTGAAGGTCGAAACTCGCCCGATTACAACGCTATGTGTATTTTTTCCCTAGGCCATTCTGGTTAAGCGTTTGGAGCTGCAGAATTGCGAAAAATTTGTTGGCTTCTCAACCATTTCTTGGCTTCAAACTCCCATATCTCGCGAACGGATTGACCTAACCCAAAAATTCCTATTGCATCTGAAAGTAGAAACTCGCCCGATTACAACGGTATCTGTATTTTTTCCCTAGGCCATTCTGGTTAAGCGTTTGGAGCAGCAGAATTGCGAAAAATATTTTGCCTTCTCAACCATTTCTTGGCTTCAAACTCCCATATTTCTCGAACGGATTGACCTAACCTAAAAATTCCTATTGCATCTGAAAGTAGAAACTCGCCCGATTACAACGGTATCTGTATTTTTTCCCTAGGCCATTCTGGTTAAGCGTTTGGAGCAGCAGAATTGCGAAAAATTTTTTGCCTTCTCAACCATTTCTTGGCTTCAAACTCCCATATCTCGCGAACGGATTGACCTAACCCAAAAATTCCTGTTGCGTCTGAAAGTAGAAACTCGCCCGATTACAACGGTATGTGTATTTTTTCCCTAGCCCATTCTGGATAAGCGTTTGGAGCAGCAGAATTGCGAAAAATTTGTTGTCTTCTCAACCATTTCTTAGCTTCAAAGTCCCATATCTCGCGAACGGATTGACCTAACCCAAAAATTCCTATTGCATCTGAAAGTAGAAACTCGCCAGATTACAACGGTATGTGTATTTTTTCCCTAGCCCATTCAGGTTAAGCGTTTGGAGCAGCAGAATTGCGAAAAATTTGTTGTCTTCTCAACCATTTCTTGGCTTCAAACTCCCATATCTCGCGAACGGATTGAACTAACCCAAAAATTCCTGTTGCGTCTGAAAGTAGAAACTCGCCCGATTACAACGGTATGTGTATTTTTTCCCCAGCCCATTCAGGTTAAGCGTTTGGAGCAGCAGAATTGCGAAAAATTTGTTGTCTTCTCAACCATTTCTTGGCTTCAAACTCCCATATCTCGCGAACGGATTGACCTAACCCAAAAATTCCTGTTGCGTCTGAAGGTAGAAACTCGCGCGATTACAACGGTATCGGTATTTTTTCCCTAGGCCATTCTGGTTAAGCGTTTGGATCAGCAGAATTGCGAAAAACATTTTGCCTTCTCAAACATTTCTTGGCTTCAAAGTCCCATATCTCGCGAACGGATTGACCTAACCCAAAAATTCCTATTGCATCTGAAAGTAGAAACTCGCCCGATTACAACGGTATGTGTATTTTTTCCCTAGGCCATTCTGGTTAAGCGTTTGAAGCAGCAGAAGTGCGAAAAATTTTTTGCCTTCTCAACCATTCCTTGGCTTCAAACTCCCATATCTCGCGAACGGATTGACCAAACCCAAAAATTCCTGTTGCGTCTGAAAGTAGAAACTCTCCCGATTACAACGGTATGTGTATTTTTTCCCTAGCCCATTCAGGTTAAGCGTTTGGAGCAGCAGAGTTGCGAAAATTTGTTGTCTTCTCAACCATTTCTTAGCTTCAAAGTCCCATATCTCGCGAACGGATTGAACAAACCCAAAAATTCCTGCTGCGTCTGAAAGTAGAAACTCGCCCGATTACAACGGTGTGCGTATTTTTTCCCTAGGCCATTCAGGTTAAGCGTTTGGAGCAGCAGAATTGCGAAAAATTTGTTGCCTTCTCAACCACTTCTTAGCTTCAAACTCCCATATCTCGCGAACGGATTGAACTAACCCAAAAATTCCTGTTGCGTCTGAAAGTAGAAACTCGCCCGATTAGAACGGTATGTGAATTTTTTCCCTAGGCCATTCTGGTTAAGCGTTTGGAGCAGCAGAATTGCGAAAAATCTTTTGCCCTCTCTACCATTTCTCGGCTTCAAACACCCATATCTCTCGAACGGATTGACCTAACCCAAAAATTCCTATTGCATCTGAAAGTAGAAACTCGCCCGATTACAACGGTATGTGTATTTTTTCCCTAGCCCATTCAGGTTAAGCGTTTGGAGCAGCAGAGTTGCGAAAATTTGTTGTCTTCTCAACCATTTCTTAGCTTCAAAGTCCCATATCTCGCGAACGGATTGAACAAACCCAAAAATTCCTGCTGCGTCTGAAAGTAGAAACTCGCCCGATTACAACGGTGTGCGTATTTTTTCCCTAGGCCATTCTGGTTAAGCGTTTGGAGAAGCAGAATTGCGAAAAATTTGTTGTCTTCTCAACCATTTCTTAGCTTCAAAGTCCCATGTCTCGCGAACCGATTGACCAAACCCAAAAATTCCTTCTGCGTCTGAAAGTAGAAACTCGCCCGATTACAACGGTATGTGTATTTTTCCCCTAGGGCATTCTGGTTAAGCGATTGGAGCAGCAGAAGTGCGAAAAATTTGTTGTCTTCTCAACCATTTCTTAGCTTCAAACTCTCATATCGCGCGAACGGATTGATCTAACCCAAAAATTCCTATTGAATTTGAAGGTAGAAACTCGCCCGATTACAACGGTATGTGTATTTTTTCCCTAGGCCATTCTGGTTAAGCGTTTGGAGTAGCAGAATTGCGAAAAATTTTTTGCCTTCTCAACCATTCCTTGGCTTCAAACTCCCATATCTCGCGAACGGATTGACCAAACCCAAAAATTCCTGTTGCGTCTGAAAGTAGAAACTCTCCCGATTACAACGGTATGTGTATTTTTTCCCTAGCCCATTCTGGTTAAGCGTTTGGAGCAGCAGAATTGCGAAAAATTTTTTGCCTTCTCAACCATTTCTTGGCTTCAAACTCCCATATCTCGCGAACGGATTGACCTAACCCAAAAATTCCTGTTGCGTCTGAAAGTAGAAACTCTCCCGATTACAACGGTATGGGTATTTTTTCCCTAGCCCATTCTGGTTAAGCGTTTGGAGCAGCAGAATTGCGAAAAATTTTTTGCCTTCTCAACCATTTCTTGGCTTCAAACTCCCATATCTCGCGAACGGATTGACCTAACCCAAAAATTCCTGTTGCGTCTGAAAGTAGAAACTCGCCCGATTACAACGGTATGTGTATTTTTTCCCTAGCCCATTCTGGATAAGCGTTCGGAGCAGCAGAATTGCGAAAAATTTGTTGTCTTCTCAACCATTTCTTAGCTTCAAAGTCCCATATCTCGCGAACGGATTGACCTAACCCAAAAATTCCTATTGCATCTGAAAGTAGAAACTCGCCAGATTACAACGGTATGTGTATTTTTTCCCTAGCCCATTCAGGTTAAGCGTTTGGAGCAGCAGAATTGCGAAAAATTTGTTGTCTTCTCAACCATTTCTTGGCTTCAAACTCCCATATCTCGCGAACGGATTGACCTAACCCAAAAATTCCTGTTGCGTCTGAAGGTAGAAACTCGCCCGATTACAACGGTATCTGTATTTTTTCCCTAGGCCATTCTGGTTAAGCGTTTGGAGCAGCAGAATTGCGAAAAATTTGTTGTCTTCTCAACCATTTCTTAGCTTCAAAGTCCCATATCTCGCGAACGGATTGACCAAACCCAAAAATTCCTGCTGCGTCTGAAAGTAGAAACTCGCCCGATTACAACGGTGTGCGTATTTTTTCCCTAGGCCATTCTGGTTAAGCGTTTGGAGAAGCAGAATTGCGAAAAATTTGTTGTCTTCTCAACCATTTCTTAGCTTCAAAGTCCCATATCTCGCGAACCGATTGACCAAACCCAAAAATTCCTTCTGCGTCTGAAAGTAGAAACTCGCCCGATTACAACGGTATGTGTATTTTTTCCCTAGCCCATTCTGGATAAGCGTTTGGAGCAGCAGAAGTGCGAAAAATTTGTTGTCTTCTCAACCATTTCTTAGCTTCAAACTCTCATATCGCGCGAACGGATTGATCTAACCCAAAAATTCCTATTGAATTTGAAGGTAGAAACTCGCCCGATTACAACGGTATGTGTATTTTTTCCCTAGGCCATTCTGGTTAAGCGTTTGGAGTAGCAGAATTGCGAAAAATTTTTTGCCTTCTCAACCATTCCTTGGCTTCAAACTCCCATATCTCGCGAACGGATTGACCAAACCCAAAAATTCCTGTTGCGTCTGAAAGTAGAAACTCTCCCGATTACAACGGTATGTGTATTTTTTCCCTAGCCCATTCTGGTTAAGCGTTTAGAGAAGCAGAATTGCGAAAAATTTTTTGCCTTCTCAACCATTTCTTGGCTTCAAACTCCCATATCTCGCGAACGGATTGACCTAACCCAAAAATTCCTGTTGCGTCTGAAAGTAGAAACTCGCCCGATTACAACGGTATGTGTATTTGTTCCCTAGCCCATTCTGGATAAGCGTTTGGAGCAGCAGAATTGCGAAAAATTTGTTGTCTTCTCAACCATTTCTTAGCTTCAAAGTCACATATCTCGCGAACGGATTGACCTAACCCAAAAATTCCTATTGCATCTGAAAGTAGAAACTCGCCAGATTACAACGGTATGTGTATTTTTTCCCTAGCCCATTCAGGTTAAGCGTTTGGAGCAGCAGAATTGCGAAAAATTTGTTGTCTTCTCAACCATTTCTTGGCTTCAAACTCCCATATCTCGCGAACGGATTGACCTAACCCAAAAATTCCTGTTGCGTCTGAAGGTAGAAACTCGCCCGATTACAACGGTATCTGTATTTTTTCCCTAGGCCATTCTGGTTAAGCGTTTGGAGCAGCAGAATTGCGAAAAATTTGTTGTCTTCTCAACCATTTCTTAGCTTCAAAGTCCCATATCTCGCGAACGGATTGACCAAACCCAAAAATTCCTGCTGCGTCTGAAAGTAGAAACTCGCCCGATTACAACGGTGTGCGTATTTTTTCCCTAGGCCATTCTGGTTAAGCGTTTGGAGAAGCAGAATTGCGAAAAATTTGTTGTCTTCTCAACCATTTCTTAGCTTCAAAGTCCCATATCTCGCGAACCGATTGACCAAACCCAAAAATTCCTTCTGCGTCTGAAAGTAGAAACTCGCCCGATTACAACGGTATGTGTATTTTTCCCCTAGGGCATTCTGGTTAAGCGATTGGAGCAGCAGAAGTGCGAAAAATTTGTTGTCTTCTCAACCATTTCTTAGCTTCAAACTCTCATATCGCGCGAACGGATTGATCTAACCCAAAAATTCCTATTGAATTTGAAGGTAGAAACTCGCCCGATTACAACGGTATGTGTATTTTTTCCCTAGGCCATTCTGGTTAAGCGTTTGGAGCTGCAGAATTGCGAAAAATTTTTTGCCTTCTCAACCATTTCTTGGCTTCAAACTCCCATATCTCGCGAACGGATTGACCTAACCCAAAAATTCCTATTGCATCTGAAAGTAGAAACTCGCCCGATTACAACGGTATGTGAAATTTTTCCCTAGGCCATTCTGGTTAAGCGTTTGGAGAAGCAGAATTGCGAAAAATTTTTTGCCTTCTCAACCATTTCTTGTCTTCAAAGTCCCATATCTCGCGAACGGATTGACCTAACCCAAAAATTCCTGTTGCGTCTGAAAGTAGAAACTCGCCCGATTACAACGGTATGTGTATTCTTTCCCTAGCCCATTCAGGTTAAGCGTTTGGAGAAGCAGAATTGCGAAAAATTTGTTGTCTTCTCAACCATTTCTTAGCTTCAAAGTCCCATATCTCGCGAACCGATTGACCAAACCCAAAAATTCCTATTGCATCTGAAAGTAGAAACTCGCCCGATTACAACGGTATCTGTATTTTTTCCCTAGGCCATTCTGGTTAAGCGTTTGGAGCAGCAGAATTGCGAAAAATTTTTTGCCTTCTCAACCATTTCTTAGCTTCAAAGTCCCATATCTCGCGAACGGATTGACCTAACCCAAAAATTCCTATTGCATCTGAAAGTAGAAACTCGCCCGGTTACAACGGTATGTGTATTTTTCCCCTAGGGCATTCTGGTTAAGCGATTGGAGCAGCAGAAGTGCGAAAAATTTGTTGTCTTCTCAACCATTTCTTAGCTTCAAACTCTCATATCGCGCGAACGGATTGATCTAACCCAAAAATTCCTATTGAATTTGAAGGTAGAAACTCGCCCGATTACAGCGGTATGTGTATTTTTTCCCTGGGCCATTCTGGTTAAGCGTTTGGAGAAGCAGAATTGCGAAAAATTTTTTGCCTTCTCAACCATTTCTTAGTTTCAAACTCCCATATCTCGCGAACGGATTGAACTAACCCAAAAATTCCTATTGCATCTGAAAGTAGAAACTCGCCCGATTACAACGGTAGGCGTATTTTTTCCGTAGGCCATTCTGGTTAAGCGTGTGGAGCAGCAGAATTGCGAAAAATGTTTTGCCTTCTCAACCATTTCTTGGCTTCAAACTCCCATATCTCGCGAACAGATTGACCTAACCCAAAAATTCCTATTGCACCTGAAAGTAGAAACTCGCCCGATTACAACGGTATGTGTATTTTTTCCGTAGGCCATTCTGGTTAAGCGTGTGGAGCAGCAGAATTGCGCAAAATTTTTTGCCTTCTCAACCATTTCTTGGCTTCAAAGTCCCATATCTCGCGAACGGATTGACCTAACCCAAAAATTCCTGTTGCGTCTGAAAGTAGAAACTCGCCCGATTACAACGGTATGCGTATTTTTTCCCTTGGCCATTCTGGTTAAGCGTTTGGAGCAGCAGAATGCGAAAAATTTGTTGTCTTCTCAACCATTTCTTAGCTTCAAACTCTCATATCTCGCGAACGGATTGTCCTAACCCAAAAATTCCTATTGTAACTGAAAGTAGAAACTCGCCCGATTACAACGGTATGTGTAATTTTTACCTAGCCCATTCTGGTTAAGCGTTTGGAGCAGCAGAATTGCGAAAAATTTGTTGTCTTCTCAACCATTTCTTAGCTTCAAAGTCCCATATCTCGCGAACGGATTGACCAAACCCAAAAATTCCTATTGTAACTGAAAGTAGAAACTCGCCCGATTACAACGGTATGCGTATTTTTTCCCTAGGCCATTCTGGTTAAGCGTTTGGAGAAGCAGAATTGCGAAAAATTTTTTGCCTCCTCAACCATTTCTTGGCTTCAAACTCCCATATCTCGCGAACTGATTGACCTAACCCAAAAATTCCTGTTGCGTCTGAAAGTAGATACTCGCCCGATTACAACGGTATGTGTATTTTTTCCCTAGGCCATTCTGGTTAAGCGTTTGGAGCAGCAGAATTGCGAAAAATTTTTTGCTTTCTCAACCATTCCTTGGCTTCAAACTCCCATATCTCGCGAACGGATTGACCTAACCCAAAAATTCCTGTTGCGTCTGAAAGTAGAAACTCGCCCGATTACAACGGTGTGCGTATTTTTTCCCTAGGCCATTCTGGTTAAGCGTTTGGAGAAGCAGAATTGCGAAAAATTTGTCGTCTTCTCAACCATTTCTTAGCTTCAAAGTCCCATATCTCGCGAACCGATTGACCAAACCCAAAAATTCCTTCTGCGTCTGAAAGTAGACACTCGGCCGATTACAACGGTATGCGTATTTTTTCCCTTGGCCATTCTGGTTAAGCGTTTGGAGCAGCAGAATGCGAAAAATTTGTTGTCTTGTCAACCATTTCTTAGCTTCAAAGTCCCATATCTCGCGAACGGATTGACCTAACCCAAAAATTCCTGTTGCGTCTGAAAGTTGAAACTCGCCCGATTACAACGGTGCGTGTATTTTTCCCCTAGGGCATTCTGGTTAAGCGTTTGGAGCAGCAGAATTGCGAAAAATTTTATGCCTTCTCAACCATTTCTTAGCTTCAAAGTCCCATATCTCGCGAACGGATTGACCTAACCCAAAAATTCCTATTGCATCTGAAAGTAGAAACTCGCCCGATTACAACGGTATGTGTAATTTTTCCCTAGGCCATTCTGGTTAAGCGTTTGGAGAAGCAGAATTGCGAAAAATTTTTTGCCTTCTCAACCATTTCTTGTCTTCAAAGTCCCATATCTCGCGAACGGTTTGACCTAACCCAAAAATTCCTGTTGCGTCTGAAAGTAGAAACTCGCCCGATTACAACGGTATGTGTATTCTTTCCCTAGCCCATTCAGGTTAAGCGTTTGGAGCTGCAGAATTGCGAAAAATTTTTTGCCTTCTCAACCATTTCTTAGTTTCAAACTCCCATATCTCGCGAACGGATTGAACTAACCCAAAAATTCCTATTGCATCTGAAAGTAGAAACTCGCCCGATTACAACGGTAGGCGTATTTTTTCCGTAGGCCATTCTGGTTAAGCGTGTGGAGCAGCAGAATTGCGAAAAATGTTTTGCCTTCTCAACCATTTCTTGGCTTCAAACTCCCATATCTCGCGAACAGATTGACCTAACCCAAAAATTCCTATTGCACCTGAAAGTAGAAACTCGCCCGATTACAACGGTATGTGTATTTTTTCCGTAGGCCATTCTGGTTAAGCGTGTGGGGCAGCAGAATTGCGCAAAATTTTTTGCCTTCTCAACCATTTCTTGGCTTCAAAGTCCCATATCTCGCGAACGGATTGACCTAACCCAAAAATTCCTGTTGCGTCTGAAAGTAGAAACTCGCCCGATTACAACGGTATGCGTATTTTTTCCCTTGGCCATTCTGGTTAAGCGTTTGGAGCAGCAGAATGCGAAAAATTTGTTGTCTTCTCAACCATTTCTTAGCTTCAAACTCTCATATCTCGCGAACGGATTGTCCTAACCCAAAAATTCCTATTGTAACTGAAAGTAGAAACTCGCCCGATTACAACGGTATGTGTAATTTTTACCTAGCCCATTCTGGTTAAGCGTTTGGAGCAGCAGAATTGCGAAAAATTTGTTGTCTTCTCAACCATTTCTTAGCTTCAAAGTCCCATATCTCGCGAACGGATTGACCAAACCCAAAAATTCCTATTGTAACTGAAAGTAGAAACTCGCCCGATTACAACGGTATGCGTATTTTTTCCCTAGGCCATTCTGGTTAAGCGTTTGGAGAAGCAGAATTGCGAAAAATTTTTTGCCTCCTCAACCATTTCTTGGCTTCAAACTCCCATATCTCGCGAACTGATTGACCTAACCCAAAAATTCCTGTTGCGTCTGAAAGTAGATACTCGCCCGATTACAACGGTATGTGTATTTTTTCCCTAGGCCATTCTGGTTAAGCGTTTGGAGCAGCAGAATTGCGAAAAATTTTTTGCTTTCTCAACCATTCCTTGGCTTCAAACTCCCATATCTCGCGAACGGATTGACCTAACCCTAAAATTCCTGTTGCGTCTGAAAGTAGAAACTCGCCCGATTACAACGGTGTGCGTATTTTTTCCCTAGGCCATTCTGGTTAAGCGTTTGGAGAAGCAGAATTGCGAAAAATTTGTCGTCTTCTCAACCATTTCTTAGCTTCAAAGTCCCATATCTCGCGAACCGATTGACCAAACCCAAAAATTCCTTCTGCGTCTGAAAGTAGAAACTCGCCCGATTACAACGGTATGTGTATTTTTCCCCTAGGGCATTCTGGTTAAGCGATTGGAGCAGCAGAAGTGCGAAAAATTTGTTGTCTTCTCAACCATTTCTTAGCTTCAAACTCTCATATCGCGCGAACGGATTGATCTAACCCAAAAATTCCTATTGAATTTGAAGGTCGAAACTCGCCCGATTACAACGCTATGTGTATTTTTTCCCTAGGCCATTCTGGTTAAGCGTTTGGAGCTGCAGAATTGCGAAAAATTTGTTGGCTTCTCAACCATTTCTTGGCTTCAAACTCCCATATCTCGCGAACGGATTGACCTAACCCAAAAATTCCTATTGCATCTGAAAGTAGAAACTCGCCCGATTACAACGGTATCTGTATTTTTTCCCTAGGCCATTCTGGTTAAGCGTTTGGAGCAGCAGAATTGCGAAAAATATTTTGCCTTCTCAACCATTTCTTGGCTTCAAACTCCCATATTTCTCGAACGGATTGACCTAACCTAAAAATTCCTATTGCATCTGAAAGTAGAAACTCGCCCGATTACAACGGTATCTGTATTTTTTCCCTAGGCCATTCTGGTTAAGCGTTTGGAGCAGCAGAATTGCGAAAAATTTTTTGCCTTCTCAACCATTTCTTGGCTTCAAACTCCCATATCTCGCGAACGGATTGACCTAACCCAAAAATTCCTGTTGCGTCTGAAAGTAGAAACTCGCCCGATTACAACGGTATGTGTATTTTTTCCCTAGCCCATTCTGGATAAGCGTTTGGAGCAGCAGAATTGCGAAAAATTTGTTGTCTTCTCAACCATTTCTTAGCTTCAAAGTCCCATATCTCGCGAACGGATTGACCTAACCCAAAAATTCCTATTGCATCTGAAAGTAGAAACTCGCCAGATTACAACGGTATGTGTATTTTTTCCCTAGCCCATTCAGGTTAAGCGTTTGGAGCAGCAGAATTGCGAAAAATTTGTTGTCTTCTCAACCATTTCTTGGCTTCAAACTCCCATATCTCGCGAACGGATTGAACTAACCCAAAAATTCCTGTTGCGTCTGAAAGTAGAAACTCGCCCGATTACAACGGTATGTGTATTTTTTCCCCAGCCCATTCAGGTTAAGCGTTTGGAGCAGCAGAATTGCGAAAAATTTGTTGTCTTCTCAACCATTTCTTGGCTTCAAACTCCCATATCTCGCGAACGGATTGACCTAACCCAAAAATTCCTGTTGCGTCTGAAGGTAGAAACTCGCGCGATTACAACGGTATCGGTATTTTTTCCCTAGGCCATTCTGGTTAAGCGTTTGGATCAGCAGAATTGCGAAAAACATTTTGCCTTCTCAAACATTTCTTGGCTTCAAAGTCCCATATCTCGCGAACGGATTGACCTAACCCAAAAATTCCTATTGCATCTGAAAGTAGAAACTCGCCCGATTACAACGGTATGTGTATTTTTTCCCTAGGCCATTCTGGTTAAGCGTTTGAAGCAGCAGAAGTGCGAAAAATTTGTTGCCTTCTCAACCACTTCTTAGCTTCAAACTCCCATATCTCGCGAACGGATTGAACTAACCCAAAAATTCCTGTTGCGTCTGAAAGTAGAAACTCGCCCGATTAGAACGGTATGTGAATTTTTTCCCTAGGCCATTCTGGTTAAGCGTTTGGAGCAGCAGAATTGCGAAAAATCTTTTGCCCTCTCTACCATTTCTCGGCTTCAAACACCCATATCTCTCGAACGGATTGACCTAACCCAAAAATTCCTATTGCATCTGAAAGTAGAAACTCGCCCGATTACAACGGTATGTGTATTTTTTCCCTAGCCCATTCAGGTTAAGCGTTTGGAGCAGCAGAGTTGCGAAAATTTGTTGTCTTCTCAACCATTTCTTAGCTTCAAAGTCCCATATCTTCGCGAACCGATTGACCAAACCCAAAAATTCCTTCTGCGTCTGAAAGTAGAAACTCGCCCGATTACAACGGTATGTGTATTTTTCCCCTAGGGCATTCTGGTTAAGCGATTGGAGCAGCAGAAGTGCGAAAAATTTGTTGTCTTCTCAACCATTTCTTAGCTTCAAACTCTCATATCGCGCGAACGGATTGATCTAACCCAAAAATTCCTATTGAATTTGAAGGTAGAAACTCGCCCGATTACAACGGTATGTGTATTTTTTCCCTAGGCCATTCTGGTTAAGCGTTTGGAGTAGCAGAATTGCGAAAAATTTTTTGCCTTCTCAACCATTCCTTGGCTTCAAACTCCCATATCTCGCGAACGGATTGACCAAACCCAAAAATTCCTGTTGCGTCTGAAAGTAGAAACTCTCCCGATTACAACGGTATGTGTATTTTTTCCCTAGCCCATTCTGGTTAAGCGTTTGGAGCAGCAGAATTGCGAAAAATTTTTTGCCTTCTCAACCATTTCTTGGCTTCAAACTCCCATATCTCGCGAACGGATTGACCTAACCCAAAAATTCCTGTTGCGTCTGAAAGTAGAAACTCTCCCGATTACAACGGTATGGGTATTTTTTCCCTAGCCCATTCTGGTTAAGCGTTTGGAGCAGCAGAATTGCGAAAAATTTTTTGCCTTCTCAACCATTTCTTGGCTTCAAACTCCCATATCTCGCGAACGGATTGACCTAACCCAAAAATTCCTGTTGCGTCTGAAAGTAGAAACTCGCCCGATTACAACGGTATGTGTATTTTTTCCCTAGCCCATTCTGGATAAGCGTTCGGAGCAGCAGAATTGCGAAAAATTTGTTGTCTTCTCAACCATTTCTTAGCTTCAAAGTCCCATATCTCGCGAACGGATTGACCTAACCCAAAAATTCCTATTGCATCTGAAAGTAGAAACTCGCCAGATTACAACGGTATGTGTATTTTTTCCCTAGCCCATTCAGGTTAAGCGTTTGGAGCAGCAGAATTGCGAAAAATTTGTTGTCTTCTCAACCATTTCTTGGCTTCAAACTCCCATATCTCGCGAACGGATTGACCTAACCCAAAAATTCCTGTTGCGTCTGAAGGTAGAAACTCGCCCGATTACAACCGTATCTGTATTTTTTCCCTAGGCCATTCTGGTTAAGCGTTTGGAGCAGCAGAATTGCGAAAAATTTGTTGTCTTCTCAACCATTTCTTAGCTTCAAAGTCCCATATCTCGCGAACGGATTGACCAAACCCAAAAATTCCTGCTGCGTCTGAAAGTAGAAACTCGCCCGATTACAACGGTGTGCGTATTTTTTCCCTAGGCCACTCTGGTTAAGCGTTTGGAGAAGCAGAATTGCGAAAAATTTGTTGTCTTCTCAACCATTTCTTAGCTTCAAAGTCCCATATCTCGCGAACCGATTGACCAAACCCAAAAATTCCTTCTGCGTCTGAAAGTAGAAACTCGCCCGATTACAACGGTATGTGTATTTTTCCCCTAGGGCATACTGGTTAAGCGATTGGAGCAGCAGAAGTGCGAAAAATTTGTTGTCTTCTCAACCATTTCTTAGCTTCAAACTCTCATATCGCGCGAACGGATTGATCTAACCCAAAAATTCCTATTGAATTTGAAGGTAGAAACTCGCCCGATTACAACGGTATGTGTATTTTTTCCCTAGGCCATTCTGGTTAAGCGTTTGGAGCTGCAGAATTGCGAATAATTTTTTGCCTTCTCAACCATTTCTTGGCTTCAAACTCGCATATCTCGCGAACGGATTGACCTAACCCAAAAATTCCTATTGCATCTGAAAGTAGAAACTCGCCCGATTACAACGGTATCTGTATTTTTTCCCTAGGCCATTCTGGTTAAGCGTTTGGAGCAGCAGAATTGCGAAAAATATTTTGCCTCCTCAACCATTTCTTGGCTTCAAACTCCCATATTTCTCGAACGGATTGACCTAACCCAAAAATTCCTATTGCATCTGAAAGTAGAAACTCGCCCGATTACAACGGTATCTGTATTTTTTCCCTAGGCCATTCTGGTTAAGCGTTTGGAGCAGCAGAATTGCGAAAAATTTTTTGCCTTCTCAACCATTTCTTGGCTTCAAACTCCCATATCTCGCGAACGGATTGACCTAACCCAAAAATTCCTGTTGCGTCTGAAAGTAGAAACTCGCCCGATTACAACGGTATGTGTATTTTTTCCCTAGCCCATTCTGGATAAGCGTTTGGAGCAGCAGAATTGCGAAAAATTTGTTGTCTTCTCAACCATTTCTTAGCTTCAAAGTCCCATATCTCGCGAACGGATTGACCAAACCCAAAAATTCCGGCTGCTTCTGAAAGTAGAAACTCGCCCGATTACAACGGTGTGCGTATTTTTTCCCTAGGCCATTCTGGTTAAACGTTTGGAGAAGCAGAATTGCGAAGAATTTAATGTCTTCTCAACCATTTCTTAGCTTCAAAGACCCATATCTCGCGAACCGATTGACCAAACCCAAAAATTTCATCTGCGTCTGAAAGTAGAAACTCGCCCGATTACAACGGTATGTGTATTTTTTCCCTAGCCCATTCTGGATAAGCGTTTGGAGCAGCAGAAGTGCGAAAAATTTGTTGTCTTCTCAACCATTTCTTAGCTTCAAACTCTCATATCGCGCGAACGGATTGATCTAACCCAAAAATTCCTATTGAATTTGAAGGTAGAAACTCGCCCGATTACAACGGTATGTGTATTTTTTCCCTAGGCCATTCTGGTTAAGCGTTTGGAGTAGCAGAATTGCGAAAAATTTTTTGCCTTCTCAACCATTCCTTGGCTTCAAACTCCCATATCTCGCGAACGGATTGACCAAACCCAAAAATTCCTGTTGCGTCTGAAAGTAGAAACTCTCCCGATTACAACTGTATGTGTATTTTTTCCCTAGCCCATTCTGGTTAAGCGTTTGGAGCAGCAGAATTGCGTAAAATTTTTTGCCTTCTCAACCATTTCTTGGCTTCAAACTCCCATATCTCGCGAACGGATTGACCTAACCCAAAAATTCCTGTTGCGTCTGAAAGTAGAAACTCGCCCGATTACAACGGTATGTGTATTTTTTCCCTAGCCCATTCTGGATAAGCGTTTGGAGCAGCAGAATTGCGAAAAATTTGTTGTCTTCTCAACCATTTCTTAGCTTCAAAGTCCCATATCTCGCGAACGGATTGACCTAACCCAAAAATTCCTATTGCATCTGAAAGTAGAAACTCGCCAGATTACAACGGTATGTGTATTTTTTCCCTAGCCCATTCAGGTTAAGCGTTTGGAGCAGCAGAATTGCAAAAAATTTGTTGTCTTCTCAACCATTTCTTGGCTTCAAACTCCCATATCGCGCGAACGGATTGACCTAACCCAAAAATTCCTGTTGCGTCTGAAGGTAGAAACTCGCCCGATTACAACGGTATCTGTATTTTTTCCCTAGGCCATTCTGGTTAAGCGTTTGGAGCAGCAGAATTGCGAAAAATTTGTTGTCTTCTCAACCATTTCTTAGCTTCAAAGTCCCATATCTCGCGAACGGATTGACCAAACCCAAAAATTCCTGCTGCGTCTGAAAGTAGAAACTCGCCCGATTACAACGGTATGTGTATTTTTCCCCTAGGGCATTCTGGTTAAGCGATTGGAGCAGCAGAAGTGCGAAAAATTTGTTGTCTTCTCAACCATTTCTTAGCTTCAAACTCTCATATCGCGCGAACGGATTGATCTAACCCAAAAATTCCTATTGAATTTGAAGGTAGAAACTCGCCCGATTACAACGGTATGTGTATTTTTTCCCTAGGCCATTCTGGTTAAGCGTTTGGAGCAGCAGAATTGCGAAAAATATTTTGCCTTCTTAACCATTTCTTGGCTTCAAACTCCCATATTTCTCGAACGGATTGACCTAACCCAAAAATTCCTATTGCATCTGAAAGTAGAAACTCGCCCGATTACAACGGTATCTGTATTTTTTCCCTAGGCCATTCTGGTTAAGCGTTTGGAGCAGCAGAATTGCGAAAAATTTTTTGCCTTCTCAACCATTTCTTGGCTTCAAACTCCCATATCTCGCGAACGGATTGACCTAACCCAAAAATTCCTGTTGCGTCTGAAAGTAGAAACTCGCCCGATTACAACGGTATGTGTATTTTTTCCCTAGCCCATTCTGGATACGCGTTTGGAGCAGCAGAATTGCGAAAAATTTGTTGTCTTCTCAACCATTTCTTAGCTTCAAAGTCCCATATCTCGCGAACGGATTGACCAAACCCAAAAATTCCGGCTGCGTCTGAAAGTAGAAACTCGCCCGATTACAACGGTGTGCGTATTTTTTCCCTAGGCCATTCTGGTTAAGCGTTTGGAGAAGCAGAATTGCGAAAAATTTGTGGTCTTCTCAACCATTTCTTAGCTTCAAAGTCCCATATCTCGCGAACCGATTGACCAAACCCAAAAATTCCTTCTGCGTCTGAAAGTAGAAACTCGCCCGATTACAACGGTATGTGTATTTTTCCCCTAGGGCATTCTGGTTAAGCGATTGGAGCAGCAGAAGTGCGAAAAATTTGTTGTCTTCTCAACCATTTCTTAGCTTCAAACTCTCATATCGCGCGAACGGATTGATCTAACCCAAAAATTCCTATTGAATTTGAAGGTAGAAACTCGCCCGATTACAACGGTATGTGTATTTTTTCCCTAGGCCATTCTGGTTACGCGTTTGGAGCTGCAGAATTGCGAAAAATATTTTGCCTTCTCAACCATTTCTTGGCTTCAAACTCCCATATCTCGCGAACGGATTGACCTAACCCAAAAATTCCTATTGCATCTGAAAGTAGAAACTCGCCCGATTACAACGGTATGTGTGTTTTTTCCCTAGCCCATTCTGGATAAGCGTTTGGAGCAGCAGAATTGCGAAAAATTTGTTGTCTTCTCAACCATTTCTTAGCTTCAAAGTCCCATATCTCGCGAACGGATTGACCTAACCCAAAAATTCCTATTGCATCTGAAAGTAGAAACTCGCCAGATTACAACGGTATGTGTATTTTTTCCCTAGCCCATTCAGGTTAAGCGTTTGGAGCAGCAGAGTTGCGAAAATTTGTTGTCTTCTCAACCATTTCTTAGCTTCAAAGACCCATATCTCGCGAACCGATTGACCAAACCCAAAAATTCCTTCTGCGTCTGAAAGTAGAACCTCGCCCGATTACAACGGTATGTGTATTTTTCCCCTAGGGCATTCTGGTTAAGCGATTGGAGCAGCAGAAGTGCGAAAAATTTGTTGTCTTCTCAACCATTTCTTAGCTTCAAACTCTCATATCGCGCGAACGGATTGTCTAACCCAAAAATTCCTATTGAATTTGAAGGTAGAAACTCGCCCGATTACAACGGTATGTGTATTTTTTCCCTAGGCCATTCTGGTTAAGCGTTTGGAGTAGCAGAATTGCGAAAAATTTTTTGCCTTCTCAACCATTCCTTGGCTTCAAACTCCCATATCTCGCGAACGGATTGACCAAACCCAAAAATTCCTGTTGCGTCTGAAAGTAGAAACTCTCCCGATTACAACGGTATGTGTATTTTTCCCCTAGCCCATTCTGGTTAAGCGTTTGGAGCAGCAGGATTGCGGAAAATTTTTTGCCTTCTCAACCATTTCTTGGCGTCAAACTCCCATATCTCGCGAACGGATTGACCTAACCCAAAAATTCCTGTTGCGTCTGAAAGTAGAAACTCGCCCGATTACAACGGTATGTGTATTTTTTCCCTAGCCCATTCTGGTTAAGCGTTTGGAGCAGCAGAATTGCGAAAAATTTGTTGTCTTCTCAACCATTTCTTAGCTTCAAAGTCCCATATCTCGCGAACGGATTGACCTAACCCAAAAATTCCTATTGCATCTGAAAGTAGAAACTCGCCCGATTACAACGGTATGTGTATTTTTTCCCTAGCCCATTCTGGTTAAGCGTTTGGAGCAGCAGAATTGCGAAAAATTTGTTGTCTTCTCAACCATTTCTTAGCTTCAAACTCTCATATCGCGCGAACGGATTGATCTAACCCAAAAATTCCTATTGAATTTGAAGGTAGAAACTCGCCCGATTACAACGGTATGTGTATTTTTTCCCTAGGCCATTCTGGTTAAGCGTTTGGAGCAGCAGAAATGCGAAAAATTTTTTGCTTTCTCAACCATTCCTTGGCTTCAAACTCCCATATCTCGCGAACGGATTGCCCTAACCCAAAAGTTCCTGTTGCGTCTGAAAGTAGAAACTCGCCCGATTACAACGGTATGTGTATTTTTTCCCTAGGCCATTCTGGTTAAGCGTTTGGAGCTGCAGAATTGCGAAAAATTTTTTGCCTTCTCAACCATTTCTTGGCTTCAAACTCCCATATCTCGCGAACGGATTGACCAAACCCAAAAATTCCTATTGTAACTGAAAGTAGAAACTCGCCCGATTACAACGGTATGCGTATTTTTTCCCTAGGCCATTCTGGTTAAGCGTTTGGAGAAGCAGAATTGCGAAAAATTTTTTGCCTTCTCAACCATTTCTTGGCTTCAAACTCCCATATCTCGCGAACTGATTGACCTAACCCAAAAATTCCTGTTGCTTCTGAAAGTAGAAACTCGCCCGATTACAACGGTATGTGTATTTTTTCCCTAGGCCATTCTGGTTAAGCGTTTGGAGCAGCAGGTAGTGCGAAATATTTGTTGTCTTCTCAACCATTTCTTAGCTTCAAACTCTCATATCTCGCGAACGGATTGTCCTAACCCAAAAATTCCTTCTGCGTCTGAAAGTAGACACTCGCCCGATTACAACGGTATGCGTATTTTTTCCCTAGGCCATTCTGGTTAAGCGTTTGGAGCAGCAGAATGCGAAAAATTTGTTGTCTTCTCAACCATTTCTTAGCTTCAAACTCTCATATCTCGCGAACGGATTGTCCTAACCCAAAAATTCCTATTGTAACTGAAAGTAGAAACTCGCCCGATTACAACGGTATGTGTAATTTTTCCCTAGCCCATTCTGGTTAAGCGTTTGGAGCAGCAGAATTGCGAAAAATTTGTTGTCTTCTCAACCATTTCTTAGCTTCAAAGTCCCATATCTCGCGAACGGATTGACCAAACCCAAAAATTCCTATTGTAACTGAAAGTAGAAACTCGCCCGATTACAACGGTATGCGTATTTTTTCCCTAGGCCATTCTGGTTAAGCGTTTGGAGAAGCAGAATTGCGAAAAATTTTTTGCCTTCTCAACCATTTCTTGGCTTCAAACTCCCATATCTCGCGAACTGATTGACCTAACCCAAAAATTCCTGTTGCGTCTGAAAGTAGATACTCGCCCGATTACAACGGTATGTGTATTTTTTCCCTAGGCCATTCTGGTTAGGCGTTTGGAGCAGCAGAATTGCGAAAAATTTTTTGCTTTCTCAACCATTCCTTGGCTTCAAACTCCCATATCTCGCGAACGGATTGACCTGACCCAAAAATTCCTGTTGCTTCTGAAAGTAGAAACTCGCCCGATTACAACGGTATGTGTATTTTTTCCCTAGGCCATTCTGGTTAAGCGTTTGGAGCAGCAGGTTGTGCGAAATATTTGTTGTCTTCTCAACCATTTCTTAGCTTCAAACTCTCATATCTCGCGAACGGATTGTCCTAATCCAAAAATTCCTATTGTAACTGAAAGTAGAAACTCGCCCGATTACAACGGTATGTGTAATTTTTCCCTAGCCCATTCTGGTTAAGCGTTTGGAGCAGCAGGATTGCGGAAAATTTTTTGCCTTCTCAACCATTTCTTGGCGTCAAACTCCCATATCTCGCGAACGGATTGACCTAACCCAAAAATTCCTGTTGCGTCTGAAAGTAGAAACTCGCCCGATTACAACGGTATGTGTATTTTTTCCCTAGCCCATTCTGGTTAAGCGTTTGGAGCAGCAGAATTGCGAAAAATTTGTTGTCTTCTCAACCATTTCTTAGCTTCAAAGTCCCATATCTCGCGAACGGATTGACCTAACCCAAAAATTCCTATTGCATCTGAAAGTAGAAACTCGCCCGATTACAACGGTATGTGTATTTTTTCCCTAGCCCATTCTGGTTAAGCGTTTGGAGCAGCAGAATTGCGAAAAATTTGTTGTCTTCTCAACCATTTCTTAGCTTCAAACTCTCATATCGCGCGAACGGATTGATCTAACCCAAAAATTCCTATTGAATTTGAAGGTAGAAACTCGCCCGATTACAACGGTATGTGTATTTTTTCCCTAGGCCATTCTGGTTAAGCGTTTGGAGCAGCAGAAATGCGAAAAATTTTTTGCTTTCTCAACCATTCCTTGGCTTCAAACTCCCATATCTCGCGAACGGATTGCCCTAACCCAAAAGTTCCTGTTGCGTCTGAAAGTAGAAACTCGCCCGATTACAACGGTATGTGTATTTTTTCCCTAGGCCATTCTGGTTAAGCGTTTGGAGCTGCAGAATTGCGAAAAATTTTTTGCCTTCTCAACCATTTCTTGGCTTCAAACTCCCATATCTCGCGAACGGATTGACCAAACCCAAAAATTCCTATTGTAACTGAAAGTAGAAACTCGCCCGATTACAACGGTATGCGTATTTTTTCCCTAGGCCATTCTGGTTAAGCGTTTGGAGAAGCAGAATTGCGAAAAATTTTTTGCCTTCTCAACCATTTCTTGGCTTCAAACTCCCATATCTCGCGAACTGATTGACCTAACCCAAAAATTCCTGTTGCTTCTGAAAGTAGAAACTCGCCCGATTACAACGGTATGTGTATTTTTTCCCTAGGCCATTCTGGTTAAGCGTTTGGAGCAGCAGGTAGTGCGAAATATTTGTTGTCTTCTCAACCATTTCTTAGCTTCAAACTCTCATATCTCGCGAACGGATTGTCCTAACCCAAAAATTCCTTCTGCGTCTGAAAGTAGACACTCGCCCGATTACAACGGTATGCGTATTTTTTCCCTAGGCCATTCTGGTTAAGCGTTTGGAGCAGCAGAATGCGAAAAATTTGTTGTCTTCTCAACCATTTCTTAGCTTCAAACTCTCATATCTCGCGAACGGATTGTCCTAACCCAAAAATTCCTATTGTAACTGAAAGTAGAAACTCGCCCGATTACAACGGTATGTGTAATTTTTCCCTAGCCCATTCTGGTTAAGCGTTTGGAGCAGCAGAATTGCGAAAAATTTGTTGTCTTCTCAACCATTTCTTAGCTTCAAAGTCCCATATCTCGCGAACGGATTGACCAAACCCAAAAATTCCTATTGTAACTGAAAGTAGAAACTCGCCCGATTACAACGGTATGCGTATTTTTTCCCTAGGCCATTCTGGTTAAGCGTTTGGAGAAGCAGAATTGCGAAAAATTTTTTGCCTTCTCAACCATTTCTTGGCTTCAAACTCCCATATCTCGCGAACTGATTGACCTAACCCAAAAATTCCTGTTGCGTCTGAAAGTAGATACTCGCCCGATTACAACGGTATGTGTATTTTTTCCCTAGGCCATTCTGGTTAGGCGTTTGGAGCAGCAGAATTGCGAAAAATTTTTTGCTTTCTCAACCATTCCTTGGCTTCAAACTCCCATATCTCGCGAACGGATTGACCTGACCCAAAAATTCCTGTTGCTTCTGAAAGTAGAAACTCGCCCGATTACAACGGTATGTGTATTTTTTCCCTAGGCCATTCTGGTTAAGCGTTTGGAGCAGCAGGTTGTGCGAAATATTTGTTGTCTTCTCAACCATTTCTTAGCTTCAAACTCTCATATCTCGCGAACGGATTGTCCTAATCCAAAAATTCCTATTGTAACTGAAAGTAGAAACTCGCCCGATTACAACGGTATGTGTAATTTTTCCCTAGCCCATTCTGGTTAAGCGTTTGGAGCAGCAGGATTGCGGAAAATTTTTTGCCTTCTCAACCATTTCTTGGCGTCAAACTCCCATATCTCGCGAACGGATTGACCTAACCCAAAAATTCCTGTTGCGTCTGAAAGTAGAAACTCGCCCGATTACAACGGTATGTGTATTTTTTCCCTAGCCCATTCTGGTTAAGCGTTTGGAGCAGCAGAATTGCGAAAAATTTGTTGTCTTCTCAACCATTTCTTAGCTTCAAAGTCCCATATCTCGCGAACGGATTGACCTAACCCAAAAATTCCTATTGCATCTGAAAGTAGAAACTCGCCCGATTACAACGGTATGTGTATTTTTTCCCTAGCCCATTCTGGTTAAGCGTTTGGAGCAGCAGAATTGCGAAAAATTTGTTGTCTTCTCAACCATTTCTTAGCTTCAAAGTCCCATATCTCGCGAACCGATTGACCAAACCCAAAAATTCCTATTGCATCTGAAAGTAGAAACACGCCCGATTACAACGGTATCTGTATTATTTCCCTAGGCCATTCTGGTTAAGCGTTTGGAGCAGCAGAATTGCGAAAAATTTTTTGCCTTCTCAACCATTTCTTGGCTTCAAACTCCCATATCTCGCGAACGGATTGATCTAACCCAAAAATTCCTGTTGCGTCTGAAAGTAGAAACTCGACCGATTACAACGGTATGTGTATTTTTTCCCTAGCCCATTCTGGTTAAGCGTTTGGAGCAGCAGAATTGCGAAAAATTTGTTGTCTTCTCAACCATTTCTTAGGTTCAAAGTCCCATATCTCGCGAACGGATTGACCTAACCCAAAAATTCCTATTGCATCTGAAAGTAGAAACTCGCCCGATTACAACGGTATGTGTATTTTTCCCCTAGGGCATTCTGGTTAAGCGATTGGAGCAGCAGAAGTGCGTAAAATTTGTTGTCTTCTCAACCATTTCTTAGCTTCAAACTCTCATATCGCGCGAACGGATTGATCTAACCCAAAAATTCCTATTGAATTTGAAGGTAGAAACTCGCCCGATTACAACGGTATGTGTATTTTTTCCCTAGGCCATTCTGGTTAAGCGTTTGGAGCAGCAGAATTGCGAAAAATTTTTTGCTTTCTCAACCATTCCTTGGCTTCAAACTCCCATATCTCGCGAACGGATTGCCCTAACCCAAAAATTCCTGTTGCGTCTGAAAGTAGAAACTCGCCCGATTACAACGGTATGTGTATTTTTTCCCTAGGCCATTCTGGTTAAGCGTTTGGAGCTGCAGAATTGCGAAAAATTTTTTGCCTTCTCAACCATTTCTTAGTTTCAAACTCCCATATCTCGCGAACGGATTGAACTAACCCAAAAATTCCTATTGCATCTGAAAGTAGAAACTCGCCCGATTACAACGGTAGGCGTATTTTTTCCGTAGGCCATTCTGGTTAAGCGTGTGGAGCAGCAGAATTGCGAAAAATGTTTTGCCTTCTCAACCATTTCTTGGCTTCAAACTCCCATAGCTCGCGAACGGATTGACCTAACCCAAAAATTCCTATTGCACCTGAAAGTAGAAACTCGCCCGATTACAACGGTATGTGTATTTTTTCCCTAGGGCATTCTGGTTAAGCGTTTGGAGCAGCAGAATTGCGCAAAATTTTTTGCCTTCTCAACCATTTCTTGGCTTCAAAGTCCCATATCTCGCGAACAGATTGACCTAACCCAAAAATTCCTGTTGCGTCTGAAAGTAGAAACTCGCCCGATTACAACGGTATGTGTATTTTTTCCCTAGACCATTCTGGTTAAGCGTTTGGAGCAGCAGAAATGCGAAAAATTTGTTGTCTTCTCAACCATTTCTTAGCTTCTAAGTCCCATATCTCGCGAACGGATTGACCAAACCCAAAAATTCCTTCTGCGTCTGAAAGTAGAAACTCGCCCGATTACAACGGTATGTGTAATTTTTCCCTAGGCCATTCTGGTTAAGCGTTTGGAGAAGCAGAATTGGGAAAAATTTTTTGCCTTCTCAACCATTTCTTGGCTTCAAAGTCCCATATCTCGCGAACGGATTGACCTAACCCAAAAATTCCTGTTACGTCTGAAAGTAGAAACTCGCCCGATTACAACGGTATGTGTATTTTTTCCCTAGCCCATTCAGGTTAAGCATTTGGAGAAGCAGAATTGCGAAAAATTTGTTGTCTTCTCAACCATTTCTTAGCTTCAAAGTCCCATATCTCGCGAACCGATTGACCAAACCCAAAAATTCCTATTGCATCTGAAAGTAGAAACTCGCCCGATTACAACGGTATCTGTATTTTTTCCCTAGGCCATTCTGGTTAAGCGTTTGGAGCAGCAGAATTGCGAAAAATTTTTTGCCTTCTCAACCATTTCTTAGCTTCAAAGTCCCATATCTCGCGAACGGATTGACCTAACCCAAAAATTCCTATTGCATCTGAAAGTAGAAACTCGCCCGATTACAACGGTATGTGTATTTTTCCCCTAGGGCATTCTGGTTAAGCGATTGGAGCAGCAGATGTGCGAAAAATTTTTTGTCTTCTCAACCATTTCTTAGCTTCAAACTCTCATATCGCGCGAACGGATTGAGCTAACCCAAAAATTCCTATTGAATTTGAAGGTAGAAACTCGCCCGATTACAACGGTATGTGTATTTTTTCCCTAGGCCATTCTGGTTAAGCGTTTGGAGCAGCAGAAATGCGAAAAATTTGTTGTCTTCTCAACCATTTCTAAGCTTCTAAGTCCCATATCTCGCGAACGGATTGACCAAACCCAAAAATTCCTTCTGCGTCTGAAAGTAGACACTCGCCCGATTACAACGGCATGCGTATTTTTTCCCTTGGCCATTCTGGTTAAGCGTTTGGAGCAGCAGAATGCGAAAAATTTGTTGTCTTCTCAACCATTTCTTAGCTTCTAAGTCCCATATCTCGCGAACGGATTGACCAAACCCAAAAATTCCTTCTGCGTCTGAAAGTAGACACTCGCCCGATTACAACGGCATGCGTATTTTTTCCCTTGGCCATTCTGGTTAAGCGTTTGGAGCAGCAGAATGCGAAAAATTTGTTGTCTTCTCAACCATTTCTTAGCTTCAAACTCTCAAATCTCGCGAACGGATTGTCCTAACCCAAAAATTCCTATTGTAACTGAAAGTAGAAACTCGCCCGATTACAACGGTATGTGTAATTTTTCCCTAGCCCATTCTGGTTAAGCGTTTGGAGCAGCAGAATTGCGAAAAATTTGTTGTCTTCTCAACCATTTCTTAGCTTCAAAGTCCCATATCTCGCGAACGGATTGACCAAACCCAAAAATTCCTATTGTAACTGAAAGTAGAAACTCGCCCGATTACAACGGTATGCGTATTTTTTCCCTAGGCCATTCTGGTTAAGCGTTTGGAGAAGCAGAATTGCGAAAAATTTTTTGCCTTCTCAACCATTTCTTGGCTTCAAACTCCCATATCTCGCGAACTGATTGACCTAACCCAAAAATTCCTGTTGCGTCTGAAAGTAGATACTCGCCCGATTACAACGGTATGTGTATTTTTTCCCTAGGCCATTCTGGTTAGGCGTTTGGAGCAGCAGAATTGCGAAAAATTTTTTGCTTTCTCAACCATTCCTTGGCTTCAAACTCCCATATCTCGCGAACGGATTGACCTGACCCAAAAATTCCTGTTGCTTCTGAAAGTAGAAACTCGCCCGATTACAACGGTATGTGTATTTTTTCCCTAGGCCATTCTGGTTAAGCGTTTGGAGCAGCAGGTTGTGCGAAATATTTGTTGTCTTCTCAACCATTTCTTAGCTTCAAACTCTCATATCTCGCGAACGGATTGTCCTAATCCAAAAATTCCTATTGTAACTGAAAGTAGAAACTCGCCCGATTACAACGGTATGTGTAATTTTTCCCTAGCCCATTCTGGTTAAGCGTTTGGAGCAGCAGGATTGCGGAAAATTTTTTGCCTTCTCAACCATTTCTTGGCGTCAAACTCCCATATCTCGCGAACGGATTGACCTAACCCAAAAATTCCTGTTGCGTCTGAAAGTAGAAACTCGCCCGATTACAACGGTATGTGTATTTTTTCCCTAGCCCATTCTGGTTAAGCGTTTGGAGCAGCAGAATTGCGAAAAATTTGTTGTCTTCTCAACCATTTCTTAGCTTCAAAGTCCCATATCTCGCGAACGGATTGACCTAACCCAAAAATTCCTATTGCATCTGAAAGTAGAAACTCGCCCGATTACAACGGTATGTGTATTTTTTCCCTAGCCCATTCTGGTTAAGCGTTTGGAGCAGCAGAATTGCGAAAAATTTGTTGTCTTCTCAACCATTTCTTAGCTTCAAAGTCCCATATCTCGCGAACCGATTGACCAAACCCAAAAATTCCTATTGCATCTGAAAGTAGAAACACGCCCGATTACAACGGTATCTGTATTATTTCCCTAGGCCATTCTGGTTAAGCGTTTGGAGCAGCAGAATTGCGAAAAATTTTTTGCCTTCTCAACCATTTCTTGGCTTCAAACTCCCATATCTCGCGAACGGATTGATCTAACCCAAAAATTCCTGTTGCGTCTGAAAGTAGAAACTCGACCGATTACAACGGTATGTGTATTTTTTCCCTAGCCCATTCTGGTTAAGCGTTTGGAGCAGCAGAATTGCGAAAAATTTGTTGTCTTCTCAACCATTTCTTAGGTTCAAAGTCCCATATCTCGCGAACGGATTGACCTAACCCAAAAATTCCTATTGCATCTGAAAGTAGAAACTCGCCCGATTACAACGGTATGTGTATTTTTCCCCTAGGGCATTCTGGTTAAGCGATTGGAGCAGCAGAAGTGCGTAAAATTTGTTGTCTTCTCAACCATTTCTTAGCTTCAAACTCTCATATCGCGCGAACGGATTGATCTAACCCAAAAATTCCTATTGAATTTGAAGGTAGAAACTCGCCCGATTACAACGGTATGTGTATTTTTTCCCTAGGCCATTCTGGTTAAGCGTTTGGAGCAGCAGAATTGCGAAAAATTTTTTGCTTTCTCAACCATTCCTTGGCTTCAAACTCCCATATCTCGCGAACGGATTGCCCTAACCCAAAAATTCCTGTTGCGTCTGAAAGTAGAAACTCGCCCGATTACAACGGTATGTGTATTTTTTCCCTAGGCCATTCTGGTTAAGCGTTTGGAGCTGCAGAATTGCGAAAAATTTTTTGCCTTCTCAACCATTTCTTAGTTTCAAACTCCCATATCTCGCGAACGGATTGAACTAACCCAAAAATTCCTATTGCATCTGAAAGTAGAAACTCGCCCGATTACAACGGTAGGCGTATTTTTTCCGTAGGCCATTCTGGTTAAGCGTGTGGAGCAGCAGAATTGCGAAAAATGTTTTGCCTTCTCAACCATTTCTTGGCTTCAAACTCCCATAGCTCGCGAACGGATTGACCTAACCCAAAAATTCCTATTGCACCTGAAAGTAGAAACTCGCCCGATTACAACGGTATGTGTATTTTTTCCCTAGGGCATTCTGGTTAAGCGTTTGGAGCAGCAGAATTGCGCAAAATTTTTTGCCTTCTCAACCATTTCTTGGCTTCAAAGTCCCATATCTCGCGAACAGATTGACCTAACCCAAAAATTCCTGTTGCGTCTGAAAGTAGAAACTCGCCCGATTACAACGGTATGTGTATTTTTTCCCTAGACCATTCTGGTTAAGCGTTTGGAGCAGCAGAAATGCGAAAAATTTGTTGTCTTCTCAACCATTTCTTAGCTTCTAAGTCCCATATCTCGCGAACGGATTGACCAAACCCAAAAATTCCTTCTGCGTCTGAAAGTAGAAACTCGCCCGATTACAACGGTATGTGTAATTTTTCCCTAGGCCATTCTGGTTAAGCGTTTGGAGAAGCAGAATTGGGAAAAATTTTTTGCCTTCTCAACCATTTCTTGGCTTCAAAGTCCCATATCTCGCGAACGGATTGACCTAACCCAAAAATTCCTGTTACGTCTGAAAGTAGAAACTCGCCCGATTACAACGGTATGTGTATTTTTTCCCTAGCCCATTCAGGTTAAGCATTTGGAGAAGCAGAATTGCGAAAAATTTGTTGTCTTCTCAACCATTTCTTAGCTTCAAAGTCCCATATCTCGCGAACCGATTGACCAAACCCAAAAATTCCTATTGCATCTGAAAGTAGAAACTCGCCCGATTACAACGGTATCTGTATTTTTTCCCTAGGCCATTCTGGTTAAGCGTTTGGAGCAGCAGAATTGCGAAAAATTTTTTGCCTTCTCAACCATTTCTTAGCTTCAAAGTCCCATATCTCGCGAACGGATTGACCTAACCCAAAAATTCCTATTGCATCTGAAAGTAGAAACTCGCCCGATTACAACGGTATGTGTATTTTTCCCCTAGGGCATTCTGGTTAAGCGATTGGAGCAGCAGATGTGCGAAAAATTTTTTGTCTTCTCAACCATTTCTTAGCTTCAAACTCTCATATCGCGCGAACGGATTGAGCTAACCCAAAAATTCCTATTGAATTTGAAGGTAGAAACTCGCCCGATTACAACGGTATGTGTATTTTTTCCCTAGGCCATTCTGGTTAAGCGTTTGGAGCAGCAGAAATGCGAAAAATTTGTTGTCTTCTCAACCATTTCTAAGCTTCTAAGTCCCATATCTCGCGAACGGATTGACCAAACCCAAAAATTCCTTCTGCGTCTGAAAGTAGACACTCGCCCGATTACAACGGCATGCGTATTTTTTCCCTTGGCCATTCTGGTTAAGCGTTTGGAGCAGCAGAATGCGAAAAATTTGTTGTCTTCTCAACCATTTCTTAGCTTCTAAGTCCCATATCTCGCGAACGGATTGACCAAACCCAAAAATTCCTTCTGCGTCTGAAAGTAGACACTCGCCCGATTACAACGGCATGCGTATTTTTTCCCTTGGCCATTCTGGTTAAGCGTTTGGAGCAGCAGAATGCGAAAAATTTGTTGTCTTCTCAACCATTTCTTAGCTTCAAACTCTCAAATCTCGCGAACGGATTGTCCTAACCCAAAAATTCCTATTGTAACTGAAAGTAGAAACTCGCCCGATTACAACGGTATGTGTAATTTTTCCCTAGCCCATTCTGGTTAAGCGTTTGGAGCAGCAGAATTGCGAAAAATTTGTTGTCTTCTCAACCATTTCTTAGCTTCAAAGTCCCATATCTCGCGAACGGATTGACCAAACCCAAAAATTCCTATTGTAACTGAAAGTAGAAACTCGCCCGATTACAATGGTATGCGTATTTTTTCCCTAGGCCATTCTGGTTAAGCGTTTGGAGAAGCAGAATTGCGAAAAATTTTTTGCCTCCTCAACCATTTCTTGGCTTCAAACTCCCATATCTCGCGAACTGATTGACCTAACCCAAAAATTCCTGTTGCGTCTGAAAGTAGATACTCGCCCGATTACAACGGTATGTGTATTTTTTCCCTAGGCCATTCTGGTTAAGCGTTTGGAGCACCAGAATTGCGAAAAATTTTTTGCTTTCTCAACCATTCCTTGGCTTCAAACTCCCATATCTCGCGAACGGATTGACCTAACCCAAAAATTCCTGTTGCGTCTGAAAGTAGAAACTCGCCCGATTACAACGGTATGTGTATTTTTTCCCTAGGCCATTCTGGTTAAGCGTTTGGAGCAGCAGGTCGTGCGAAATACTTGTTGTCTTCTCAACCATTTCTTAGCTTCAAACTCTCATATCTCGCGAACGGATTGTCCTAACCCAAAAATTCCTATTGTAACTGAAAGTAGAAACTCGCCCGATTACAACGGTATGTGTAATTTTTCCCTAGGCCATTCTGGTTAAGCGTTTGGAGAAGCAGAATTGCGAAAAATTTTTTGCCTTCTCAACCATTTCTTGGCTTCAAAGTCCCATATCTCGCGAACGGATTGACCTAACCCAAAAATTCCTGTTGCGTCTGAAAGTAGAAACTCGCCCGATTACAACGGTATGTGTATTTTTTCCCTAGCCCATTCAGGTTAAGCGTTTGGAGCAGCAGAGTTGCGAAAATTTGTTGTCTTCTCAAACATTTCTTAGCTTCAAAGTCCCATATCTCGCGAACGGATTGAACAAACCCAAAAATTCCTGCTGCGTCTGAAAGTAGAAACTCGCCCGATTACAACGGTATGTGTATTTTTTCCCTAGGCCATTCTGGTTAAGCGCTTGGAGCAGCAGAAGTGCGAAAAATTTGTTGTCTTCTCAACCATTTCTTAGTTTCAAACTCCCATATCTCGCAAACGGATTGACCTAACCCAAAAATTCCTATTGCATCTGAAAGTAGAAACTCGCCCGATTACAACGGTATGCGTATTTTTTCCGTAGGCCTTTCTGGTTAAGCGTTTGGAGCAGCAGAAGTGCGAAAAATTTGTTGTCTTCTCAACCATTTCTTAGCTTCAAAGTCCCACATCTCGCGAACGGATTGACCAAAACCAAAAATTCCTATTGTAACTGAAAGTAGAAACTCGCCCGATTACAACGGTATGCGTATTTTTTCCCTAGGCAATTCTGGTTAAGCGTTTGGAGAAGCAGAATTGCGAAAAATTTTTTACCTTCTCAACCATTTCTTGGCTTCAAACTCCCATATCTCGCGAACGGATTGACCTAACCCAAAAATTCCTGTTGCGTCTGAAAGTAGAAACTCGCCCGATTACAACGGTATGTGTATTTTTTCCCTAGGCCATTCTGGTTAAGCGTTTGGAGCAGCAGAATTGCGAAAAATTTGTTGTCTTCTCAACCATTTCTTAGTTTCAAACTCCCATATCTCGCAAACGGATTGACCTAACCCAAAAATTCCTATTGCATTTGAAAGTAGAAACTCGCCCGATTACAACGGTACGTGTATTTTTCCCCTAGGGCATTCTGGTCAAGCGATTGGAGCAGCAGAAGTGCGAAAAATTTTTGCTCTTGTCAACCATTTCTTAGCTTCAAACTCCCATATCTCGCGAACGGATTGACCTAACCCAAAAATTCCTGTTGCGTCTGAAAGTAGAAACTCGCCCGATTACAACGGTATGTGTATTTTTCCCCTAGGCCATTCTGGTTAAGCGTTTGGAGCAGCAGAATTGCGAAAAATTTGTTGTCTTCTCAACCATATCTTAGATTCAAACTCTCATATCTCGCGAACGGATTGACCTAATCCAAAAATTCCTATTACATTTGAAAGTAGAAACTCGCCCGATTACAACGGTATGTGTATTTTTTCCCTAGGCCATTCTGGTTAAGCGTTTGAAGCAGCAGAATTGCGAAAAATTTTTTGCCGTCTCAACCATTTCTTGGCTTCAAACTCCCATACCTCGCGAACGGATTGATCTAACCCAAAAATTCCTATTGCATCTGAAAGTAGAAACTCGCCCGATTACAACGGTATGCGTATTTTTTCCCTAGACCATTCTGGTTAAACGTTTGGAGCAGCAGATTTGCGGAAAATTTGTTGTCTTCTCAACCATTTCTTAGCTTCAAACTCCCATATCTCGCGAACGGATTGACCTAACCCAAAAATTCCTGTTGCGTCTGAAAGTAGAAACTCGCCCGATTACAACGGTATGTGTATTTTTTCCCTAGGCCATTCTGGTTAAGCGTTTGAAGCAGCAGAATTGCGAAAAATTTTTTGCCGTCTCAACCATTTCTTGGCTTCAAACTCCCATATCTCGCGAACTGATTGACCTAACCCAAAAATTCCTGTTGCGTCTGAAAGTAGATACTCGCCCGATTACAACGGTATGTGTATTTTTTCCCTAGGCCATTCTGGTTAAGCGTTTGGAGCACCAGAATTGCGAAAAATTTTTTGCTTTCTCAACCATTCCTTGGCTTCAAACTCCCATATCTCGCGAACGGATTGACCTAACCCAAAAATTCCTGTTGCGTCTGAAAGTAGAAACTCGCCCGATTACAACGGTATGTGTATTTTTTCCCTAGGCCATTCTGGTTAAGCGTTTGGAGCAGCAGGTCGTGCGAAATACTTGTTGTCTTCTCAACCATTTCTTAGCTTCAAACTCTCATATCTCGCGAACGGATTGTCCTAACCCAAAAATTCCTATTGTAACTGAAAGTAGAAACTCGCCCGATTACAACGGTATGTGTAATTTTTCCCTAGGCCATTCTGGTTAAGCGTTTGGAGAAGCAGAATTGCGAAAAATTTTTTGCCTTCTCAACCATTTCTTGGCTTCAAAGTCCCATATCTCGCGAACGGATTGACCTAACCCAAAAATTCCTGTTGCGTCTGAAAGTAGAAACTCGCCCGATTACAACGGTATGTGTATTTTTTCCCTAGCCCATTCAGGTTAAGCGTTTGGAGCAGCAGAGTTGCGAAAATTTGTTGTCTTCTCAAACATTTCTTAGCTTCAAAGTCCCATATCTCGCGAACGGATTGAACAAACCCAAAAATTCCTGCTGCGTCTGAAAGTAGAAACTCGCCCGATTACAACGGTATGTGTATTTTTTCCCTAGGCCATTCTGGTTAAGCGCTTGGAGCAGCAGAAGTGCGAAAAATTTGTTGTCTTCTCAACCATTTCTTAGTTTCAAACTCCCATATCTCGCAAACGGATTGACCTAACCCAAAAATTCCTATTGCATCTGAAAGTAGAAACTCGCCCGATTACAACGGTATGCGTATTTTTTCCGTAGGCCTTTCTGGTTAAGCGTTTGGAGCAGCAGAAGTGCGAAAAATTTGTTGTCTTCTCAACCATTTCTTAGCTTCAAAGTCCCATATCTCGCGAACGGATTGACCAAAACCAAAAATTCCTATTGTAACTGAAAGTAGAAACTCGCCCGATTACAACGGTATGCGTATTTTTTCCCTAGGCAATTCTGGTTAAGCGTTTGGAGAAGCAGAATTGCGAAAAATTTTTTACCTTCTCAACCATTTCTTGGCTTCAAACTCCCATATCTCGCGAACGGATTGACCTAACCCAAAAATTCCTGTTGCGTCTGAAAGTAGAAACTCGCCCGATTACAACGGTATGTGTATTTTTTCCCTAGGCCATTCTGGTTAAGCGTTTGGAGCAGCAGAATTGCGAAAAATTTGTTGTCTTCTCAACCATTTCTTAGTTTCAAACTCCCATATCTCGCAAACGGATTGACCTAACCCAAAAATTCCTATTGCATTTGAAAGTAGAAACTCGCCCGATTACAACGGTACGTGTATTTTTCCCCTAGGGCATTCTGGTCAAGCGATTGGAGCAGCAGAAGTGCGAAAAATTTTTGCTCTTGTCAACCATTTCTTAGCTTCAAACTCCCATATCTCGCGAACGGATTGACCTAACCCAAAAATTCCTGTTGCGTCTGAAAGTAGAAACTCGCCCGATTACAACGGTATGTGTATTTTTCCCCTAGGCCATTCTGGTTAAGCGTTTGGAGCAGCAGAATTGCGAAAAATTTGTTGTCTTCTCAACCATATCTTAGATTCAAACTCTCATATCTCGCGAACGGATTGACCTAATCCAAAAATTCCTATTACATTTGAAAGTAGAAACTCGCCCGATTACAACGGTATGTGTATTTTTTCCCTAGGCCATTCTGGTTAAGCGTTTGAAGCAGCAGAATTGCGAAAAATTTTTTGCCGTCTCAACCATTTCTTGGCTTCAAACTCCCATACCTCGCGAACGGATTGATCTAACCCAAAAATTCCTATTGCATCTGAAAGTAGAAACTCGCCCGATTACAACGGTATGCGTATTTTTTCCCTAGACCATTCTGGTTAAACGTTTGGAGCAGCAGATTTGCGGAAAATTTGTTGTCTTCTCAACCATTTCTTAGCTTCAAACTCCCATATCTCGCGAACGGATTGACCTAACCCAAAAATTCCTATTGCATATGAAAGTAGAAACTCGCCGATTACAACGGTACGTGTATTTTTCCCCTAGGCCATTCTGGTTAAGCGATTGGAGCAGCAGAAGTGCGAAAAATTTGTGGTCTTGTCAACCATTTCTTAGCTTCAAAGTCCCATATCTCGCGAACGGATTGACCGAACCCAAAAATTCTTATTGTAACTGAAAGTAGAAACTCGCCCGATTACAACGGTATGCGTATCTTTCCCCTAGGCCATTCTGGTTAAGCGTTTGGAGTTGCAGATTTGCGAAAAATTTGTTGTCTTCTCAACCATTTCTTAGCTTCTAAGTCCCATATCTCGCGAACGGATTGACCAAACCCAAAAATTCCTTCTGCGTCTGAAAGTAGACACTCGCCCGATTACAACGGCATGCGTATTTTTTCCCTTGGCCATTCTGGTTAAGCGTTTGGAGCAGCAGAATGCGAAAAATTTGTTGTCTTCTCAACCATTTCTTAGCTTCAAACTCTCATATCTCGCGAACGGATTGTCCTAACCCAAAAATTCCTATTGTAACTGAAAGTAGAAACTCGCCCGATTACAACGGTATGTGTAATTTTTCCCTAGCCCATTCTGGTTAAGCGTTTGGAGCAGCAGAATTGCGAAAAATTTGTTGTCTTCTCAACCATTTCTTAGCTTCAAAGTCCCATATCTCGCGAACGGATTGACCAAACCCAAAAATTCCTATTGTAACTGAAAGTAGAAACTCGCCCGATTACAATGGTATGCGTATTTTTTCCCTAGGCCATTCTGGTTAAGCGTTTGGAGAAGCAGAATTGCGAAAAATTTTTTGCCTCCTCAACCATTTCTTGGCTTCAAACTCCCATATCTCGCGAACTGATTGACCTAACCCAAAAATTCCTGTTGCGTCTGAAAGTAGATACTCGCCCGATTACAACGGTATGTGTATTTTTTCCCTAGGCCATGCTGGTTAAGCGTTTGGAGCACCAGAATTGCGAAAAATTTTTTGCTTTCTCAACCATTCCTTGGCTTCAAACTCCCATATCTCGCGAACGGATTGACCTAACCCAAAAATTCCTGTTGCGTCTGAAAGTAGAAACTCGCCCGATTACAACGGTATGTGTATTTTTTCCCTAGGCCATTCTGGTTAAGCGTTTGGAGCAGCAGGTAGTGCGAAATACTTGTTGTCTTCTCAACCATTTCTTAGCTTCAAACTCTCATATCTCGCGAACGGATTGTCCTAACCCAAAAATTCCTATTGTAACTGAAAGTAGAAACTCGCCCGATTACAACGGTATGTGTAATTTTTCCCTAGGCCATTCTGGTTAAGCGTTTGGAGAAGCAGAATTGCGAAAAATTTTTTGCCTTCTCAACCATTTCTTGGCTTCAAAGTCCCATATCTCGCGAACGGATTGACCTAACCCAAAAATTCCTGTTGCGTCTGAAAGTAGAAACTCGCCCGATTACAACGGTATGTGTATTTTTTCCCTAGCCCATTCAGGTTAAGCGTTTGGAGCAGCAGAGTTGCGAAAATTTGTTGTCTTCTCAACCATTTCTTAGCTTCAAAGTCCCATATCTCGCGAACGGATTGAACAAACCCAAAAATTCCTGCTGCGTCTGAAAGTAGAAACTCGCCCGATTACAACGGTGTGCGTATTTTTTCCCTAGGCCATTCTGGTTAAGCGTTTGGAGAAGCAGAATTGCGAAAAATTTGTTGTCTTCTCAACCATTTCTTAGCTTCAAAGTCCCATATCTCGCGAACGGATTGACCAAACCCAAAAATTCCTATTGTAACTGAAAGTAGAAACTCGCCCGATTACAACGGTATGCGTATTTTTTGCCCTAGGCCATTCTGGTTAAGCGTTTGGAGAAGCAGAATTGCGAAAAATTTTTTGCCTTCTCAACCATTTCTTGGCTTCAAACTCCCATATCTCGCGAACTGATTGACCTAACCCAAAAATTCCTGTTGCGTCTGAAAGTAGATACTCGCCCGATTACAACGGTATGTGTATTTTTTCCCTAGGCCATTCTGGTTAAGCGTTTGGAGCAGCAGAATTGCGAAAAATTTTTTGCTTTCTCAACCATTCCTTGGCTTCAAACTCCCATATCTCGCGAACGGATTGACCTAACCCAAAAATTACTGTTGCCTCTGAAAGTAGAAACTCGCCCGATTATAACGGTATGTGTATTTTTTCCCTAGGCCATTCTGGTTAAGCGTTTGGAGCAGCAGGTTGTGCGAAATATTTGTTGTCTTCTCAACCATTTCTTAGCTTCAAACTCTCATATCTCCCGAACGGATTGTCCTAACCCAAAAATTCCTATTGTATCTGAAAGTAGAAACTCGCCCGATTACAACGGTATGTGTAATTTTTCCCTAGGCCATTCTGGTTAAGCGTTTGGAGAAGCAGAATTGCGAAAAATTTTTTGCCTTCTCAACCATTTCTTGGCTTCAAAGTCCCATATCTCGCGAACGGATTGACCTAACCCAAAAATTCCTGTTGCGTCTGAAAGTAGAAACTCGCCCGATTACAACGGTATGTGTATTTTTTCCCTAGCCCATTCAGGTTAAGCGTTTGGAGCAGCAGAGTTGCGAAAATTTGTTGTCTTCTCAACCATTTCTTAGCTTCAAAGTCCCATATCTCGCGAACGGATTGAACAAACCCAAAAATTCCTGCTGCGTCTGAAAGTAGAAACTCGCCCGATTACAACGGTATGTGTATTTTTTCCCTAGGCCATTCTGGTTAAGCGCTTGGAGCAGCAGAAGTGCGAAAAATTTGTTGTCTTCTCAACCATTTCTTAGTTTCAAACTCCCATATCTCGCAAACGGATTGACCTAACCCAAAAATTCCTATTGCATCTGAAAGTAGAAACTCGCCCGATTACAACGTTATGCGTATTTTTTCCGTAGGCCATTCTGGTTAAGCGTGTGGAGCAGCAGAATTGCGAAAAATGTTTTGCCTTCTCAACCATTTCTTGGCTTCAAACTCCCATATCTCGCGAACGGATTGACCTAACCCAAAAATTCCTGTTGCGTCTGAAAGTAGAAACTCGCCCGATTACAACGGTATGTGTATTTTTTCCCTAGGCCATTCTGGTTAAGCGTTTGGAGCAGCAGAAGTGCGAAAAATTTGTTGTCTTCTCAACCATTTCTTAGCTTCAAAGTCCCATATCTCGCGAACGGATTGACCAAAACCAAAAATTCCTATTGTAACTGAAAGTAGAAACTCGCCCGATTACAACGGTATGCGTATTTTTTCCCTAGGCAATTCTGGTTAAGCGTTTGGAGAAGCAGAATTGCGAAAAATTTTTTACCTTCTCAACCATTTCTTGGCTTCAAACTCCCATATCTCGCGAACGGATTGACCTAACCCAAAAATTCCTGTTGCGTCTGAAAGTAGAAACTCGCCCGATTACAACGGTATGTGTATTTTTTCCCTAGGCCATTCTGGTTAAGCGTTTGGAGCAGCAGAATTGCGAAAAATTTGTTGTCTTCTCAACCATTTCTTAGTTTCAAACTCCCATATCTCGCAAACGGATTGACCTAACCCAAAAATTCCTATTGCATTTGAAAGTAGAAACTCGCCCGATTACAACGGTACGTGTATTTTTCCCCTAGGGCATTCTGGTCAAGCGATTGGAGCAGCAGAAGTGCGAAAAATTTTTGCTCTTGTCAACCATTTCTTAGCTTCAAACTCCCATATCTCGCGAACGGATTGACCTAACACAAAAATTCCTGTTGCGTCTGTAAGTAGAAACTCGCCCGATTACAACGGTATGTGTATTTTTTCCCTAGCCCATTCTGGTTAAGCGTTTGGAGCAGCAGAATTGCGAAAAATTTGTTGTCTCCTCAACCATTTCTTAGCTTCAAAGTCCCATATCTCGCGAACCGATTGACCAAACCCAAAAATTCCTTGTGCATTTGAAAGTAGAAACTCGCCCGATTACAAAGGTGCGTGTATTATTTCCCTAGGTCATTCTGGTTAAGCGTTTGGAGCAGCAGAATTGTGAAAAATTTTTTGCCTTCTCTACCATTTCTTGGCTTCAAACTCCCATATCTCGCGAACGGATTGACCTAACCCAAAAATTCCTATTGCATCTGAAAGTAGAAACTCGCCCAATTACAACGGTATTTGTATTTTTTCCCTAGGCCATTCAGTTTAAGCGTTTGGAGCAGCAGAATTGCGAAAAATTTTTTGCCTTCTCAACCATTTCTGCGCTTCAAACTCCCATATCTCGCGAACGGATTGACCTAACACAAAAATTCTTATTGCTTCTGAAAGTAGAAACTCGCCCGATTACAACGGTATGCGTATTTTTCCCTAGGCCATTCTGGTTAAGCGTTTGGAGCAGCAGACTTGCGAAAAATTTGTTGTCTTCTCAACCATATCTTAGATTCAAACTCTCATATCTCGCGAACGGATTGACCTAATCCAAAAATTCCTATTACATTTGAAAGTAGAAACTCGCCCGATTACAACGGTATGTGTATTTTTTCCCTAGGCCATTCCGGTTAAGCGTTTGAAGCAGCAGAATTGCGAAAAATTTTTTGCCGTCTCAACCATTTCTTGGCTTCAAACTCCCATACCTCGCGAACGGATTGATCTAACCCAAAAATTCCTATTGCATCTGAAAGCAGAAACTCGCCCGATTACAACGGTATGCGTATTTTTTCCCTAGACCATTCTGGTTAAACGTTTGGAGCAGCAGATTTGCGGAAAATTTGTTGTCTTCTCAACCATTTCTTAGCTTCAAACTCCCATATCTCGCGAACGGATTGACCTAACCCAAAAATTCCTATTGCATATGAAAGTAGAAACTCGCCGATTACAACGGTACGTGTATTTTTCCCCTAGGCCATTCTGGTTAAGCGATTGGAGCAGCAGAAGTGCGAAAAATTTGTGGTCTTGTCAACCATTTCTTAGCTTCAAAGTCCCATATCTCGCGAACGGATTGACCGAACCCAAAAATTCTTATTGTAACTGAAAGTAGAAACTCGCCCGATTACAACGGTATGCGTATCTTTCCCCTAGGCCATTCTGGTTAAGCGTTTGGAGTCGCAGATTTGCGAAAAATTTGTTGTCTTCTCAACCATTTCTTAGCTTCAAACTCCCATATCTCGCGAACGGATTGACCTAACCCAAAAATTCCTGTTGCGTCTGAAAGTAGAAACTCGCCCGATTACAACGGTATGTGTATTTTTTCCCTAGCCCATTCTGGTTAAGCGTTTGGAGCAGCAGAATTGCGAAAAATTTGTCGTCTTCTCAACCATTTCTTAGATTCAAAGTCCCATATCTCCCGAACCGATTGACCAAACCCAAAAATTCCTTCTGCGTCTGAAAGTAGAAACTCGCCCGATTACAACGGTATGCGTATCTTTCCCCTAGGCCATTCTGGTTAAGCGTTTGGAGTCGCAGATTTGCGAAAAATTTGTTGTCTTCTCAACCATTTCTTAGCTTCAAACTCCCATATCTCGCGAACGGATTGACCTAACCCAAAAATTCCTGTTGCGTCTGAAAGTAGAAACTCGCCCGATTACAACGGTATGTGTATTTTTTCCCTAGCCCATTCTGGTTAAGCGTTTGGAGCAGCAGATTTGCGGAAAATTTGTTGTCTTCTCAACCATTTCTTAGCTTCAAACTCCCATATCTCGCGAACGGATTGACCTAACCCGAAAATTCCTATTGCATCTGAAAGTAGAATCTCGCCCGATTACAACGGTATGTGTATTTTTTCCCTAGCCCATTCTGGTTAAGCGTTTGGAGCAGCAGAATTGCGAAAAATTTGTTGTCTTCTCAACCATTTCTTAGATTCAAAGTTCCATATCTCGCGAACCGATTGACCAAACCCAAAAATTCCTTCTGCGTCTGAAAGTAGAAACTCGCCCGATTACAACGGTATGCGTATTTTTTCCCTAGGCCATTCTGGCTAAGCGTTTGGAGCAGCAGATTTGCGTAAAATTTGTTGTCTTCTCAACCATTTCTTAGCTTCAAACTCCCATATTTCGCGAACGGATTGACCTAACCCGAAAATTCCTATTGCATCTGAAAGTAGAATCTCGCCCGATTACAACGGTATGTGTATTTTTTCCCTAGGCCATTCTGGTTAAGCGTTTGGAGCAGCAGAATTGCGAAAAATTTGTTATCTTCTCAACCATTTCTTAGCTTCAAACTCCCATATCTCGCGAACGGATTGACCTAACCCAAAAATTCCTATTGCATATGAAAGTAGAAACTCGCCCGATTACAACGGTACGTGAATTTTCCCCTAGGCCATTCTGGTTAAGCGATTGGAGCAGCAGAAGTGCGAAAAATTTGTTGTGTTGTCAACCATTTCTTAGCTTCAATGTCCCATATCTCGCGAATGGATTGACCTAGCCCAAAAATTCCTTGTGCATTTGAAAGTAGAAACTCGCCCGATTACAAAGGTACGTGTATTATTTCCCTAGGTCATTCTGGTTAAGCGTTTGGAGCAGCAGAATTGTGCAAAATTTTTTGCCTTCTCTACCATTTCTTGGCTTCAAACTCCCATACCTCGCGAACGGATTGATCTAACCCAAAAATTCCTATTGCATCTGAAAGTAGAAACTCGCCCGATTACAACGGTATGCGTATTTTTCCCCTAGGCCATTCTGGTTAAACGTTTGGAGCAGCAGATTTGCGGAAAATTTGTTGTCTTCTCAACCATTTCTTAGCTTCAAACTCCCATATCTCGCGAACGGACTGACCTAACCCAAAAATTCCTATTGCATATGAAAGTAGAAACTCGCCCGATTACAACGGTACGTGTATTTTTCCCCTAGGCCATTCCGGTTAAGCGATTGGAGCAGCAGAAGTGCGAAAAATTTGTTGTCTTCTCAACCATTTCTTAGCTGCAAACTCTCATATCTCGCGGACGGATTGTCCTATCCCAAAAATTCCTATTGCATTTGAAAGTAGAAACTCGCCCGATTACAACGGTACGTGTATTTTTCCCCTAGGGCATTCTGGTCAAGCGATTGGAGCAGCAGAAGTGCGAAAAATTTGTGGTCTTGTCAACCATTTCTTAGCTTCAAAGTCCCATATCTCGCGAACGGATTGACCGAACCCAAAAATTCCTATTGTAACTGAAAGTAGAAACTCGCCCGATTACAACGGTATGCGTATCTTTCCCCTAGGCCATTCTGGTTAAGCGTTTGGAGTCGCAGATTTGCGAAAAATTTGTTGTCTTCTCAACCATTTCTTAGCTTCAAACTCCCATATTTCGCGAACGGATTGACCTAACCCAAAAATTCCTGTTGCGTCTGAAAGTAGAAACTCGCCCGATTACAACGGTATGTGTATTTTTTCCCTAGCCCATTCTGGTTAAGCGTTTGGAGCAGCAGAATTGCGAAAAATTTGTTGTCTTCTCAACCATTTCTTAGCTTCAAAGTCCCATATCTCGCGAACCGATTGACCAAACCCAAAAATTCCTATTGCATATGAAAGTAGAAACTCGCCCGATTACAACGGTACGTGTATTTTTCCCCTAGGCCATTCTGGTTAAGCGATTGGAGCAGCAGAAGTGCGAAAAATTTGTTGTGTTGTCAACCATTTCTTGGCTTCAAACTCCCATATCTCGCGAACGGATTGACCTAACACAAAAATTCTTATTGCGTCTGAAAGTAGAAACTCGCCCGATTACAACGGTATGCGTATTTTTCCCTAGGCCATTCTGGTTAAGCGTTTGGAGCAGCAGATTTGCGAAAAATTTGTTGTCTTGACAACCATATCTTAGATTCAAACTCTCATATCTCGCGAACGGATTGACCTAATCCAAAAATTCCTATTGCATTTGAAAGTAGAAACTCGCCCGATTACAACGGTATGTGTATTTTTTCCCTAGGCCATTCTGGTTAAGCGTTTGAAGCAGCAGAATTGCGAAAAATTTTTTGCCTTCTCAACCATTTCTTGGCTTCAAACTCCCATACCTCGCGAACGGATTGACCTAACCCAAAAATTCCTATTGCATTTGAAAGTAGAAACTCGCCCGATTACAACGGTATGTGTATTTTTTCCCTAGGCCATTCTGGTTAAGCGTTTGCAGCAGCAGAATTGTGAAAAATTTTTTGCCGTCTCAACCATTTCTTGGCTTCAAACTCCCATACCTCGCGAACGGATTGATCTAACCCAAAAATTCCTATTGCACCTGAAAGTAGAAACTCGTCCGATTACAACGGTATGGGTATTTTTTCCCTAGGCCATTCTGGTTAAGCGTGTGGTGCAGCAGAATTGCGAAAAATTTGTTGTCTTCTCAACCATTTCTTAGCTTGAATCTCCCATATCTCGCGAACCGAATGACCTAACCCAAAAATTCCTATTGCATTTGAAAGTTGAAACTCGCCCGATTACAGCGGTACGTGTATTTTTCCACCAGGCCGTTCTGGTTAAGCGATTGGAGCAGCAGAAGTGCGAAAAATTTGTTGTCTTGACAACCATTTCTTAGCTTCAAAGTCCCATATCTCGCGAACGGATTGACCTAACCCAAAAATTCCTATTGTAACTGAAAGTAGAAACTCGCCCGATTACAACGGTATGCGTATTTTTTCCCTAGGCCATTCTGGTTAAGCGTTTGGAGCAGCAGATTTGCGAAAAATTTGTTGTCTTCTCAACCATATCTTAGCTTCAAACTCTCATATCTCGCAAACGGATTGACCTAACCCAAAAATTCCTGTTACGTCTGAAAGTAGAAACTCGCCCGATTACAACGGTATGTGTATTTTTTCCCTAGGCCATTCTGGTTAAGCGTTTGGAGCAACAGAATTGCGAAAAATTTTTTGCCTTCTGAACCATTTCTTGGCTTCAAACTCCCATATCTCGCGAACGGATTGACCTAACCCAAAATTTCCTATTGTAACTGAAAGTAGAAACTCGCCCGATTACAACGGTATGTGTATTTTTTCCCTAGGCCATTCTGGTTAAGCGTTTGCAGCAGCAGAATTGTGAAAAATTTTTTGCCGTCTCAACCATTTCTTGGCTTCAAACTCCCATACCTCGCGAACGGATTGATCTAACCCAAAAATTCCTATTGCATCTGAAAGTAGAAACTCGCCCGATTACAACGGTATGGGTATTTTTTCCCTAGGCCATTCTGGTTAAGCGTGTGGAGCAGCAGAATTGCGAAAAATTTGTTGTCTTCTCAACCATTTCTTAGCTTGAAACTCCCATATCTCGCGAACCGAATGACCTAACCCAAAAATTCCTATTGCATTTGAAAGTTGAAACTCGCCCGATTACAGCGGTACGTGTATTTTTCCACCAGGCCGTTCTGGTTAAGCGATTGGAGCAGCAGAAGTGCGAAAAATTTGTTGTCTTGACAACCATTTCTTAGCTTCAAAGTCCCATATCTCGCGAACGGATTGACCTAACCCAAAAATTCCTATTGCATCTGAAAGTAGAAACTCGCCCGATTACAACGGTATGGGTATTTTTTCCCTAGCGCATTCTGGTTAAGCGTTTGGAGCAGCAGAATTGCGAAAAATTTGTTGTCTTCTCAACCATTTCTTAGCATCAAAGTCCCATATCTCGCGAACGGATTGTGCAAACCCAAAAATTCCTTCTGCGTCTGAAAGTAGAAACTCGCCCGATTACAACGGTATGCGTATTTTGTCCCTAGGCCATTCTGGTTAAGCGTTTGGAGCAGCAGAATTGCGAAAAATTTGTTGTCTGGTCAAACATTTCTTAGCTTCAAAGTCCCATATCTCGCGAACGGATTGACCTAACCCAAAATTTCCTATTGTAACTGAAAGTGGAAACTCGCCCGATTACAACGGTATGTGTATTTTTTCCCTAGAACATTGTGGTTAAGCGTTTGAAGCAGCAGAATTAAGAAAAATTTTTTGCCTTCTCAAACATTTCTTGGCTTCAAACTCCCATATCTCGCGAACGGATTGACCTAACCCAAAAATTCCTATTGCATTTGAAAGTAGAAACTCGCCCGATTACAACGGTATGTGTATTTTTTCCCTAGGCCATTCTGGTTAAGCGTGTGGAGCAGCAGAATTGCGAAAAATTTGTTGTCTTCTCAACCATTTCTTAGCTTGAAACTCCCATATCTCGCGAACCGAATGACCTAACCCAAAAAGTCCTATTGCATTTGAAAGTAGAAACTCGCCCGATTACAGCGGTACGTGTATTTTTCCACCAGGCCGTTCTAGTTAAGCGATTGGAGCAGCAGAAGTGCGAAAAATTTGTTGTCCTGACAACCATTTCTTAGCTTCAAAGTCCCATATCTCGCGAACGGATTGACCTAACCCAAAAATTCCTATTGTAGCTGAAAGTAGAAACTCGCCCGATTACAACGGTACGCGTATTTTTTCCCTAGGCCATTCTGGTTAAGCGTTTGGAGCAGCAGATTTGCGAAAAATTTGTTGTCTTCTCAACCATATCTTAGCTTCAAACTCTCATATCTCGCGAACGGATTGACCTTACCCAAAAATTCCTATTGCATTTGAAAGTAGAAACTCGCCCGATTACAACGGTACGTGTATCATTTCCCTAGGTCATTCTGGTTAAGCGTTTGGAGCAGCAGAATTGTGAAAAATTTTTTTCATTCTCTACCATTTCTTGGCTTCAAACTCCCATATCTCGCGAACGGATTGACCTAACCCAAAATTCTCATTGCATCTGAAAGTAGAAACTCGCCCAATTACAACGGTATTTGTATTTTTTCCCTAGGCCATTCTGGTTAAGCGTTTGGAGCAGCAGAATTGCGAAAAATTTTTTGCCTTCTCAACCATTTCTGCGCTTCAAACTCCCATATCTCGCGAACGGATTGACCTAACACAAAAATTCTTATTGCGTCTGAAAGTACGAAACTCGCCCGATTACAACGGTATGCGTATTTTTCCCTAGGCCATTCTGGTTAAGCGTTTGGAGCAGCAGATTTGCGAAAAATTTGTTGTCCTCTCAACCATATCTTAGATTCAAACTCTCATATCTCGCGAACGGATTGATATATCCCAAAAATTCCTATTGCATCTGAAAGTAGAAACTCGCCCGATTACAACGGTATGTGTATTTTTTTCCTAGGCCATTCTGGTTAAGCGTTTGGGGCAGCAGAATTGCGAAAAATTTGTTGTCTTCTCAACCATTTCTTAGCTTGAAACTCCCATATCTCGCGAACCGATTGACCTAACCCAAAAATTCCTATTGCATTTGAAAGTAGTAACTCGCCCGATTACAGCGGTACGTGTATTTTTCCACCAGGCCGTTCTGGTTAAGCGATTGGAGCAGCAGAAGTGCGAAAAATTTGTTGTCCTGACAACCATTTCTTAGCTTCAAAGTCCCATATCTCGCGAACGGATTGACCTAACCCAAAAATTCCCATTGTAACTGAAAGTAGAAACTCGCCCGATTACAACGGTATGTGTATTTTTTCCTTAGGCCATTCTGGTTAAGCGTTTGAAGCAGCAGAATTGCGAAAAATTTTTTGCCTTCTCAACCATTTCTTGGCTTCAAACTCCCATACCTCGCGAACGGATTGATCTAACCCAAAAATTCCTATTGCATCTGAAAGTAGAAACTCGCCCGATTACAACGGTATGTGTATTTTTTCCCTAGGCCATTCTGGTTAAGCGTTTGGAGCAGCAGAATTGCGAAAAATTTGTTGTCTTCTCAACCATTTCTTAGCTTGAAACTCCCATATCTCGCTAACGGATTGACCTAACCCAAAAATTCCTATTGCATCTGAAAGTAGAAACTCGCCCGATTACAACGGTATGTGTATTTTTTCCCTAGGCCATTCTGGTTAAGCGTTTGGAGCAGCAGAATTGCGAAAAATTTTTTGCCTTCTCTACCATTTCTAGTCTTCAAACTCCCATACCTCGCGAACGGATTGACCTAACCCAAAAATTCCTATTGCATCTGAAAGTAGAAACTCGCCCGATTACAACGGTATGTGTATTTTTTCCCTAGCCCACTCTGGTTAAGCGTTTGGAGCAGCAGAATTGTGAAAAATTTTTTGCCTTCTCTACCATTTCTTGGCTTCAAACTCCCATACCTCGCGAACGGATTGACTTAACCCAAAAATTCCTATTGCATCTGAAAGTAGAAACTCGCCCGATTACAGCGGTACGTGTATTTTTTCCCTAGGCCATTCTGGTTAAACGTTTGGAGCAGCAGAATTGTGAAAAATTTTTTGCCTTCTCCACCATTTCTTGGCTCCAAACTCCCATATCTCGCGAACGGTTTGACATAACCCAAAAATTCTTATTGCGTCTGAAAGTAGAAACTCGCCCGATTACAACGGTATGCGTATTTTTCCCTAGGCCGTTCTGGTTAAGCGTTTGGAGCAGCAGAATTGCGAAAAATTTGTTGTCTTGACAACCATTTCTTAGCTTCAAAGTCCCATATCTCGCGAACGGATTGACCTAACCCAAAAATTCCTAATGTAACTGAAAGTAGAAACTCGCCCGATTACAACGGTACGCGTATTTTTTCCCTAGGCCATTCTGGTTAAGCGTTTGGAGCAGCAGATTTGCGAAAAATTTGTTGTCTTCTCAACCATATCTTAGCTTCAAACTCTCATATCTCGCGAACGGATTGACCTAACCCAAAAATTCCTATTGCATTTGAAAGTAGAAACTCGCCCGATTACAACGGTATGTGTATTTTTTCCCTAGGCCATTCTGGTTTAGCGTTTGGAGCAGCAGAATTGCGAAAAATTTTTTGCCTTCTCAACCATTTCTTGGCTTCAAACTCCCATATCTCGCGAACGGATTGACCTAACCCAAAAATTCCTGTTACGTCTGAAAGTAGAAACTCGCCCGATTACAGCGGTACGTGTATTTTTTCCCTAGGCCATTCTGGTTAAACGTTTGGAGCAGCAGAATTGTGAAAAATTTTTTGCCTTCTCCACCATTTCTTGGCTCCAAACTCCCATATCTTGCGAACGGTTTGACATAACCCAAAAATTCTTATTGCGTCTGAAAGTAGAAACTCGCCCGATTACAACGGTATGCGTATTTTTCCCTAGGCCGTTCTGGTTAAGCGTTTGGAGCAGCAGAATTGCGAAAAATTTGTTGTCTTGACAACCATTTCTTAGCTTCAAAGTCCCATATCTCGCGAACGGATTGACCTAACCCAAAAATTCCTATTGTAACTGAAAGTAGAAACTCGCCCGATTACAACGGTACGCGTATTTTTTCCCTAGGCCATTCTGGTTAAGCGTTTGGAGCAGCAGAATTGTGAAAAATTTTTTGCCTTCTCCACCATTTCTTGGCTTCAAACTCCCATACCTCGCGAACGGATTGACCTAACCCAAAAATTCCTATTGCATCTGAAAGTAGAGACTCGCCTAATTACAACGGTATGTGTATTTTTTCCCTAGGCCATTCTGGTTAAGCGATTGGAGCAGCAGAATTGCGAAAAATATGTTGTCTTGACAACCATTTCTTAGCTTCAAAGTCCCATATCTCGCGAACGGATTGACCTAACCCAATCATTCCTGTCGCGTCCGAAAGTAGAAACTCGCCCGGTTACAACGGTATGTGTATTTTTTCCCTAGGCCATTCTGGTTAAGCGTTTGAAGCAGCAGAATTGCGAAAAATTTTTTGCCTTCTCAACCATTTCTTAGCTTCAAACTCCCATATCTCGCGAACGGATTGACCTATCCCAAAAATTCCTATTGCATATGAAAGTAGAAACTCGCCCGATTACAACGGTATGTGTATTTTTTCCCTAGGCCATTCTGGTTAAGCGTTGGAGCAGCAGAATTGTGACAAATTTTTTGCCTTCTCTACCATTTCTTGGCTTCAAACTCCCATACCTCGCGAACGGATTGACCTAACCCAAAAATTCCTATTGCATCTGAAAGTAGAAACTCGCTCGATTACAACGGTATGTGTATTTTTCCCCTAGGCCATTCTGGTTAAGCGTTTGGAGCAGCAGAATTGTGAAAAATTTTTTGCCTTCTCTACCATTTCTTGGCTTCAAACTCCCATACCTCGCGAACGGATTGACCTAACCCAAAAATTCCTATTGCATCTGAAAGTAGAAACTCGCTCGATTACAACGGTATGTGTATTTTCTCCCTAGGCCATTCTGGTTAAGCGTTTGGAGCAGCAGAATTGTGAAAAATTTTTTGCCTTCTCCACCATTTCTTGGCTCCAAACTCCCATATCTCGCGAACGGTTTGACATAACCCAAAAATTCTTATTGCGTCTGAAAGTAGAAACTCGCCCGATTACAACGGTATGTGTATTTTTTCCCTAGGCCATCCTGGTTAAGCATTTCGAGCAGCAGAATTGTGAAAAATTTTTTGCCTTCTCCACCATTTCTTGGCTCCAAACTCCCATATCTCGCGAACGGTTTGACATAACCCAAAAATTCTTATTGCGTCTGAAAGTAGAAACTCGCCCGATTACAACGGTATGTGTATTTTTTCCCTAGGCCATTCTGGTTAAGCATTTCGAGCAGCAGAATTGTGAAAAATTTTTTGCCTTCTCCACCATTTCTTAGCTTCAAAGTCCCATATCTCGCGAACGGATTGACCTAACCCAAAAATTCCTATTCTAACTGAAAGTAGAAACCCGCCCGATTACAACGGTACGCGTATTTTTCCTTAGGCCATTGTGGTTAAGCGTTTGGAGCAGCAGAATTGCGAAAAATTTGTTGTCTTCTCAACCATTTCTTAGCTTGAAACTCCCATATCTCGCGAACGGATTGACCTAACCCAAAAATTCCTATTCTAACTGAAAGTGGAAACCCGCCCGATTACAACGGTACGCGTATTTTTCCCTAGGCCATTCTGGTTAAGCGTTTGGAGCAGCAGAATTGCGAAAAATTTGTTGTCTTCTCAACCATTTCTTAGCTTGAAACTCCCATATCTCGCGGACGGATTGACCTAACCCAAAAATTCCTATTGCACTTCGAAGTAGAAACTCGCCCGATTACAACGGTACGTGTATTTTTCCCCTAGGCCATTCTGGTTAAGCGATTGGAGCAGCAGAAGTGCAAAAAATTTGTTGTCTTGACAACCATTTTTTAGCTTCAAAGTCCCATATCTCGCGGACGGATTGACCTAACCCAAAAATTCCTATTGCATCTGAAAGTAGAAACTCGCCCGATTACAACGGTATGTGTATTTTTTCCCTAGGCCATTCTGGTTAAGCGTTTGAAGCAGCAGAATTGCGAAAAATTTTTTGCCTTCTCAACCATTTCTTAGCTTCAAACTCCCATATCTCGCGAACGGATTGACCTAACCCAAAAATTCCTATTGCATATGAAAGTAGAAACTCGCCCAATTACAACGGTACGTGTATTTTTCCCCTAGGCCATTCTGGTTAAGCGATTGGAGCAGCAGAAGTGCGAAAAATTTGTTGTCTTGACAACCATTTCTTAGCTTCAAAGTCCCATATCTCGCGGACGGATTGAACAAACCCAAAAATTCCTATTGCATCTGAAAGTAGAAACTCGCCCGATTACAACGGTATGTGTATTTTTTCCCTAGGACATTCTGGTTAAGCATTTCGAGCAGCAGAATTGTGAAAAATTTTTTGCCTTATCTACCATTTCTTGGCTTCAAACTCCCATATCTCGCGAACGGATTGACCTAACCCAAAAATTCCTATTGCATCTGAAAGTAGGAACTCGCCCGATTACAACGGTATGTGTATTTTTTCCCTAGGCCATTCTGGTTAAGCGATTGGAGCAGCAGAATTGCGAAAAATTTGTTGTCTTGACAACCATTTCTTAGCTTCAAAGTCCCATATCTCGCGAACGGATTGACCTAACCCAATCATTCCTGTTGCGTCCGAAAGTAGCAACTCGCCCGGTTACAACGGTATGTGTATTTTTTCCCTAGGTCATTCTGGTTAAGCGTTTGAAGCAGCAGAATTGCGAAAAATTTTTTGCCTTCTCAACCATTTCTAAGCTTCAAACTCCCATATCTCGCGAACGGATTGACCTAACCCAAAAATTCCTATTGCATATGAAAGTAGAAACTCGCCCGATTACAACGGTACGTGTATTTTTCCCCTAGGCCATTCTGGTTAAGCGATTGGAGCAGCAGAAGTGCGAAAAATTTGTTGTCTTGACAACCATTTCTTAGCTTCAATGTCCCATATCTCGCGAACGGATTGACCTAACCCAAAAATTCCTATTCTAACTGAAAGTAGAAACCCGCCCGATTACAACGGTACGCGTATTTTTCCCTAGGCCATTCTGGTTAAGCGATTGGAGCAGCAGAAGTGCGAAAAATTTGTTGTCTTGACAACCATTTCTTAGCTTCAAAGTCCCATACCTCGCGAACGGATTGACCTAACCCAAAAATTCCTATTGCATCTGAAAGTAGAAACTCGCCCGATTACAACGGTATGTGTATTTTCTCCCTAGGCCATTCTGGTTAAGCGTTTGGAGCAGCAGAATTGAGAAAAATTTGTTGTCTTCTCAACCATTTCTTAGGTTGAAAGTCCCATATGTCGCGAACCGATTGACCTAACCCAAAAATTCCTATTGCATTTGAAAGTAAAAACTCACCCGATTACAACGGTATGTGTATTTTTTCCCTAGGCCATTCTGGTTAAGCGTTTGAAGCAGCAGAATTGCGAAAAATTTGTTGCCTTCTCAACCATTTCTTGGCTTCAAACTCCCATATCTCGCGAACGGATTGACCTAACCCAAAAATTCCTATTGCATCTGAAAGTAGAAACTCGCCCGATTACAGCGGTACGTATATTTTTCCCCTAGGCCATTCTGGTTAAACGTTTGGAGCAGCAGAATTGTGAAAAATTTCTTGTCTTCTCTACCATTTCTTGGCTTCAAACTCCCATATCTCGCGAACGGATTGACATAACCCAAAAAGTCCTATTGCATCTGAAAGTAGAAACTCGCCCAATTACAACGGTATGTGTATTTTTTCCCTAGGCCATTCTGGTTAAGCGTTTGGAGCAGCAGAATTGCGAAAAATTTTTTGCCTTCTCAACCATTTCTTGGCTTCAAACTCCCATATCTCGCGAACGGATTGACCTAACCCAAAAATTCCTGTTGCATCTGAATATAGAAATTCGCCCGATTACAACGGTATGTGTATTTTTTCCTTAGGCCATTCTGGTTAAGCGTTTGGAGCAGCAGAATTGCGAAAAATTTTTTGTCTTCTCAACCATTTCTTGTCTTCAAACTCCCATATCTCGCGAACGGAATGACCTAACCCAAAAATTCCTATTGCATCTGAAAGTAGAAACTCGCCGATTACAACGATATGTGTATTTTTTCCCTAGGCCATTCTGGTTAAGCGTTTGAAGCAGCAGAATTGCGAAAAATTTGTTGCCTTCTCAACCATTTCTTGGCTTCAAACTCCCATATCTCGCGAACGGATTGACCTAACCCAGAAATTCCTATTGCATCTGAAAGTAGAAACTCGCACGATTACAGCGGTACGTGTATTTTTCCCCTAGGCCATTCAGGTTAAACGTTTGGAGCAGCAGAATTGTGAAAAATTTTTTGCCTTCTCTACCATTTCTTGGCTTCAAACTCCCATATCTCGCGAACGGATAGACATAACGCAAAAATTCCTATTCTAACTGAAAGTAGAAACCCGCCCGATTACAACGGTACGCGTATTTTTCCCTAGGCCATTCTGGTTAAGCGTTTGGAGCAGCAGAATTGCGAAAAATTTGTTGTCTTCTCAACCATTTCTTAGCTTGAAACTCCCATATCTCGCGAATGGATTGACCTAACCCAAAAATTCCTATTGCACTTGAAAGTAGAAACTCGCCCGATTACAACGGTACGTGTATTTTTCCCCTAGGCCATTCTGGTTAAGCGATTGGAGCAGCAGAAGTGCGAAAAATTTGTTGTCTTGACAACCATTTCTTAGCTTCAAAGTCCCATATCTCGCGGACGGATTGAACAAACCCAAAAATTCCTATTGCATCTGAAAGTAGAAACTCGCCCGATTACAACGGTATGTGTATTTTTTCCCTAGGCCATTCTGGTTAAGCATTTCGAGCAGCAGAATTGTGAAAAATTTTTTGCCTTCTCTACCATTTCTTGGCTTCAAACTCCCATATCTCGCAAACGGATTGACCTAACCCAAAAATTCCTATTGCATCTGAAAGTAGAAACTCGCCCGATTACAACGGTATGTGTATTTTTTCCCTAGGCCATTCTGGTTAAGCGTTTGGAGCAGCAGAATTGTGACAAATTTTTTGCCTCCTCTACCATTTCTTGGCTTCAAACTCCCATACCTCGCGAACGGATTGACCTAACCCAAAAATTCCTATTGCATCTGAAAGTAGAAACTCGTCCGATTACAACGGTATGTGTATTTTTTCCCTAGGCCATTCTGGTTAAGCGTTTGGAGCAGCAGAATTGTGAAAAATTTTTTGCCTTCTCTACCATTTCTTGGCTTTAAACTCCCATACCTCGCGAACGGATTGACCTAACCCAAAAATTCCTATTGCATCTGAAAGTAGAAACTCGCCCGATTACAACGGTATGTGTATTTTCTCCCTAGGCCATTCTGGTTAAGCGTTTGGAGCAGCAGAATTGAGAAAAATTTGTTGTCTTCTCAACCATTTCTTAGGTTGAAAGTCCCATATGTCGCGAACCGATTGACCTAACCCAAAAATTCCTATTGCATTTGAAAGTAGAAACTCACCCGATTACAACGGTATGTGTATTTTTTCCCTAGGCCATTCTGGTTAAGCGTTTGAAGCAGCAGAATTGCGAAAAATTTGTTGCCTTCTCAACCATTTCTTGGCTTCAAACTCCCATATCTCGCGAACGGATTGACCTAACCCAAAAATTCCTGTTGCATCTGAATATAGAAATTCGCCCGATTACAACGGTATGTGTATTTTTTCCCTAGGCCATTCTGGTTAAGCGTTTGAAGCAGCAGAATTGCGAAAAATTTGTTGCCTTCTCAACCATTTCTTGGCTTCAAACTCCCATATCTCGCGAACGGATTGACCTAACCCAGAAATTCCTATTGCATCTGAAAGTAGAAACTCGCACGATTACAGCGGTACGTGTATTTTTCCCCTAGGCCATTCAGGTTAAACGTTTGGAGCAGCAGAATTGTGAAAAATTTTTTGCCTTCTCTACCATTTCTTGGCTTCAAACTCCCATATCTCGCGAACGGATAGACATAACGCAAAAATTCCTATTCTAACTGAAAGTAGAAACCCGCCCGATTACAACGGTACGCGTATTTTTCCCTAGGCCATTCTGGTTAAGCGTTTGGAGCAGCAGAATTGCGAAAAATTTGTTGTCTTCTCAACCATTTCTTAGCTTGAAACTCCCATATCTCGCGAATGGATTGACCTAACCCAAAAATTCCTATTGCACTTGAAAGTAGAAACTCGCCCGATTACAACGGTACGTGTATTTTTCCCCTAGGCCATTCTGGTTAAGCGATTGGAGCAGCAGAAGTGCAAAAAATTTGTTGTCTTGACAACCATTTTTTAGCTTCAAAGTCCCATATCTCGCGGACGGATTGACCTAACCCAAAAATTCCTATTGCATCTGAAAGTAGAAACTCGCCCGATTACAACGGTATGTGTATTTTTTCCCTAGGCCATTCTGGTTAAGCGTTTGAAGCAGCAGAATTGCGAAAAATTTTTTGCCTTCTCAACCATTTCTTAGCTTCAAACTCCCATATCTCGCGAACGGATTGACCTAACCCAAAAATTCCTATTGCATATGAAAGTAGAAACTCGCCCAATTACAACGGTACGTGTATTTTTCCCCTAGGCCATTCTGGTTAAGCGATTGGAGCAGCAGAAGTGCGAAAAATTTGTTGTCTTGACAACCATTTCTTAGCTTCAAAGTCCCATATCTCCCGGACGGATTGAACAAACCCAAAAATTCCTATTGCATCTGAAAGTAGAAACTCGCCCGATTACAACGGTATGTGTATTTTTTCCCTAGGACATTCTGGTTAAGCATTTCGAGCAGCAGAATTGTGAAAAATTTTTTGCCTTATCTACCATTTCTTGGCTTCAAACTCCCATATCTCGCGAACGGATTGACCTAACCCAAAAAATTCCTATTGCATCTGAAAGTAGGAACTCGCCCCGATTACAACGGTATGTGTATTTTTTCCCTAGGCCATTCTGGTTAAAGCGATTGGAGCAGCAGAATTGCGAAAAATTTGTTGTCTTGACAACCATTTCTTAGCTTCAAAGTCCCATATCTCGCGAACGGATTGACCTAACCCAATCATTCCTGTTGCGTCCGAAAGTAGCAACTCGCCCGGTTACAACGGTATGTGTATTTTTTCCCTAGGTCATTCTGGTTAAGCGTTTGAAGCAGCAGAATTGCGAAAAATTTTTTGCCTTCTCAACCATTTCTAAGCTTCAAACTCCCATATCTCGCGAACGGATTGACCTAACCCAAAAATTCCTATTGCATATGAAAGTAGAAACTCGACCCGATTACAACGGTACGTGTATTTTTCCCCTAGGCCATTCTGGTTAAGCGATTGGAGCAGCAGAAGTGCGAAAAATTTGTTGTCTTGACAACCATTTCTTAGCTTCAATGTCCCATATCTCGCGAACGGATTGACCTAACCCAAAAATTCCTATTCTAACTGAAAGTAGAAACCCGCCCGATTACAACGGTACGCGTATTTTTCCCTAGGCCATTCTGGTTAAGCGATTGGAGCAGCAGAAGTGCGAAAAATTTGTTGTCTTGACAACCATTTCTTAGCTTCAAAGTCCCCATATCTCGCGGACGGATTGAACAAACCCAAAAATCCTATTGCATCTGAAAGTAGAAACTCGCCCGATTAAAACGGTATGTGTAATTTTTTCCCTAGGCCATTCTGGTTTAAGCATTTCGAGCAGCAGAATTGTGAAAAATTTTTTGCCTCTCTACCATTTCTTGGCTTCAAACTCCCATATCTCGCAAACGGATTGACCTAACCCAAAAATTCCTATTGCATCTGAAAGTAGAAACTCGCCCGATTACAACGGTATGTGTATTTTTTCCCTAGGCCATTCTGGTTAAGAGTTTGGAGCAGCCAGAATTGTGACAAATTTTTTGCCTCCTCTACCATTTCTTGGCTTCAAACTCCCATACCTCGCGAACGGATTGACCTAACCCAAAAATTCCTATTGCATCTGAAAGTAGAAACTCGTCCGATTACAACGGTATGTGTATTTTTTCCCTAGGCCATTCTGGTTAAGCGTTTGGAGCAGCAGAATTGTGAAAAATTTTTGCCTTCTCTACCATTTCTTGCTTTAAACTCCCATACCTCGCGAACGGATTGACCTAACCCAAAAATTCCTATTGCATCTGAAAGTAGAAACTCGCCCGATTACAACGGTATGTGTATTTTCCTCCTAGGCCATTCTGGTTAAGCGTTTGGAGCAGCAGAATTGAGAAAATTTGTTGTCTTCTCAACCATTCTTAGGTTGAAAGTCCCATATGTCGCGAACCGATTGACCTAACCCAAAAATTCCTAATTGCATTTGAAAGTAAAAACTCACCCGATTACAACGGTATGTGTATTTTTTCCCTAGGCCATTCTGGTTAAGCGTTTGAAGCAGCAGAATTGCGAAAAATTTGTTGCCTTCTCAACCATTTCTTGGCTTCAAACTCCCATATCTCGCGAACGGATTGACCTAACCCAAAAATTCCTATTGCATCTGAAAGTAGAAACTCGCCCGATTACAGCGGTACGTATATTTTTCCCCTAGGCCATTCTGGTTAAACGTTTGGAGCAGCAGAATTGTGAAAAATTTCTTGTCTTCTCTACCATTTCTTGGCTTCAAACTCCCATATCTCGCGAACGGATTGACATAACCCAAAAAGTCCTATTGCATCTGAAAGTAGAAACTCGCCCAATTACAACGGTATGTGTATTTTTTCCCTAGGCCATTCTGGTTAAGCGTTTGGAGCAGCAGAATTGCGAAAAATTTTTTGCCTTCTCAACCATTTCTTGGCTTCAAACTCCCATATCTCGCGAACGGATTGACCTAACCCAAAAATTCCTGTTGCATCTGAATATAGAAATTCGCCCGATTACAACGGTATGTGTATTTTTTCCTTAGGCCATTCTGGTTAAGCGTTTGGAGCAGCAGAATTGCGAAAAATTTTTTGTCTTCTCAACCATTTCTTGTCTTCAAACTCCCATATCTCGCGAACGGAATGACCTAACCCAAAAATTCCTATTGCATCTGAAAGTAGAAACTCGCCGATTACAACGATATGTGTATTTTTTCCCTAGGCCATTCTGGTTAAGCGTTTGAAGCAGCAGAATTGCGAAAAATTTGTTGCCTTCTCAACCATTTCTTGGCTTCAAACTCCCATATCTCGCGAACGGATTGACCTAACCCAGAAATTCCTATTGCATCTGAAAGTAGAAACTCGCACGATTACAGCGGTACGTGTATTTTTCCCCTAGGCCATTCAGGTTAAACGTTTGGAGCAGCAGAATTGTGAAAAATTTTTTGCCTTCTCTACCATTTCTTGGCTTCAAACTCCCATATCTCGCGAACGGATAGACATAACGCAAAAATTCCTATTCTAACTGAAAGTAGAAACCCGCCCGATTACAACGGTACGCGTATTTTTCCCTAGGCCATTCTGGTTAAGCGTTTGGAGCAGCAGAATTGCGAAAAATTTGTTGTCTTCTCAACCATTTCTTAGCTTGAAACTCCCATATCTCGCGAATGGATTGACCTAACCCAAAAATTCCTATTGCACTTGAAAGTAGAAACTCGCCCGATTACAACGGTACGTGTATTTTTCCCCTAGGCCATTCTGGTTAAGCGATTGGAGCAGCAGAAGTGCGAAAAATTTGTTGTCTTGACAACCATTTCTTAGCTTCAAAGTCCCATATCTCGCGGACGGATTGGAACAAACCCAAAAATTTCCTATTGCATCTGAAAGTAGAAACTCGCCCGATACAACGGTATGTGTATTTTTTCCCTAGTGCCATTCTGGTTAAGCATTTCGAGCAGCAGAATTGTGAAAAATTTTTTGCCTTCTCTACCATTTCTTGGCTTCAAACTCCCATATCTCGCAAACGGATTGACCTAACCCAAAAATTCCTATTGCATCTGAAAGTAGAAACTCGCCCGATTACAACGGTATGTGTATTTTTTCCCTAGGCCATTCTGGTTAAGCGTTTGGAGCAGCAGAATTGTGACAAATTTTTTGCCTCCTCTACCATTTCTTGGCTTCAAACTCCCATACCTCGCGAACGGATTGACCTAACCCAAAAATTCCTATTGCATCTGAAAGTAGAAACTCGTCCGATTACAACGGTATGTGTATTTTTTCCCTAGGCCATTCTGGTTAAGCGTTTGGAGCAGCAGAATTGTGAAAAATTTTTTGCCTTCTCTACCATTTCTTGGCTTTAAACTCCCATACCTCGCGAACGGATTGACCTAACCCAAAAATTCCTATTGCATCTGAAAGTAGAAACTCGCCCGATTACAACGGTATGTGTATTTTCTCCCTAGGCCATTCTGGTTAAGCGTTTGGAGCAGCAGAATTGAGAAAAATTTGTTGTCTTCTCAACCATTTCTTAGGTTGAAAGTCCCATATGTCGCGAACCGATTGACCTAACCCAAAAATTCCTATTGCATTTGAAAGTAGAAACTCACCCGATTACAACGGTATGTGTATTTTTTCCCTAGGCCATTCTGGTTAAGCGTTTGAAGCAGCAGAATTGCGAAAAATTTGTTGCCTTCTCAACCATTTCTTGGCTTCAAACTCCCATATCTCGCGAACGGATTGACCTAACCCAAAAATTCCTGTTGCATCTGAATATAGAAATTCGCCCGATTACAACGGTATGTGTATTTTTTCCCTAGGCCATTCTGGTTAAGCGTTTGAAGCAGCAGAATTGCGAAAAATTTGTTGCCTTCTCAACCATTTCTTGGCTTCAAACTCCCATATCTCGCGAACGGATTGACCTAACCCAGAAATTCCTATTGCATCTGAAAGTAGAAACTCGCACGATTACAGCGGTACGTGTATTTTTCCCCTAGGCCATTCAGGTTAAACGTTTGGTGCAGCAGAATTGTGAAAAATTTTTTGCCTTCTCTACCATTTCTTGGCTTCAAACTCCCATATCTCGCGAACGGATAGACATAACGCAAAAATTCCTATTCTAACTGAAAGTAGAAACCCGCCCGATTACAACGGTACGCGTATTTTTCCCTAGGCCATTCTGGTTAAGCGTTTGGAGCAGCAGAATTGCGAAAAATTTGTTGTCTTCTCAACCATTTCTTAGCTTGAAACTCCCATATCTCGCGAATGGATTGACCTAACCCAAAAATTCCTATTGCACTTGAAAGTAGAAACTCGCCCGATTACAACGGTACGTGTATTTTTCCCCTAGGCCATTCTGGTTAAGCGATTGGAGCAGCAGAAGTGCGAAAAATTTGTTGTCTTGACAACCATTTCTTAGCTTCAAAGTCCCATATCTCGCGGACGGATTGAACAAACCCAAAAATTCCTATTGCATCTGAAAGTAGAAACTCGCCCGATTACAACGGTATGTGTATTTTTTCCCTAGGCCATTCTGGTTAAGCATTTCGAGCAGCAGAATTGTGAAAAATTTTTTGCCTTCTCTACCATTTCTTGGCTTCAAACTCCCATATCTCGCAAACGGATTGACCTAACCCAAAAATTCCTATTGCATCTGAAAGTAGAAACTCGCCCGATTACAACGGTATGTGTATTTTTTCCCTAGGCCATTCTGGTTAAGCGTTTGGAGCAGCAGAATTGTGACAAATTTTTTGCCTCCTCTACCATTTCTTGGCTTCAAACTCCCATACCTCGCGAACGGATTGACCTAACCCAAAAATTCCTATTGCATCTGAAAGTAGAAACTCGTCCGATTACAACGGTATGTGTATTTTTTCCCTAGGCCATTCTGGTTAAGCGTTTGGAGCAGCAGAATTGTGAAAAATTTTTTGCCTTCTCTACCATTTCTTGGCTTTAAACTCCCATACCTCGCGAACGGATTGACCTAACCCAAAAATTCCTATTGCATCTGAAAGTAGAAACTCGCCCGATTACAACGGTATGTGTATTTTCTCCCTAGGCCATTCTGGTTAAGCGTTTGGAGCAGCAGAATTGAGAAAAATTTGTTGTCTTCTCAACCATTTCTTAGGTTGAAAGTCCCATATGTCGCGAACCGATTGACCTAACCCAAAAATTCCTATTGCATTTGAAAGTAGAAACTCACCCGATTACAACGGTATGTGTATTTTTTCCCTAGGCCATTCTGGTTAAGCGTTTGAAGCAGCAGAATTGCGAAAAATTTGTTGCCTTCTCAACCATTTCTTGGCTTCAAACTCCCATATCTCGCGAACGGATTGACCTAACCCAAAAATTCCTATTGCATCTGAAAGTAGAAACTCGCCCGATTACAGCGGTACGTGTATTTTTCCCCTAGGCCATTCTGGTTAAACGTTTGGAGCAGCAGAATTGTGAAAAATTTTTTGTCTTCTCTACCATTTCTTGGCTTCAAACTCCCATATCTCGCGAACGGATTGACATAACCCAAAAAGTCCTATTGCATCTGAAAGTAGAAACTCGCCCAATTACAACGGTATGTGTATTTTTTCCCTAGGCCATTCTGGTTAAGCGTTTGGAGCAGCAGAATTGCGAAAAATTTTTTGCCTTCTCAACCATTTCTTGGATTCAAACTCCCATATCTCGCGAACGGAATGACCTAACCCAAAAATTCCTGTTGCATCTGAATATAGAAATTCGCCCGATTACAACGGTATGTGTATTTTTTCCTTAGGCCATTCTGGTTAAGCGTTTGGAGCAGCAGAATTGCGAAAAATTTTTTGTCTTCTCAACCATTTCTTGTCTTCAAACTCCCATATCTCGCGAACGGAATGACCTAACCCAAAAATTCCTATTGCATCTGAAAGTAGAAACTCGCCGATTACAACGGTATGTGTATTTTTTCCCTAGGCCATTCTGGTTAAGCGTTTGAAGCAGCAGAATTGCGAAAAATTTTTTGTCTTCTCAACCATTTCTTGTCTTCAAACTCCCATATCTCGCGAACGGAATGACCTAACCCAAAAATTCCTATTGCATCTGAAAGTAGAAACTCGCCGATTACAACGGTATGTGTATTTTTTCCCTAGGCCATTCTGGTTAAGCGTTTGAAGCAGCAGAATTGCGAAAAATTTGTTGCCTTCTCAACCATTTCTTGGCTTCAAACTCCCATATCTCGCGAACGGATTGACCTAACCCAGAAATTCCTATTGCATCTGAAAGTAGAAACTCGCCCGATTACAGCGGTACGTGTATTTTTCCCCTAGGCCATTCAGGTTAAACGTTTGGAGCAGCAGAATTGTGAAAAATTTTTTGCCTTCTCTACCATTTCTTGGCTTCAAACTCCCATATCTCGCGAACGGATTGACATAACGCAAAAATTCCTATTCTAACTGAAAGTAGAAACCCGCCCGATTACAACGGTACGCGTATTTTTCCCTAGGCCATTCTGGTTAAGCGTTTGGAGCAGCAGAATTGCGAAAAATTTGTTGTCTTCTCAACCATTTCTTAGCTTGAAACTCCCATATCTCGCGAATGGATTGACCTAACCCAAAAATTCCTATTGCACTTGAAAGTAGAAACTCGCCCGATTACAACGGTACGTGTATTTTTCCCCTAGGCCATTCTGGTTAAACGTTTGGAGCAGCAGAATTGTGAAAAATTTTTTGCCTTCTCTTCCATTTCTTGGCTTCAAACTCCCATATCTCGCGAACGGATTGACATAACCCAAAAAGTCCTATTGCATCTGAAAGTAGAAACTCGCCCAATTACAACGGTATGTGTATTTTTTCCCTCGGCCATTCTGGTTAAGCATTTCGAGCAGCAGAATTGTGAAAAATTTTTTGCCTTCTCTACCATTTCTTGGCTTCAAACTCCCATATCTCGCAAACGGATTGACCTAACCCAAAAATTCCTATTGCATCTGAAAGTAGAAACTCGCCCGATTACAACGGTATGTGTATTTTTTCCCTAGGCCATTCTGGTTAAGCGTTTGAAGCAGCAGAATTGCGAAAAATTTGTTGCCTTCTCAACCATTTCTTGGCTTCAAACTCCCATATCTCGCGAACGGATTGACCTAACCCAAAAATTCCTATTGCATCTGAAAGTAGAAACTCGCCCGATTACAGCGGTACGTGTATTTTTTCCCTAGGCCATTCTGGTTAAGCGTTTGAAGCAGCAGAATTGCGAAAAATTTGTTGCCTTCTCAACCATTTCTTGGCTTCAAACTCCCATATCTCGCGAACGGATTGACCTAACCCAAAAATTCCTATTGCATCTGAAAGTAGAAACTCGCCCGATTACAGCGGTACGTGTATTTTTTCCCTAGGCCATTCTGGTTAAGCGTTTGAAGCAGCAGAATTGCGAAAAATTTGTTGCCTTCTCAACCATTTCTTGGCTTCAAACTCCCATATCTCGCGAACGGATTGACCTAACCCAAAAATTCCTATTGCATCTGAAAGTAGAAACTCGCCCGATTACAGCGGTACGTGTATTTTTCCCCTAGGCCATTCTGGTTAAACGTTTGGAGCAGCAGAATTGTGAAAAATTTTTTGCCTTCTCTTCCATTTCTTGGCTTCAAACTCCCATATCTCGCGAACGGATTGACATAACCCAAAAAGTCCTATTGCATCTGAAAGTAGAAACTCGCCCAATTACAACGGTATGTGTATTTTTTCCCAAGGCCATTCTGGTTAAGCGTTTGGAGCAGCAGAATTGCGAAAAATTTTTTGCCTTCTCAACCATTTCTTAGGTTGAAAATCCCATATGTCGCGAACCGATTGACCTAACCCAAAAATTCCTGTTGCATCTGAAAGTAGAAATTCGCCCGATTACAACGGTATGTGTATTTTTTCCTTAGGCCATTCTGGTTAAGCGTTTGGAGCAGCAAACTTGCGAAAAATTTTTTGCCTTCTCAACCATTTCTTGTCTTCAAACTCCCATATCTCGCGAACGGAATGACCTAACCCAAAAATTCCTATTGCATCTGAAAGTAGAAACTCGCCCGATTACAACGGTATGTGTATTTTTTCCCTAGGCCATTCTGGTTAAGCGTTTGAAGCAGCAGAATTGCGAAAAATTTGTTGCCTTCTCAACCATTTCTTGGCTTCAAACTCCCATATCTCGCGAACGGATTGACCTAACCCAAAAATTCCAATTGCATCTGAAAGTAGAAACTCGCCCGATTACAGCGGTACATGTATTTTTTCCCTAGGCCATTCTGGTTAAGCGTTTGAAGCAGCAGAATTGCGAAAAATTTGTTGCCTTCTCAACCATTTCTTGGCTTCAAACTCCCATATCTCGCGAACGGATTGACCTAACCAAAAAAATTCCTATTGCATCTGAAAGTAGAAACTCGCCCGATTACAGCGGTACGTGTATTTTTTCCCTAGGCCATTCTGATTAAGCGTTTGGAGCAGCAGAATTGCGAAAAATTTTTTGCCTTCTCAACCATTTCTTAGGTTGAAAATCCCATATGTCGCGAACCGATTGACCTAACCCAAAAATTCCTGTTGCATCTGAAAGTAGAAATTCGCCCGATTACAACGGTATGTGTATTTTTTCCTTAGGCCATTCTGGTTAAGCGTTTGGAGCAGCAAACTTGCGAAAAATTTTTTGCCTTCTCAACCATTTCTTGTCTTCAAACTCCCATATCTCGCGAACGGAATGACCTAACCCAAAAATTCCTATTGCATCTGAAAGTAGAAACTCGCCCGATTACAACGGTATGTGTATTTTTTCCCTAGGCCATTCTGGTTAAGCGTTTGAAGCAGCAGAATTGCGAAAAATTTGTTGCCTTCTCAACCATTTCTTGGCTTCAAACTCCCATATCTCGCGAACGGATTGACCTAACCCAAAAATTCCAATTGCATCTGAAAGTAGAAACTCGCCCGATTACAGCGGTACGTGTATTTTTTCCCTAGGCCATTCTGGTTAAGCGTTTGAAGCAGCAGAATTGCGAAAAATTTGTTGCCTTCTCAACCATTTCTTGGCTTCAAACTCCCATATCTCGCGAACGGATTGACCTAACCCAAAAATTCCTATTGCATCTGAAAGTAGAAACTCGCCCGATTACAGCGGTACGTGTATTTTTTCCCTAGGCCATTCTGGTTAAGCGTTTGAAGCAGCAGAATTGCGAAAAATTTGTCGCCTTCTCAACCATTTCTTGGCTTCAAACTCCCATATCTCGCGAACGGATTGACCTAACCCAAAAATTCCTATTGCATCTGAAAGTAGAAACTCGCCCGATTACAGCGGTACGTGTATTTTTCCCCTAGGCCATTCTGGTTAAACGTTTGGAGCAGCGGAATTGTGAAAAATTTTTTGCCTTCTCTTCCATTTCTTGGCTACAAAATCCCATATCTCGCGAACGGATTGACATAACCCAAAAAGTCCTATTGCATCTGAAAGTAGAAACTCGCCCAATTACAACGGTATGTGTATATTTTCCCTAGGCCATTCTGGTTAAGCGTTTGGAGCAGCAGAATTGCGAAAAATTTGTTGCCTTCTCAACCATTTCTTGGCTTCAAACTCCCATATCTCGCGAACGGATTGACCTAACCCAGAAATTCCTATTGCATCTGAAAGTAGAAACTCGCCCGATTACAGCGGTACGTGTATTTTTCCCCTAGGCCATTCAGGTTAAACGTTTGGAGCAGCAGAATTGTGAAAAATTTTTTGCCTTCTCTACCATTTCTTGGCTTCAAACTCCCATATCTCGCGAACGGATTGACATAACGCAAAAATTCCTATTCTAACTGAAAGTAGAAACCCGCCCGATTACAACGGTACGCGTATTTTTCCCTAGGCCATTCTGGTTAAGCGTTTGGAGCAGCAGAATTGCGAAAAATTTGTTGTCTTCTCAACCATTTCTTAGCTTGAAACTCCCATATCTCGCGAATGGATTGACCTAACCCAAAAATTCCTATTGCACTTGAAAGTAGAAACTCGCCCGATTACAACGGTACGTGTATTTTTCCCCTAGGCCATTCTGGTTAAGCGATTGGAGCAGCAGAAGTGCGAAAAATTTGTTGTCTTGACAACCATTTCTTAGCTTCAAAGTCCCATATCTCGCGGACGGATTGAACAAACCCAAAAATTCCTATTGCATCTGAAAGCAGAAACTCGCCCGATTACAACGGTATGTGTATTTTTTCCCTAGGCCATTCTGGTTAAGCATTTCGAGCAGCAGAATTGTGAAAAATTTTTTGCCTTCTCTACCATTTCTTGGCTTCAAACTCCCATATCTCGCAAACGGATTGACCTAACCCAAAAATTCCTATTGCATCTGAAAGTAGAAACTCGCCCGATTACAACGGTATGTGTATTTTTTCCCTAGGCCATTCTGGTTAAGCGTTTGGAGCAGCAGAATTGCGAAAAATTTTTTGCCTTCTCAACCATTTCTTGGATTCAAACTCCCATATCTCGCGAACGGATTGACCTAACCCAAAAATTCCTGTTGCATCTGAATATAGAAATTCGCCCGATTACAACGGTATGTGTATTTTTTCCTTAGGCCATTCTGGTTAAGCGTTTGGAGCAGCAGAATTGCGAAAAATTTTTTGTCTTCTCAACCATTTCTTGTCTTCAAACTCCCATATCTCGCGAACGGAATGACCTAACCCAAAAATTCCTATTGCATCTGAAAGTAGAAACTCGCCGATTACAACGGTATGTGTATTTTTTCCCTAGGCCATTCTGGTTAAGCGTTTGAAGCAGCAGAATTGCGAAAAATTTGTTGCCTTCTCAACCATTTCTTGGCTTCAAACTCCCATATCTCGCGAACGGATTGACCTAACCCAGAAATTCCTATTGCATCTGAAAGTAGAAACTCGCCCGATTACAGCGGTACGTGTATTTTTCCCCTAGGCCATTCTGGTTAAGCGTTTGAAGCAGCAGAATTGCGAAAAATTTGTTGCCTTCTCAACCATTTCTTGGCTTCAAACTCCCATATCTCGCGAACGGATTGACCTAACCCAAAAATTCCTATTGCATCTGAAAGTAGAAACTCGCCCGATTACAGCGGTACGTGTATTTTTTCCCTAGGCCATTATGGTTAAGCGTTTGAAGCAGCAGAATTGCGAAAAATTTGTTGCCTTCTCAACCATTTCTTGGCTTCAAACTCCCATATCTCGCGAACGGATTGACCTAACCCAAAAATTCCTATTGCATCTGAAAGTAGAAACTCGCCCGATTACAGCGGTACGTGTATTTTTCCCCTAGGCCATTCTGGTTAAACGTTTGGAGCAGCGGAATTGTGAAAAATTTTTTGCCTTCTCTTCCATTTCTTGGCTACAAACTCCCATATCTCGCGAACGGATTGACATAACCCAAAAAGTCCTATTGCATCTGAAAGTAGAAACTCGCCCAATTACAACGGTATGTGTATATTTTCCCTAGGCCATTCTGGTTAAGCGTTTGGAGCAGCAGAATTGCGAAAAATTTGTTGCCTTCTCAACCATTTCTTGGCTTCAAACTCCCATATCTCGCGAACGGATTGACCTAACCCAGAAATTCCTATTGCATCTGAAAGTAGAAACTCGCCCGATTACAGCGGTACGTGTATTTTTCCCCTAGGCCATTCAGGTTAAACGTTTGGAGCAGCAGAATTGTGAAAAATTTTTTGCCTTCTCTACCATTTCTTGGCTTCAAACTCCCATATCTCGCGAACGGATTGACATAACGCAAAAATTCCTATTCTAACTGAAAGTAGAAACCCGCCCGATTACAACGGTACGCGTATTTTTCCCTAGGCCATTCTGGTTAAGCGTTTGGAGCAGCAGAATTGCGAAAAATTTGTTGTCTTCTCAACCATTTCTTGGATTCAAACTCCCATATCTCGCGAACGGATTGACCTAACCCAAAAATTCCTGTTGCATCTGAATATAGAAATTCGCCCGATTACAACGGTATGTGTATTTTTTCCTTAGGCCATTCTGGTTAAGCGTTTGGAGCAGCAGAATTGCGAAAAATTTTTTGTCTTCTCAACCATTTCTTGTCTTCAAACTCCCATATCTCGCGAACGGAATGACCTAACCCAAAAATTCCTATTGCATCTGAAAGTAGAAACTCGCCGATTACAACGGTATGTGTATTTTTTCCCTAGGCCATTCTGGTTAAGCGTTTGAAGCAGCAGAATTGCGAAAAATTTGTTGCCTTCTCAACCATTTCTTGGCTTCAAACTCCCATATCTCGCGAACGGATTGACCTAACCCAGAAATTCCTATTGCATCTGAAAGTAGAAACTCGCCCGATTACAGCGGTACGTGTATTTTTCCCCTAGGCCATTCAGGTTAAACGTTTGGAGCAGCAGAATTGTGAAAAATTTTTTGCCTTCTCTACCATTTCTTGGCTTCAAACTCCCATATCTCGCGAACGGATTGACATAACGCAAAAATTCCTATTCTAACTGAAAGTAGAAACCCGCCCGATTACAACGGTACGCGTATTTTTCCCTAGGCCATTCTGGTTAAGCGTTTGGAGCAGCAGAATTGCGAAAAATTTGTTGTCTTCTCAACCATTTCTTAGCTTGAAACTCCCATATCTCGCGAATGGATTGACCTAACCCAAAAATTCCTATTGCACTTGAAAGTAGAAACTCGCCCGATTACAGCGGTACGTGTATTTTTCCCCTAGGCCATTCAGGTTAAACGTTTGGAGCAGCAGAATTGTGAAAAATTTTTTGCCTTCTCTACCATTTCTTGGCTTCAAACTCCCATATCTCGCGAACGGATTGACATAACCCAAAAAGTCCTATTGCATCTGAAAGTAGAAACTCGCCCAATTACAACGGTATGTGTATTTTTTCCCTCGGCCATTCTGGTTAAGCATTTCGAGCAGCAGAATTGTGAAAAATTTTTTGCCTTCTCTACCATTTCTTGGCTTCAAACTCCCATATCTCGCGAACGGATTGACCTAACCCAAAAATTCCTATTGCATCTGAAAGTAGAAACTCGCCCGATTACAACGGTATGTGTATTTTTTCCCTAGGCCATTCTGGTTAAGCGTTTGGAGCAGCAGAATTGCGAAAAATTTTTTGCCTTCTCAACCATTTCTTAGGTTGAAAATCCCATATGTCGCGAACCGATTGACCTAACCCAAAAATTCCTGTTGCATCTGAAAGTAGAAATTCGCCCGATTACAACGGTATGTGTATTTTTTCCTTAGGCCATTCTGGTTAAGCGTTTGGAGCAGCAAACTTGCGAAAAATTTTTTGCCTTCTCAACCATTTCTTGTCTTCAAACTCCCATATCTCGCGAACGGAATGACCTAACCCAAAAATTCCTATTGCATCTGAAAGTAGAAACTCGCCCGATTACAACGGTATGTGTATTTTTTCCCTAGGCCATTCTGGTTAAGCGTTTGAAGCAGCAGAATTGCGAAAAATTTGTTGCCTTCTCAACCATTTCTTGGCTTCAAACTCCCATATCTCGCGAACGGATTGACCTAACCCAAAAATTCCAATTGCATCTGAAAGTAGAAACTCGCCCGATTACAGCGGTACATGTATTTTTTCCCTAGGCCATTCTGGTTAAGCGTTTGAAGCAGCAGAATTGCGAAAAATTTGTTGCCTTCTCAACCATTTCTTGGCTTCAAACTCCCATATCTCGCGAACGGATTGACCTAACCAAAAAAATTCCTATTGCATCTGAAAGTAGAAACTCGCCCGATTACAGCGGTACGTGTATTTTTTCCCTAGGCCATTCTGGTTAAGCGTTTGGAGCAGCAGAATTGCGAAAAATTTTTTGCCTTCTCAACCATTTCTTAGGTTGAAAATCCCATATGTCGCGAACCGATTGACCTAACCCAAAAATTCCTGTTGCATCTGAAAGTAGAAATTCGCCCGATTACAACGGTATGTGTATTTTTTCCTTAGGCCATTCTGGTTAAGCGTTTGGAGCAGCAAACTTGCGAAAAATTTTTTGCCTTCTCAACCATTTCTTGTCTTCAAACTCCCATATCTCGCGAACGGAATGACCTAACCCAAAAATTCCTATTGCATCTGAAAGTAGAAACTCGCCCGAATACAACGGTATGTGTATTTTTTCCCTAGGCCATTCTGGTTAAGCGTTTGAAGCAGCAGAATTGCGAAAAATTTGTTGCCTTCTCAACCATTTCTTGGCTTCAAACTCCCATATCTCGCGAACGGATTGACCTAACCCAAAAATTCCAATTGCATCTGAAAGTAGAAACTCGCCCGATTACAGCGGTACGTGTATTTTTTCCCTAGGCCATTCTGGTTAAGCGTTTGAAGCAGCAGAATTGCGAAAAATTTGTTGCCTTCTCAACCATTTCTTGGCTTCAAACTCCCATATCTCGCGAACGGATTGACCTAACCCCAAAATTCCTATTGCATCTGAAAGTAGAAACTCGCCCGATTACAGCGGTACGTGTATTTTTTCCCTAGGCCATTCTGGTTAAGCGTTTGAAGCAGCAGAATTGCGAAAAATTTGTTGCCTTCTCAACCATTTCTTGGCTTCAAACTCCCATATCTCGCGAACGGATTGACCTAACCCAAAAATTCCTATTGCATCTGAAAGTAGAAACTCGCCCGATTACAGCGGTACGTGTATTTTTCCCCTAGGCCATTCTGGTTAAACGTTTGGAGCAGCGGAATTGTGAAAAATTTTTTGCCTTCTCTTCCATTTCTTGGCTACAAACTCCCATATCTCGCGAACGGATTGACATAACCCAAAAAGTCCTATTGCATCTGAAAGTAGAAACTCGCCCAATTACAACGGTATGTGTATATTTTCCCTAGGCCATTCTGGTTAAGCGTTTGGAGCAGCAGAATTGCGAAAAATTTGTTGCCTTCTCAACCATTTCTTGGCTTCAAACTCCCATATCTCGCGAACGGATTGACCTAACCCAGAAATTCCTATTGCATCTGAAAGTAGAAACTCGCCCGATTACAGCGGTACGTGTATTTTTCCCCTAGGCCATTCAGGTTAAACGTTTGGAGCAGCAGAATTGTGAAAAATTTTTTGCCTTCTCTACCATTTCTTGGCTTCAAACTCCCATATCTCGCGAACGGATTGACATAACGCAAAAATTCCTATTCTAACTGAAAGTAGAAACCCGCCCGATTACAACGGTACGCGTATTTTTCCCTAGGCCATTCTGGTTAAGCGTTTGGAGCAGCAGAATTGCGAAAAATTTGTTGTCTTCTCAACCATTTCTTAGCTTGAAACTCCCATATCTCGCGAATGGATTGACCTAACCCAAAAATTCCTATTGCACTTGAAAGTAGAAACTCGCCCGATTACAACGGTACGTGTATTTTTCCCCTAGGCCATTCTGGTTAAGCGATTGGAGCAGCAGAAGTGCGAAAAATTTGTTGTCTTGACAACCATTTCTTAGCTTCAAAGTCCCATATCTCGCGGACGGATTGAACAAACCCAAAAATTCCTATTGCATCTGAAAGTAGAAACTCGCCCGATTACAACGGTATGTGTATTTTTTCCCTAGGCCATTCTGGTTAAGCATTTCGAGCAGCAGAATTGTGAAAAATTTTTTGCCTTCTCTACCATTTCTTGGCTTCAAACTCCCATATCTCGCAAACGGATTGACCTAACCCAAAAATTCCTATTGCATCTGAAAGTAGAAACTCGCCCGATTACAACGGTATGTGTATTTTTTCCCTAGGCCATTCTGGTTAAGCGTTTGGAGCAGCAGAATTGTGACAAATTTTTTGCCTCCTCTACCATTTCTTGGCTTCAAACTCCCATACCTCGCGAACGGATTGACCTAACCCAAAAATTCCTATTGCATCTGAAAGTAGAAACTCGTCCGATTACAACGGTATGTGTATTTTTTCCCTAGGCCATTCTGGTTAAGCGTTTGGAGCAGCAGAATTGTGAAAAATTTTTTGCCTTCTCTACCATTTCTTGGCTTTAAACTCCCATACCTCGCGAACGGATTGACCTAACCCAAAAATTCCTATTGCATCTGAAAGTAGAAACTCGCCCGATTACAACGGTATGTGTATTTTCTCCCTAGGCCATTCTGGTTAAGCGTTTGGAGCAGCAGAATTGAGAAAAATTTGTTGTCTTCTCAACCATTTCTTAGGTTGAAAGTCCCATATGTCGCGAACCGATTGACCTAACCCAAAAATTCCTATTGCATTTGAAAGTAGAAACTCACCCGATTACAACGGTATGTGTATTTTTTCCCTAGGCCATTCTGGTTAAGCGTTTGAAGCAGCAGAATTGCGAAAAATTTGTTGCCTTCTCAACCATTTCTTGGCTTCAAACTCCCATATCTCGCGAACGGATTGACCTAACCCAAAAATTCCTATTGCATCTGAAAGTAGAAACTCGCCCGATTACAGCGGTACGTGTATTTTTCCCCTAGGCCATTCTGGTTAAACGTTAGGAGCAGCAGAATTGTGAAAAATTTTTTGTCTTCTCTACCATTTCTTGGCTTCAAACTCCCATATCTCGCGAACGGATTGACATAACCCAAAAAGTCCTATTGCATCTGAAAGTAGAAACTCGCCCAATTACAACGGTATGTGTATTTTTTCCCTAGGCCATTCTGGTTAAGCGTTTGGAGCAGCAGAATTGCGAAAAATTTTTTGCCTTCTCAACCATTTCTTGGCTTCAAACTCCCATATCTCGCGAACGGATTGACCTAACCCAAAAATTCCTGTTGCATCTGAATATAGAAATTCGCCCGATTACAACGGTATGTGTATTTTTTCCTTAGGCCATTCTGGTTAAGCGTTTGGAGCAGCAGAATTGCGAAAAATTTTTTGTCTTCTCAACCATTTCTTGTCTTCAAACTCCCATATCTCGCGAACGGATTGACCTAACCCAAAAATTCCAATTGCATCTGAAAGTAGAAACTCGCCCGATTACAGCGGTACGTGTATTTTTTCCCTAGGCCATTCTGGTTAAGCGTTTGAAGCAGCAGAATTGCGAAAAATTTGTCGCCTTCTCAACCATTTCTTGGCTTCAAACTCCCATATCTCGCGAACGGATTGACCTAACCCAAAAATTCCTATTGCATCTGAAAGTAGAAACTCGCCCGATTACAACGGTATGTGTATTTTTTCCTTAGGCCATTCTGGTTAAGCGTTTGGAGCAGCAGAATTGCGAAAAATTTTTTGCCTTCTCAACCATTTCTTGTCTTCAAACTCCCATATCTCGCGAACGGAATGACCTAACCCAAAAATTCCTATTGCATCTGAAAGTAGAAACTCGCCCGATTACAACGGTATGTGTATTCTTTCCCTAGGCCATTCTGGTTAAGCGATTGGAGCAGCAGAAGTGCGAAAAATTTGTTGTCTTGACAACCATTTCTTAGCTTCAAAGTCCCATATCTCGCGGACGGATTGAACAAACCCAAAAATTCCTATTGCATCTGAAAGTAGAAACTCGCCCGATTACAACGGTATGTGTATTTTCTCCCTAGGCCATTCTGGTTAAGCGTTTGGAGCAGCAGAATTGAGAAAAATTTGTTGTCTTCTCAACCATTTCTTGGCTTCAAACTCCCATATCTCGCGAACGGATTGACCTAACCCAAAAATTCCTATTGCATCTGAAAGTAGAAACTCGCCCGATTACAGCGGTACGTGTATTTTTTCCCTAGGCCATTCTGGTTAAGCGTTTGAAGCAGCAGAATTGCGAAAAATTTGTTGCCTTCTCAACCATTTCTTGGCTTCAAACTCCCATATCTCGCGAACGGATTGACCTAACCCAAAAATTCCTATTGCATCTGAAAGTAGAAACTCGCCCGATTACAGCGGTACGTGTATTTTTTCCCTAGGCCATTCTGGTTAAGCGTTTGGAGCAGCAGAATTGCGAAAAATTTTTTGCCTTCTCAACCATTTCTTAGGTTGAAAATCCCATATGTCGCGAACCGATTGACCTAACCCAAAAATTCCTGTTGCATCTGAAAGTAGAAATTCGCCCGATTACAACGGTATGTGTATTTTTTCCTTAGGCCATTCTGGTTAAGCGTTTGGAGCAGCAAACTTGCGAAAAATTTTTTGCCTTCTCAACCATTTCTTGTCTTCAAACTCCCATATCTCGCGAACGGAATGACCCAACCCAAAAATTCCTATTGCATCTGAAAGTAGAAACTCGCCCGATTACAACGGTATGTGTATTTTTTCCCTAGGCCATTCTGGTTAAGCGTTTGAAGCAGCAGAATTGCGAAAAATTTGTTGCCTTCTCAACCATTTCTTGGCTTCAAACTCCCATATCTCGCGAACGGATTGACCTAACCCAAAAATTCCAATTGCATCTGAAAGTAGAAACTCGCCCGATTACAGCGGTACGTGTATTTTTTCCCTAGGCCATTCTGGTTAAGCGTTTGAAGCAGCAGAATTGCGAAAAATTTGTTGCCTTCTCAACCATTTCTTGGCTTCAAACTCCCATATCTCGCGAACGGATTGACCTAACCCAAAAATTCCTATTGCATCTGAAAGTAGAAACTCGCCCGATTACAGCGGTACGTGTATTTTTTCCCTAGGCCATTCTGGTTAAGCGTTTGAAGCAGCAGAATTGCGAAAAATTTGTTGCCTTCTCAACCATTTCTTGGCTTCAAACTCCCATATCTCGCGAACGGATTGACCTAACCCAAAAATTCCTATTGCATCTGAAAGTAGAAACTCGCCCGATTACAGCGGTACGTGTATTTTTTCCCTAGGCCATTCTGGTTAAACGTATGGAGCAGCAGAATTGTGAAAAATTTTTTGCCTTCTCTTCCATTTCTTGGCTTCAAACTCCCATATCTCGCGAACGGAATGACCTAAACCAAAAATTCCCATTGCATCTGAAAGTAGAAACTCGCCCGATTACAACGGTATGTGTATTTTGTCCCTAGGCCATTCTGGTTAAGCGATTGGAGCAGCAGAAGTGCGAAAAATTTGTTGTCTTGACAACCATTTCTTAGCTTCAAAGTCCCATATCTCGCGGACGGATTGAACAAACCCAAAAATTCCTATTGCATCTGAAAGTAGAAACTCGCCCGATTACAACGGTATGTGTATTTTTTCCCTAGGCCATTCTGGTTACGCATTTCGAGCAGCAGAATTGTGAAAAATTTTTTGCCTTCTCTACCATTTCTTGGCTTCAAACTCCCATATCTCGCGAACGGATTGACCTAACCCAAAAATTCCTATTGCATCTGAAAGTAGAAACTCGCCCGATTACAGCGGTACGTGTATTTTTTCCCTAGGCCATTCTGGTTAAACGTATGGAGCAGCAGAATTGTGAAAAATTTTTTGCCTTCTCTTCCATTTCTTGGCTTCAAACTCCCATATCTCGCGAACGGATTGACCTAACCCAAAAATTCCTATTGCATCTGAAAGTAGAAACTCGCCCGATTACAGCGGTACGTGTATTTTTTCCCTAGGCCATTCTGGTTAAACGTTTGGAGCAGCAGAATTGTGAAAAATTTTTTGCCTTCTCTTCCATTTCTTGGCTTCAAACTCCCATATCTCGCGAACGGATTGACATAACCCAAAAAGTCCTATTGCATCTGAAAGTAGAAACTCGCCCAATTACAACGGTATGTGTATTTTTTCCCTAAGCCATTCTGGTTAAGCGTTTGACGCAGCAGAATTGCGAAAAATTTTTTGCCTTCTCAACCATTTCTTGCCTTCAAACACCCATATCTCGCGAACGGATTGACCTAACCCAAAAATTCCTGTTGCATCTGAATGTAGAAATTCGCCTGATTACAACGGTATGTGTATTTTTTCCTGAGGCCATTCAGGTTAAGCGTTTGGAGCAGCAGAATTGCGAAAAATTTTTTCCCTTCTCAACCATTTCTTGTCTTCAAACTCCCATATCTCGCGAACGGAATGACCTAACCCAAAAATTCCTATTGCATCTGAAAGTAGAAACTCGCCCGATTACAACGGTATGTGTATTTTTTCCCTAGGCCATTCTGGTTAAGCGTTTGGAGCAGCAGAATTGTGAAAAATTTTTTGCCTTCTCTACCATTTCTTGGCTTCAAACTCCCATATCTCGCGAACGGATTGACCTAACCCAAAAATTCCTATTGCATCTGAAAGTAGAAACTCGCCCGATTACAACGGTATTTGTATTTTTTCCCTAGGCCATTCTGGTTAAGCGTTTGGAGCAGCAGAATTGTGAAAAATTTTTTGCCTTCTCTACCATTTCTTGGCTTCAAACTCCCATACCTCGCGAACGGATTGACCTAACCCAAAAATTCCTATTGCATCTGAAAGTAGAAACTCGACCGATTACAACGGTATGTGTATTTTTTCCCTAGGCCATTCTGGTTAAGCGTTTGGAGCAGCAGAATTGTGAAAAATTTTTTGCCTTCTCTACCATTTCTTGGCTTCAAACTCCCATATCTCGCGAACGGATTGACCTAACCCAAAAATTCCTATTGCATCTGAAAGTAGAAACTCGCCCGATTACAACGGTATTTGTATTTTTTCCCTAGGCCATTCTGGTTAAGCGTTTGGAGCAGCAGAATTGTGAAAAATTTTTTGCCTTCTCTACCATTTCTTGGCTTCAAACTCCCATACCTCGCGAACGGATTGAACTAACCCAAAAATTCCTATTGCATCTGGAAGTAGAAACTCGCCCGATTACAGCGGTACGTGTATTTTTTCCCTAGGCCATTCTGGTTAAACGTTTGGAGCAGCAGAATTGTGAAAAATTTTTTGCCTTCTCTTCCATTTCTTGGCTTCAAACTCCCATATCTCGCGAACGGATTGACATAACCCAAAAAGTCCTATTGCATCTGAAAGTAGAAACTCGCCCAATTACAACGGTATGTGTATATTTTCCCTAGGCCATTCTGGTTAAGCGTTTGGAGCAGCAGAATTGCGAAAAATTTTTTGCCTTCTCAACCATTTCTTGCCTTCAAACTCCCATATCTCGCGAACGGATTGACCTAACCCAAAAATTCCTGTTGCATCTGAATGTAGAAATTCGCCCGATTACAACGGTATGTGTATTTTTTCCTTAGGCCATTCTGGTTAAGCGTTTGGAGCAGCAGAATTGTGAAAAATTTTTTGCCTTCTCTACCATTTCTTGGCTTCAAACTCCCATATCTCGCGAAAGGATTGACCTAACCCAAAAATTCCTATTGCATCTGAAAGTAGAAACTCGCCCGATTACAACGGTATTTGTATTTTTTCCCTAGGCCATTCTGGTTAAGCGTTTGGAGCAGCAGAATTGTGAAAAATTTTTTGCCTTCTCTACCATTTCTTGGCTTCAAACTCCCATACCTCGCGAACGGATTGACCTAACCCAAAAATTCCTATTGCATCTGATAGTAGAAACTCGACCGATTACAACGGTATGTGTATTTTTTCCCTAGGCCATTCTGGTTAAGCGTTTGGAGCAGCAGAATTGCGAAAAATTTGTTGTCTTCTCAACCATTTCTTAGGTTGAAAATCCCATATGTCGCGAACCGATTGACCTAACCCAAAAATTCCTGTTGCATCTGAAAGTAGAAATTCGCCCGATTACAACGGTATGTGTATTTTTTCCTTAGGCCATTCTGGTTAAGCGTTTGGAGCAGCAAACTTGCGAAAAATTTTTTGCCTTCTCAACCATTTCTTGTCTTCAAACTCCCATATCTCGCGAACGGAATGACCTAACCCAAAAATTCCTATTGCATCTGAAAGTAGAAACTCGCCCGATTACACCGGTATGTGTATTTTTTCCCTAGGCCATTCTGGTTAAGCGTTTGAAGCAGCAGAATTGCGAAAAATTTGTTGCCTTCTCAACCATTTCTTGGCTTCAAACTCCCATATCTCGCGAACGGATTGACCTAACCCAAAAATTCCTATTGCATCTGAAAGAAGAAACTCGCCCGATTACAGCGGTACGTGTATTTTTTCCCTAGGCCATTCTGGTTAAACGTTTGGAGCAGCAGAATTGTGAAAAATTTTTTGCCTTCTCTTCCATTTCTTGGCTTCAAACTCCCATATCTCGCGAACGGATTGACATAACCCAAAAAGTCCTATTGCATCTGAAAGTAGAAACTCGCCCAATTACAACGGTATGTGTATTTTTTCCCTAAGCCATTCTGGTTAAGCGTTTGGAGCAGCAGAATTGCGAAAAATTTTTTGCCTTCTCAACCATTTCTTGCCTTCAAACACCCATATCTCGCGAACGGATTGACCTAACCCAAAAATTCCTGTTGCATCTGAATGTAGAAATTCGCCTGATTACAACGGTATGTGTATTTTTTCCTGAGGCCATTCTGGTTAAGCGTTTGGAGCAGCAGAATTGCGAAAAATTTTTTGCCTTCTCAACCATTTCTTGTCTTCAAACTCCCATATCTCGCGAACGGAATGACCTAACCCAAAAATTCCTATTGCATCTGAAAGTAGAAACTCGCCCGATTACAACGGTATGTGTATTTTTTCCCTAGGCCATTCTGGTTAAGCGTTTGGAGCAGCAGAATTGTGAAAAATTTTTTGCCTTCTCTACCATTTCTTGGCTTCAAACTCCCATATCTCGCGAACGGATTGACCTAACCCAAAAATTCCTATTGCATCTGAAAGTAGAAACTCGCCCGATTACAACGGTATTTGTATTTTTTCCCTAGGCCATTCTGGTTAAGCGTTTGGAGCAGCAGAATTGTGAAAAATTTTTTGCCTTCTCTACCATTTCTTGGCTTCAAACTCCCATACCTCGCGAACGGATTGACCTAACCCAAAAATTCCTATTGCATCTGAAAGTAGAAACTCGACCGATTACAACGGTATGTGTATTTTTTCCCTAGGCCATTCTGGTTAAGCGTTTGGTGCAGCAGAATTGCGAAAAATTTGTTGTCTTCTCAACCATTTCTTAGGTTGAAAATCCCATATGTCGCGAACCGATTGACCTAACCCAAAAATTCCTGTTGCATCTGAAAGTAGAAATTCGCCCGATTACAACGGTATGTGTATTTTTTCCTTAGGCCATTCTGGTTAAGCGTTTGGAGCAGCAAACTTGCGAAAAATTTTTTGCCTTCTCAACCATTTCTTGTCTTCAAACTCCCATATCTCGCGAACGGAATGACCTAACCCAAAAATTCCTATTGCATCTGAAAGTAGAAACTCGCCCGATTACACCGGTATGTGTATTTTTTCCCTAGGCCATTCTGGTTAAGCGATTGGAGCAGCAGAATTGCGAAAAATTTGTTGTCTTGACAACCATTTCTTAGCTTCAAAGTCCCATATCTCGCGAACGGATTGACCTAACCCAATCATTCCTGTCGCGTCCGAAAGTAGAAACTCGCCCGGTTACAACGGTATGTGTATTTTTTCCCTAGGCCATTCTGGTTAAGCGTTTGGAGCAGCAGAATTGCGAAAAATTTGTTGTCTTCTCAACCATTTCTTAGGTTGAAAATCCCATATGTCGCGAACCGATTGACCTAACCCAAAAATTCCTGTTGCATCTGAAAGTAGAAATTCGCCCGATTACAACGGTATGTGTATTTTTTCCTTAGGCCATTCTGGTTAAGCGTTTGGAGCAGCAAACTTGCGAAAAATTTTTTGCCTTCTCAACCATTTCTTGTCTTCAAACTCCCATATCTCGCGAACGGAATGACCTAACCCAAAAATTCCTATTGCATCTGAAAGTAGAAACTCGCCCGATTACAACGGTATGTGAATTTTTTCCCTAGGCCATTCTGGTTAAGCATTTCGAGCAGCAGAATTGTGAAAAATTTTTTGCCTTCTCTACCATTTCTTGGCTTCAAACTCCCATACCTCACGAACGGATTGACCTAACCCAAAAATTCCTATTGCATCTGAAAGTAGAAACTCGCCCGATTACAACTGTATGTGTATTTTTTCCCTAGGCCATTCTGGTTTAGCGTTTGGAACAGCAGAATTGTGAAAAATTTTATGCCTTCTCTACCATTTCTTGGCTTCAAACTCCCATACCTCGCGAACGGATTGACCTAACCCAAAAATTCCTATTGCATCTGAAAGTAGAAACTCGCCCGATTACAACGGTATGTGTATTTTTTCCCTAGGCCATTCTGGTTAAGCGTTTGGAGCAGCAGAATTGCGAAAAATTTGTTGTCTTCTCAACCATTTCTTAGGTTGAAAATCCCATATGTCGCGAACCGATTGACCTAACCCAAAAATTCCTGTTGCATCTGAAAGTAGAAATTCGCCCGATTACAACGGTATGTGTATTTTTTCCCTAGGCCATTCTGGTTAAACGTTTGGAGCAGCAGAATTGTGAAAAATTTTTTGCCTTCTCTTCCATTTCTTGGCTTCAAACTCCCATATCTCGCGAACGGATTGACATAACCCAAAAAGTCCTATTGCATCTGAAAGTAGAAACTCGCCCAATTACAACGGTATGTGTATTTTTTCCCTAAGCCATTCTGGTTAAGCGTTTGGAGCAGCAGAATTGCGAAAAATTTTTTGCCTTCTCAACCATTTCTTGTCTTCAAACTCCCATATCTCGCGAACGGAATGACCTAACCCAAAAATTCCTATTGCATCTGAAAGTAGAAACTCGCCCGATTACAACGGTATGTGTATTTTTTCCCTAGGCCATTCTGGTTAAGCGTTTGGAGCAGCAGAATTGTGAAAAATTTTTTGCCTTCTCTACCATTTCTTGGCTTCAAACTCCCATATCTCGCGAACGGATTGACCTAACCCAAAAATTCCTATTGCATCTGAAAGTAGAAACTCGCCCGATTACAACGGTATTTGTATTTTTTCCCTAGGCCATTCTGGTTAAGCGTTTGGAGCAGCAGAATTGTGAAAAATTTTTTGCCTTCTCTACCATTTCTTGGCTTCAAATTCCCATACCTCGCGAACGGATTGACCTAACCCAAAAATTCCTATTGCATCTGAAAGTAGAAACTCGACCGATTACAACGGTATGTGTATTTTTTCCCTAGGCCATTCTGGTTAAGCGTTTGGAGCAGCAGAATTGCGAAAAATTTGTTGTCTTCTCAACCATTTCTTAGGTTGAAAATCCCATATGTCGCGAACCGATTGACCTAACCCAAAAATTCCTGTTGCATCTGAAAGTAGAAATTCGCCCGATTACAACGGTATGTGTATTTTTTCCTTAGGCCATTCTGGTTAAGCGTTTGGAGCAGCAAACTTGCGAAAAATTTTTTGCCTTCTCAACCATTTCTTGTCTTCAAACTCCCATATCTCGCGAACGGAATGACCTAACCCAAAAATTCCTATTGCATCTGAAAGTAGAAACTCGCCCGATTACACCGGTATGTGTATTTTTTCCCTAGGCCATTCTGGTTAAGCGTTTGAAGCAGCAGAATTGCGAAAAATTTGTTGCCTTCTCAACCATTTCTTGGCTTCAAACTCCCATATCTCGCGAACGGATTGACCTAACCCAAAACTTCCTATTGCATCTGAAAGTAGAAACTCGCCCGATTACAGCGGTACGTGTATTTTTTCCCTAGGCCATTCTGGTTAAACGTTTGGAGCAGCAGAATTGTGAAAAATTTTTTGCCTTCTCTTCCATTTCTTGGCTTCAAACTCCCATATCTCGCGAACGGATTGACATAACCCAAAAAGTCCTATTGCATCTGAAAGTAGAAACTCGCCCAATTACAACGGTATGTGAATTTTTTCCCTAGGCCATTCTGGTTAAGCATTTCGAGCAGCAGAATTGTGAAAAATTTTATGCCTTCTCTACCATTTCTTGGCTTCAAACTCCCATACCTCGCGAACGGATTGACCTAACCCAAAAATTCCTATTGCATCTGAAAGTAGAAACACGCCCGATTACAACGGTATGTGAATTTTTTCCCTAGGCCATTCTGGTTAAGCATTTCGAGCAGCAGAATTGTGAAAAATTTTTTGCCTTCTCTACCATTTCTTGGCTTCAAACTCCCATATCTCGCGAAAGGATTGACCTAACCCAAAAATTCCTATTGCATCTGAAAGTAGAAACTCGCCCGATTACAACGGTATTTGTATTTTTTCCCTAGGCCATTCTGGTTTAGCGTTTGGAGCAGCAGAATTGTGAAAAATTTTATGCCTTCTCTACCATTTCTTGGCTTCAAACTCCCATACCTCGCGAACGGATTGACCTAACCCAAAAATTCCTATTGCATCTGAAAGTAGAAACACGCCCGATTACAACGGTATGTGAATTTTTTCCCTAGGCCATTCTGGTTAAGCATTTCGAGCAGCAGAATTGTGAAAAATTTTTTGCCTTCTCTACCATTTCTTGGCTTCAAACTCCCATACCTCACGAACGGATTGACCTAACCCAAAAATTCCTATTGCATCTGAAAGTAGAAACTCGCCCGATTACAACTGTATGTGTATTTTTTCCCTAGGCCATTCTGGTTTAGCGTTTGGAGCAGCAGAATTGTGAAAAATTTTATGCCTTCTCTACCATTTCTTGGCTTCAAACTCCCATACCTCGCGAACGGATTGACCTAACCCAAAAATTCCTATTGCATCTGAAAGTAGAAACTCGCCCGATTACAACGGTATGTGTATTTTTTCCCTAGGCCATTCTGGTTAAGCATTTCGAGCAGCAGAATTGTGAAAAATTTTTTGCCTTCTCTACCATTTCTTGGCTTCAAACTCCCATATCTCGCGAACGGATTGACCTAACCCAAAAATTCCTATTGCATCTGAAAGTAGAAACACGCCCGATTACAACGGTATGTGTATTTTTTCCCTAGGCCTTTCTGGTTATGCGTTTGGAGCAGCAGAATTGTGACAAATTTTTTGCCTTCTCTACCATTTCTTGGTTTCAAACTCCCATACCTCGCGAACGGATTGACCTAACCCAAAAATTCCTATTGCATCTGAAAGTAGAAACTCGCCCGATTACAACGGTATGTGTATTTTTTCCCTAGCCCATTCTGGTTAAGCGTTTGGAGCAGCAGAATTGTGAAAAATTTTTTGCCTTCTCTACCATTTCTTGGCTTCAAACTCCTATACCTCGCGAACGGATTGACCTAACCCAAAAATTCCTATTGCATCTGAAAGTAGAAACTCGCCCGATTACAACGGTATGTGTATTTTTTCCCTAGGCCATTCTGGTTAAGCATTTCGAGCAGCAGAATTGTGAAAAATTTTTTGCCTTCTCTACCATTTCTTGGCTTCAAACTCCCATATCTCGCGAACGGATTGACCTAACCTAAAAATTCCTATTGCATCTGAAAGTAGAAACTCGCCCGATTACAACGGTATGTGTATTTTTTCCCTAGGCCTTTCTGGTTAAGCGTTTGGAGCAGCAGAATTGTGACAAATTTTTTGCCTTCTCTACCATTTCTTGGCTTCAAACTCCCATACCTCGCGAACGGATTGACCTAACCCAAAAATTCCTATTGCATCTGAAAGTAGAAACTCGCCCGATTACAGCGGTACGTGTATTTTTTCCCTAGGCCATTCTGGTTAAACGTTTGGAGCAGCAGAATTGTGAAAAATTTTTTGCCTTCTCTTCCATTTCTTGGCTTCAAACTCCCATATCTCGCGAACGGATTGACATAACCCAAAAAGTCCTATTGCATCTGAAAGTAGAAACTCGCCCAATTACAACGGTATGTGTATTTTTTCCCTAAGCCATTCTGGTTAAGCGTTTGGAGCAGCAGAATTGCGAAAAATTTTTTGCCTTCTCAACCATTTCTTGCCTTCAAACACCCATATCTCGCGAACGGATTGACCTAACCCAAAAATTCCTGTTGCATCTGAATGTAGAAATTCGCCTGATTACAACGGTATGTGTATTTTTTCCTGAGGCCATTCTGGTTAAGCGTTTGGAGCAGCAGAATTGCGAAAAATTTTTTGCCTTCTCAACCATTTCTTGTCTTCAAACTCCCATATCTCGCGAACGGAATGACCTAACCCAAAAATTCCTATTGCATCTGAAAGTAGAAACTCGCCCGATTACAACGGTATGTGTATTTTTTCCCTAGGCCATTCTGGTTAAGCGTTTGGAGCAGCAGAATTGTGAAAAATTTTTTGCCTTCTCTACCATTTCTTGGCTTCAAACTCCCATATCTCGCGAACGGATTGACCTAACCCAAAAATTCCTATTGCATCTGAAAGTAGAAACTCGCCCGATTACAACGGTATTTGTATTTTTTCCCTAGGCCATTCTGGTTAAGCGTTTGGAGCAGCAGAATTGTGAAAAATTTTTTGCCTTCTCTACCATTTCTTGGCTTCAAACTCCCATACCTCGCGAACGGATTGACCTAACCCAAAAATTCCTATTGCATCTGAAAGTAGAAACTCGACCGATTACAACGGTATGTGTATTTTTTCCCTAGGCCATTCTGGTTAAGCGTTTGGAGCAGCAGAATTGCGAAAAATTTGTTGTCTTCTCAACCATTTCTTAGGTTGAAAATCCCATATGTCGCGAACCGATTGACCTAACCCAAAAATTCCTGTTGCATCTGAAAGTAGAAATTCGCCCGATTACAACGGTATGTGTATTTTTTCCTTAGGCCATTCTGGTTAAGCGTTTGGAGCAGCAAACTTGCGAAAAATTTTTTGCCTTCTCAACCATTTCTTGTCTTCAAACTCCCATATCTCGCGAACGGAATGACCTAACCCAAAAATTCCTATTGCATCTGAAAGTAGAAACTCGCCCGATTACACCGGTATGTGTATTTTTTCCCTAGGCCATTCTGGTTAAGCGTTTGAAGCAGCAGAATTGCGAAAAATTTGTTGCCTTCTCAACCATTTCTTGGCTTCAAACTCCCATATCTCGCGAACGGATTGACCTAACCCAAAACTTCCTATTGCATCTGAAAGTAGAAACTCGCCCGATTACAGCGGTACGTGTATTTTTTCCCTAGGCCATTCTGGTTAAACGTTTGGAGCAGCAGAATTGTGAAAAATTTTTTGCCTTCTCTTCCATTTCTTGGCTTCAAACTCCCATATCTCGCGAACGGATTGACATAACCCAAAAAGTCCTATTGCATCTGAAAGTAGAAACTCGCCCAATTACAACGGTATGTGAATTTTTTCCCTAGGCCATTCTGGTTAAGCATTTCGAGCAGCAGAATTGTGAAAAATTTTATGCCTTCTCTACCATTTCTTGGCTTCAAACTCCCATACCTCGCGAACGGATTGACCTAACCCAAAAATTCCTATTGCATCTGAAAGTAGAAACACGCCCGATTACAACGGTATGTGAATTTTTTCCCTAGGCCATTCTGGTTAAGCATTTCGAGCAGCAGAATTGTGAAAAATTTTTTGCCTTCTCTACCATTTCTTGGCTTCAAACTCCCATACCTCACGAACGGATTGACCTAACCCAAAAATTCCTATTGCATCTGAAAGTAGAAACTCGCCCGATTACAACTGTATGTGTATTTTTTCCCTAGGCCATTCTGGTTTAGCGTTTGGAGCAGCAGAATTGTGAAAAATTTTATGCCTTCTCTACCATTTCTTGGCTTCAAACTCCCATACCTCGCGAACGGATTGACCTAACCCAAAAATTCCTATTGCATCTGAAAGTAGAAACTCGCCCGATTACAACGGTATGTGTATTTTTTCCCTAGGCCATTCTGGTTAAGCATTTCGAGCAGCAGAATTGTGAAAAATTTTTTGCCTTCTCTACCATTTCTTGGCTTCAAACTCCCATATCTCGCGAACGGATTGACCTAACCCAAAAATTCCTATTGCATCTGAAAGTAGAAACACGCCCGATTACAACGGTATGTGTATTTTTTCCCTAGGCCTTTCTGGTTATGCGTTTGGAGCAGCAGAATTGTGACAAATTTTTTGCCTTCTCTACCATTTCTTGGCTTCAAACTCCCATACCTCGCGAACGGATTGACCTAACCCAAAAATTCCTATTGCATCTGAAAGTAGAAACTCGCCCGATTACAACGGTATGTGTATTTTTTCCCTAGCCCATTCTGGTTAAGCGTTTGGAGCAGCAGAATTGTGAAAAATTTTTTGCCTTCTCTACCATTTCTTGGCTTCAAACTCCTATACCTCGCGAACGGATTGACCTAACCCAAAAATTCCTATTGCATCTGAAAGTAGAAACTCGCCCGATTACAACGGTATGTGTATTTTTTCCCTAGGCCATTCTGGTTAAGCATTTCGAGCAGCAGAATTGTGAAAAATTTTTTGCCTTCTCTACCATTTCTTGGCTTCAAACTCCCATATCTCGCGAACGGATTGACCTAACCTAAAAATTCCTATTGCATCTGAAAGTAGAAACTCGCCCGATTACAACGGTATGTGTATTTTTTCCCTAGGCCTTTCTGGTTAAGCGTTTGGAGCAGCAGAATTGTGACAAATTTTTTGCCTTCTCTACCATTTCTTGGCTTCAAACTCCCATACCTCGCGAACGGATTGACCTAACCCAAAAATTCCTATTGCATCTGAAAGTAGAAACTCGCCCGATTACAGCGGTACGTGTATTTTTTCCCTAGGCCATTCTGGTTAAACGTTTGGAGCAGCAGAATTGTGAAAAATTTTTTGCCTTCTCTTCCATTTCTTGGCTTCAAACTCCCATATCTCGCGAACGGATTGACATAACCCAAAAAGTCCTATTGCATCTGAAAGTAGAAACTCGCCCAATTACAACGGTATGTGTATTTTTTCCCTAAGCCATTCTGGTTAAGCGTTTGGAGCAGCAGAATTGCGAAAAATTTTTTGCCTTCTCAACCATTTCTTGCCTTCAAACACCCATATCTCGCGAACGGATTGACCTAACCCAAAAATTCCTGTTGCATCTGAATGTAGAAATTCGCCTGATTACAACGGTATGTGTATTTTTTCCTGAGGCCATTCTGGTTAAGCGTTTGGAGCAGCAGAATTGCGAAAAATTTTTTGCCTTCTCAACCATTTCTTGTCTTCAAACTCCCATATCTCGCGAACGGAATGACCTAACCCAAAAATTCCTATTGCATCTGAAAGTAGAAACTCGCCCGATTACAACGGTATGTGTATTTTTTCCCTAGGCCATTCTGGTTAAGCGTTTGGAGCAGCAGAATTGTGAAAAATTTTTTGCCTTCTCTACCATTTCTTGGCTTCAAACTCCCATATCTCGCGAACGGATTGACCTAACCCAAAAATTCCTATTGCATCTGAAAGTAGAAACTCGCCCGATTACAACGGTATTTGTATTTTTTCCCTAGGCCATTCTAGTTAAGCGTTTGGAGCAGCAGAATTGTGAAAAATTTGTTGCCTTCTCTACCATTTCTTGGCTTCAAACTCCCATACCTCGCGAACGGATTGACCTAACCCAAAAATTCCTATTGCATCTGAAAGTAGAAACTCGACCGATTACAACGGTATGTGTATTTTTTCCCTAGGCCATTCTGGTTAAGCGTTTGGAGCAGCAGAATTGCGAAAAATTTGTTGTCTTCTCAACCATTTCTTAGGTTGAAAATCCCATATGTCGCGAACCGATTGACCTAACCCAAAAATTCATGTTGCATCTGAAAGTAGAAATTCGCCCGATTACAACGGTATGTGTATTTTTTCCTTAGGCCATTCTGGTTAAGCGTTTGGAGCAGCAAACTTGCGAAAAATTTTTTGCCTTCTCAACCATTTCTTGTCTTCAAACTCCCATATCTCGCGAACGGAATGACCTAACCCAAAAATTCCTATTGCATCTGAAAGTAGAAACTCGCCCGATTACACCGGTATGTGTATTTTTTCCCTAGGCCATTCTGGTTAAGCGTTTGAAGCAGCAGAATTGCGAAAAATTTGTTGCCTTCTCAACCATTTCTTGGCTTCAAACTCCCATATCTCGCGAACGGATTGACCTAACCCAAAAATTCCTATTGCATCTGAAAGTAGAAACTCGCCCGATTACAGCGGTACGTGTATTTTTTCCCTAGGCCATTCTGGTTAAACGTTTGGAGCAGCAGAATTGTGAAAAATTTTTTGCCTTCTCTTCCATTTCTTGGCTTCAAACTCCCATATCTCGCGAACGGATTGACATAACCCAAAAAGTCCTATTGCATCTGAAAGTAGAAACTCGCCCAATTACAACGGTATGTGTATTTTTTCCCTAAGCCATTCTGGTTAAGCGTTTGGAGCAGCAGAATTGCGAAAAATTTTTTGCCTTCTCAACCATTTCTTGCCTTCAAACACCCATATCTCGCGAACGGATTGACCTAACCCAAAAATTCCTGTTGCATCTGAATGTAGAAATTCGCCTGATTACAACGGTATGTGTATTTTTTCCTGAGGCCATTCTGGTTAAGCGTTTGGAGCAGCAGAATTGCGAAAAATTTTTTGCCTTCTCAACCATTTCTTGTCTTCAAACTCCCATATCTCGCGAACGGAATGACCTAACCCAAAAATTCCTATTGCATCTGAAAGTAGAAACTCGCCCGATTACAACGGTATGTGTATTTTTTCCCTAGGCCATTCTGGTTAAGCGTTTGGAGCAGCAGAATTGTGAAAAATTTTTTGCCTTCTCAACCATTTCTTGTTTTCAAACTCCCATATCTCGCGAACGGAATGACCTAACCCAAAAATTCCTATTGCATCTGAAAGTAGAAACTCGCCCGATTACAACGGTATGTGTATTTTTTCCCTAGGCCATTCTGGTTAAGCATTTCGAGCAGCAGAATTGTGAAAAATTTTTTGCCTTCTCTACCATTTCTTGGCTTCAAACTCCCATATCTCGCGAACGGATTGACCTAACCTAAAAATTCCTATTGCATCTGAAAGTAGAAACTCGCCCGATTACAACGGTATGTGTATTTTTTCCCTAGGCCTTTCTGGTTAAGCGTTTGGAGCAGCAGAATTGTGACAAATTTTTTGCCTTCTCTACCATTTCTTGGCTTCAAACTCCCATACCTCGCGAACGGATTGACCTAACCCAAAAATTCCTATTGCATCTGAAAGTAGAAACTCGCCCGATTACAGCGGTACGTGTATTTTTTCCCTAGGCCATTCTGGTTAAACGTTTGGAGCAGCAGAATTTTGAAAAATTTTTTACCTTCTCTTCCATTTCTTGGCTTCAAACTCCCATATCTCGCGAACGGATTGACATAACCCAAAAAGTCCTATTGCATCTGAAAGTAGAAACTCGCCCAATTACAACGGTATGTGTATTTTTTCCCTAAGCCATTCTGGTTAAGCGTTTGGAGCAGCAGAATTGCGAAAAATTTTTTGCCTTCTCAACCATTTCTTGCCTTCAAACACCCATATCTCGCGAACGGATTGACCTAACCCAAAAATTCCTGTTGCATCTGAATGTAGAAATTCGCCTGATTACAACGGTATGTGTATTTTTTCCTGAGGCCATTCTGGTTAAGCGTTTGGAGCAGCAGAATTGCGAAAAATTTTTTGCCTTCTCAACCATTTCTTGTCTTCAAACACCCATATCTCGCGAACGGAATGACCTAACCCAAAAATTCCTATTGCATCTGAAAGTAGAAACTCGCCCGATTACAACGGTATGTGTATTTTTTCCCTAGGCCATTCTGGTTAAGCGTTTGGAGCAGCAGAATTGTGAAAAATTTTTTGCCTTCTCTACCATTTCTTGGCTTCAAACTCCCATATCTCGCGAACGGATTGACCTAACCCAAAAATTCCTATTGCATCTGAAAGTAGAAACTCGCCCGATTACAACGGTATTTGTATTTTTTCCCTAGGCCATTCTAGTTAAGCGTTTGGAGCAGCAGAATTGTGAAAAATTTTTTGCCTTCTCTACCATTTCTTGGCTTCAAACTCCCATACCTCGCGAACGGATTGACCTAACCCAAAAATTCCTATTGCATCTGAAAGTAGAAACTCGACCGATTACAACGGTATGTGTATTTTTTCCCTAGGCCATTCTGGTTAAGCGTTTGGAGCAGCAGAATTGCGAAAAATTTGTTGTCTTCTCAACCATTTCTTAGGTTGAAAATCCCATATGTCGCGAACCGATTGACCTAACCCAAAAATTCATGTTGCATCTGAAAGTAGAAATTCGCCCGATTACAACGGTATGTGTATTTTTTCCTTAGGCCATTCTGGTTAAGCGTTTGGAGCAGCAAACTTGCGAAAAATTTTTTGCCTTCTCAACCATTTCTTGTCTTCAAACTCCCATATCTCGCGAACGGAATGACCTAACCCAAAAATTCCTATTGCATCTGAAAGTAGAAACTCGCCCGATTACACCGGTATGTGTAATTTTTCCCTAGGCCATTCTGGTTAAGCGTTTGAAGCAGCAGAATTGCGAAAAATTTGTTGCCTTCTCAACCATTTCTTGGCTTCAAACTCCCATATCTCGCGAACGGATTGACCTAACCCAAAAATTCCTATTGCATCTGAAAGTAGAAACTCGCCCGATTACAGCGGTACGTGTATTTTTTCCCTAGGCCATTCTGGTTAAACGTTTGGAGCAGCAGAATTGTGAAAAATTTTTTGCCTTCTCTTCCATTTCTTGGCTTCAAACTCCCATATCTCGCGAACGGATTGACATAACCCAAAAAGTCCTATTGCATCTGAAAGTAGAAACTCGCCCAATTACAACGGTATGTGTATTTTTTCCCTAAGCCATTCTGGTTAAGCGTTTGGAGCAGCAGAATTGCGAAAAATTTTTTGCCTTCTCAACCATTTCTTGCCTTCAAACACCCATATCTCGCGAACGGATTGACCTAACCCAAAAATTCCTGTTGCATCTGAATGTAGAAATTCGCCTGATTACAACGGTATGTGTATTTTTTCCTGAGGCCATTCTGGTTAAGCGTTTGGAGCAGCAGAATTGCGAAAAATTTTTTGCCTTCTCAACCATTTCTTGTCTTCAAACTCCCATATCTCGCGAACGGAATGACCTAACCCAAAAATTCCTATTGCATCTGAAAGTAGAAACTCGCCCGATTACAACGGTATGTGTATTTTTTCCCTAGGCCATTCTGGTTAAGCGTTTGGAGCAGCAGAATTGTGAAAAATTTTTTGCCTTCTCTACCATTTCTTGGCTTCAAACTCCCATATCTCGCGAACGGATTGACCTAACCCAAAAATTCCTATTGCATCTGAAAGTAGAAACTCGCCCGATTACAACGTTATGTGTATTTTTTCCCTAGGCCATTCTGGTTAAGCGTTTGGAGCAGCAGAATTGCGAAAAATTTGTTGTCTTCTCAACCATTTCTTAGGTTGAAAATCCCATATGTCGCGAACCGATTGACCTAACCCAAAAATTCCTGTTGCATCTGAAAGTAGAAATTCGCCCGATTACAACGGTATGTGTATTTTTTCCTTAGGCCATTCTGGTTAAGCGTTTGGAGCAGCAATCTTGCGAAAAATTTTTTGCCTTCTCAACCATTTCTTGTCTTCAAACTCCCATATCTCGCGAACGGATTGACATAACCCAAAAAGTCCTATTGCATCTGAAAGTAGAAACTCGCCCGATTACAACGGTATGTGTATTTTTTCCCTAGGCCATTCTGGTTAAGCGTTTGGAGCAGCAGAATTGTGAAAAATTTTTTGCCTTCTCTACCATTTCTTGGCTTCAAACTCCCATATCTCGCGAACGGATTGACCTAACCCAAAAATTCCTATTGCATCTGAAAGTAGAAACTCGCCCGATTACAACGTTATGTGTATTTTTTCCCTAGGCCATTCTGGTTAAGCGTTTGGAGCAGCAGAATTGCGAAAAATTTGTTGTCTTCTCAACCATTTCTTAGGTTGAAAATCCCATATGTCGCGAACCGATTGACCTAACCCAAAAATTCCTGTTGCATCTGAAAGTAGAAATTCGCCCGATTACAACGGTATGTGTATTTTTTCCTTAGGCCATTCTGGTTAAGCGTTTGGAGCAGCAATCTTGCGAAAAATTTTTTGCCTTCTCAACCATTTCTTGTCTTCAAACTCCCATATCTCGCGAACGGATTGACATAACCCAAAAAGTCCTATTGCATCTGAAAGTAGAAACTCGCCCAATTACAACGGTATGTGTATTTTTTCCCTAAGCCATTCTGGTTAAGCGTTTGGAGCAGCAGAATTGCGAAAAAATTTTTGCCTTCTCAACCATTTCTTGCCTTCAAACACCCATATCTCGCGAACGGATTGACCTAACCCAAAAATTCCTGTTGCATCTGAATGTAGAAATTCGCCTGATTACAACGGTATGTGTATTTTTTCCTGAGGCCATTCTGGTTAAGCGTTTGGAGCAGCAGAATTGCGAAAAATTTTTTGCCTTCTCAACCATTTCTTGTCTTCAAACTCCCATATCTCGCGAACGGAATGACCTAACCCAAAAATTCCTATTGCATCTGAAAGTAGAAACTCGCCCGATTACAACGGTATGTGTATTTTTTCCCTAGGCCATTCTGGTTAAGCGTTTGGAGCAGCAGAATTGTGAAAAATTTTTTGCCTTCTCTACCATTTCTTGGCTTCAAACTCCCATATCTCGCGAACGGATTGACCTAACCCAAAAATTCCTATTGCATCTGAAAGTAGAAACTCGCCCGATTACAACGGTATTTGTATTTTTTCCCTAGGCCATTCTGGTTAAGCGTTTGGAGCAGCAGAATTGTGAAAAATTTTTTGCCTTCTCTACCATTTCTTGGCTTCAAACTCCCATACCTCGCGAACGGATTGACCTAACCCAAAAATTCCTATTGCATCTGAAAGTAGAAACTCGACCGATTACAACGGTATGTGTATTTTTTCCCTAGGCCATTCTGGTTAAGCGTTTGGAGCAGCAGAATTGCGAAAAATTTGTTGTCTTCTCAACCATTTCTTAGGTTGAAAATCCCATATGTCGCGAACCGATTGACCTAACCCAAAAATTCATGTTGCATCTGAAAGTAGAAATTCGCCCGATTACAACGGTATGTGTATTTTTTCCTTAGGCCATTCTGGTTAAGCGTTTGGAGCAGCAAACTTGCGAAAAATTTTTTGCCTTCTCAACCATTTCTTGTCTTCAAACTCCCATATCTCGCGAACGGAATGACCTAACCCAAAAATTCCTATTGCATCTGAAAGTAGAAACTCGCCCGATTACACCGGTATGTGTATTTTTTCCCTAGGCCATTCTGGTTAAGCGTTTGAAGCAGCAGAATTGCGAAAAATTTGTTGCCTTCTCAACCATTTCTTGGCTTCAAACTCCCATATCTCGCGAACGGATTGACCTAACCCAAAAATTCCTATTGCATCTGAAAGTAGAAACTCGCCCGATTACAGCGGTACGTGTATTTTTTCCCTAGGCCATTCTGGTTAAACGTTTGGAGCAGCAGAATTGTGAAAAATTTTTTGCCTTCTCTTCCATTTCTTGGCTTCAAACTCCCATATCTCGCGAACGGATTGACATAACCCAAAAAGTCCTATTGCATCTGAAAGTAGAAACTCGCCCAATTACAACGGTATGTGTATTTTTTCCCTAAGCCATTCTGGTTAAGCGTTTGACGCAGCAGAATTGCGAAAAATTTTTTGCCTTCTCAACCATTTCTTGCCTTCAAACACCCATATCTCGCGAACGGATTGACCTAACCCAAAAATTCCTGTTGCATCTGAATGTAGAAATTCGCCTGATTACAACGGTATGTGTATTTTTTCCTGAGGCCATTCTGGTTAAGCGTTTGGAGCAGCAGAATTGCGAAAAATTTTTTGCCTTCTCAACCATTTCTTGTCTTCAAACTCCCATATCTCGCGAACGGAATGACCTAACCCAAAAATTCCTATTGCATCTGAAAGTAGAAACTCGCCCGATTACAACGGTATGTGTATTTTTTCCCTAGGCCATTCTGGTTAAGCGTTTGGAGCAGCAGAATTGTGAAAAATTTTTTGCCTTCTCTACCATTTCTTGGCTTCAAACTCCCATATCTCGCGAACGGATTGACCTAACCCAAAAATTCCTATTGCATCTGAAAGTAGAAACTCGCCCGATTACAACGTTATGTGTATTTTTTCCCTAGGCCATTCTGGTTAAGCGTTTGGAGCAGCAGAATTGCGAAAAATTTGTTGTCTTCTCAACCATTTCTTAGGTTGAAAATCCCATATGTCGCGAACCGATTGACCTAACCCAAAAATTGCTGTTGCATCTGAAAGTAGAAATTCGCCCGATTACAACGGTATGTGTATTTTTTCCTTAGGCCATTCTGGTTAAGCGTTTGGAGCAGCAAACTTGCGAAAAATTTTTTGCCTTCTCAACCATTTCTTGTCTTCAAACTCCCATATCTCGCGAACGGAATGACCTAACCCAAAAATTCCTATTGCATCTGAAAGTAGAAACTCGCCCGATTACACCGGTATGTGTATTTTTTCCCTAGGCCATTCTGGTTAAGCATTTCGAGCAGCAGAATTGTGAAAAATTTTTTGCCTTCTCTACCATTTCTTGGCTTCAAACTCCCATATCTCGCGAACGGATTGACCTAACCCAAAAATTCCTATTGCATCTGAAAGTAGAAACTCGCCCGATTACAGCGGTACGTGTATTTTTTCCCTAGGCCATTCTGATTAAACGTTTGGAGCAGCAGAATTGTGAAAAATTTTTTGCCTTCTCTTCCATTTCTTGGCTTCAAACTCCCATATCTCGCGAACGGATTGACATAACCCAAAAAGTCCTATTGCATCTGAAAGTAGAAACTCGCCCAATTACAACGGTATGTGTATTTTTTCCCTAAGCCATTCTGGTTAAGCGTTTGACGCAGCAGAATTGCGAAAAATTTTTTGCCTTCTCAACCATTTCTTGCCTTCAAACACCCATATCTCGCGAACGGATTGACCTAACCCAAAAATTCCTGTTGCATCTGAATGTAGAAATTCGCCTGATTACAACGGTATGTGTATTTTTTCCTGAGGCCATTCTGGTTAAGCGTTTGGAGCAGCAGAATTGCGAAAAATTTTTTGCCTTCTCAACCATTTCTTGTCTTCAAACTCCCATATCTCGCGAACGGAATGACCTAACCCAAAAATTCCTATTGCATCTGAAAGTAGAAACTCGCCCGATTACAACGGTATGTGTATTTTTTCCCTAGGCCATTCTGGTTAAGCGTTTGGAGCAGCAGAATTGTGAAAAATTTTTTGCCTTCTCTACCATTTCTTGGCTTCAAACTCCCATATCTCGCGAACGGATTGACCTAACCCAAAAATTCCTATTGCATCTGAAAGTAGAAACTCGCCCGATTACAACGTTATGTGTATTTTTTCCCTAGGCCATTCTGGTTAAGCGTTTGGAGCAGCAGAATTGCGAAAAATTTGTTGTCTTCTCAACCATTTCTTAGGTTGAAAATCCCATATGTCGCGAACCGATTGACCTAACCCAAAAATTGCTGTTGCATCTGAAAGTAGAAATTCGCCCGATTACAACGGTATGTGTATTTTTTCCTTAGGCCATTCTGGTTAAGCGTTTGGAGCAGCAATCTTGCGAAAAATTTTTTGCCTTCTCAACCATTTCTTGTCTTCAAACTCCCATATCTCGCGAACGGAATGACCTAACCCAAAAATTCCTATTGCATCTGAAAGTAGAAACTCGCCCGATTACAACGGTATGTGAATTTTTTCCCTAGGCCATTCTGGTTAAGCATTTCGAGCAGCAGAATTGTGAAAAATTTTTTGCCTTCTCTACCATTTCTTGGCTTCAAACTCCCATACCTCACGAACGGATTGACCTAACCCAAAAATTCCTATTGCATCTGAAAGTAGAAACTCGCCCGATTACAACGGTATGTGTATTTTTTCCCTAGGCCATTCTGGTTAAGCGTTTGGAGCAGCAGAATTGTGAAAAATTTTATGCCTTCTCTACCATTTCTTGGCTTCAAACTCCCATACCTCGCGAACGGATTGACCTAACCCAAAAATTCCTATTGCATCTGAAAGTAGAAACTCGCCCGATTACAACGGTATGTGTATTTTTTCCCTAGCCCATTCTGGTTAAGCGTTTGGAGCAGCAGAATTGTGAAAAATTTTTTGCCTTCTCTACCATTTCTTGGCTTCAAACTCCTATACCTCGCGAACGGATTGACCTAACCCAAAAATTCCTATTGCATCTGAAAGTAGAAACTCGCCCGATTACAACGGTATGTGTATTTTTTCCCTAGGCCATTCTGGTTAAGCATTTCGAGCAGCAGAATTGTGAAAAATTTTTTGCCTTCTCTACCATTTCTTGGCTTCAAACTCCCATATCTCGCGAACGGATTGACCTAACCTAAAAATTCCTATTGCATCTGAAAGTAGAAACTCGCCCGATTACAACGGTATGTGTATTTTTTCCCTAGGCCTTTCTGGTTAAGCGTTTGGAGCAGCAGAATTGTGACAAATTTTTTGCCTTCTCTACCATTTCTTGGCTTCAAACTCCCATACCTCGCGAACGGATTGACCTAACCCAAAAATTCCTATTGCATCTGAAAGTAGAAACTCGCCCGATTACAGCGGTACGTGTATTTTTTCCCTAGGCCATTCTGGTTAAACGTTTGGAGCAGCAGAATTGTGAAAAATTTTTTGCCTTCTCTTCCATTTCTTGGCTTCAAACTCCCATATCTCGCGAACGGATTGACATAACCCAAAAAGTCCTATTGCATCTGAAAGTAGAAACTCGCCCAATTACAACGGTATGTGTATTTTTTCCCTAAGCCATTCTGGTTAAGCGTTTGGAGCAGCAGAATTGCGAAAAATTTTTTGCCTTCTCAACCATTTCTTGCCTTCAAACACCCATATCTCGCGAACGGATTGACCTAACCCAAAAATTCCTGTTGCATCTGAATGTAGAAATTCGCCTGATTACAACGGTATGTGTATTTTTTCCTGAGGCCATTCTGGTTAAGCGTTTGGAGCAGCAGAATTGCGAAAAATTTTTTGCCTTCTCAACCATTTCTTGTCTCCAAACTCCCATATCTCGCGAACGGAATGACCTAACCCAAAAATTCCTATTGCATCTGAAAGTAGAAACTCGCCCGATTACAACGGTATGTGTATTTTTTCCCTAGGCCATTCTGGTTAAGCGTTTGGAGCAGCAGAATTGTGAAAAATTTTTTGCCTTCTCAACCATTTCTTGTCTTCAAACTCCCATATCTCGCGAACGGAATGACATAACCCAAAAATTCCTATTGCATCTGAAAGTAGAAACTCGACCGATTACAACGGTATGTGTATTTTTTCCCTAGGCCATTCTGGTTAAGCGTTTGGAGCAGCAGAATTGCGAAAAATTTGTTGTCTTCTCAACCATTTCTTAGGTTGAAAATCCCATATGTCGCGAACCGATTGACCTAACCCAAAAATTCATGTTGCATCTGAAAGTAGAAATTCGCCCGATTACAACGGTATGTGTATTTTTTCCTTAGGCCATTCTGGTTAAGCGTTTGGAGCAGCAAACTTGCGAAAAATTTTTTGCCTTCTCAACCATTTCTTGTCTTCAAACTCCCATATCTCGCGAACGGAATGACCTAACCCAAAAATTCCTATTGCATCTGAAAGTAGAAACTCGCCCGATTACAACGGTATGTGTATTTTTTCCCTAGGCCATTCTGGTTAAGCATTTCGAGCAGCAGAATTGTGAAAAATTTTTTGCCTTCTCTACCATTTCTTGGCTTCAAACTCCCATATCTCGCGAACGGATTGACCTAACCTAAAAATTCCTATTGCATCTGAAAGTAGAAACTCGCCCGATTACAACGGTATGTGTATTTTTTCCCTAGGCCTTTCTGGTTAAGCGTTTGGAGCAGCAGAATTGTGACAAATTTTTTGCCTTCTCTACCATTTCTTGGCTTCAAACTCCCATACCTCGCGAACGGATTGACCTAACCCAAAAATTCCTATTGCATCTGAAAGTAGAAACTCGCCCGATTACAGCGGTACGTGTATTTTTTCCCTAGGCCATTCTGGTTAAACGTTTGGAGCAGCAGAATTTTGAAAAATTTTTTGCCTTCTCTTCCATTTCTTGGCTTCAAACTCCCATATCTCGCGAACGGGTTGACATAACCCAAAAAGTCCTATTGCATCTGAAAGTAGAAACTCGCCCAATTACAACGGTATGTGTATTTTTTCCCTAAGCCATTCTGGTTAAGCGTTTGGAGCAGCAGAATTGCGAAAAATTTTTTGCCTTCTCAACCATTTCTTGCCTTCAAACACCCATATCTCGCGAACGGATTGACCTAACCCAAAAATTCCTGTTGCATCTGAATGTAGAAATTCGCCTGATTACAACGGTATGTGTATTTTTTCCTGAGGCCATTCTGGTTAAGCGTTTGGAGCAGCAGAATTGCGAAAAATTTTTTGCCTTCTCAACCATTTCTTGTCTTCAAACACCCATATCTCGCGAACGGAATGACCTAACCCAAAAATTCCTATTGCATCTGAAAGTAGAAACTCGCCCGATTACAACGGTATGTGTATTTTTTCCCTAGGCCATTCTGGTTAAGCGTTTGGAGCAGCAGAATTGTGAAAAATTTTTTGCCTTCTCTACCATTTCTTGGCTTCAAACTCCCATATCTCGCGAACGGATTGACCTAACCCAAAAATTCCTATTGCATCTGAAAGTAGAAACTCGCCCGATTACAACGGTATTTGTATTTTTTCCCTAGGCCATTCTAGTTAAGCGTTTGGAGCAGCAGAATTGTGAAAAATTTTTTGCCTTCTCTACCATTTCTTGGCTTCAAACTCCCATACCTCGCGAACGGATTGACCTAACCCAAAAATTCCTATTGCATCTGAAAGTAGAAACTCGACCGATTACAACGGTATGTGTATTTTTTCCCTAGGCCATTCTGGTTAAGCGTTTGGAGCAGCAGAATTGCGAAAAATTTGTTGTCTTCTCAACCATTTCTTAGGTTGAAAATCCCATATGTCGCGAACCGATTGACCTAACCCAAAAATTCATGTTGCATCTGAAAGTAGAAATTCGCCCGATTACAACGGTATGTGTATTTTTTCCTTAGGCCATTCTGGTTAAGCGTTTGGAGCAGCAAACTTGCGAAAAATTTTTTGCCTTCTCAACCATTTCTTGTCTTCAAACTCCCATATCTCGCGAGCGGAATGACCTAACCCAAAAATTCCTATTGCATCTGAAAGTAGAAACTCGCCCGATTACACCGGTATGTGTATTTTTTCCCTAGGCCATTCTGGTTAAGCGTTTGAAGCAGCAGAATTGCGAAAAATTTGTTGCCTTCTCAACCATTTCTTGGCTTCAAACTCCCATATCTCGCGAACGGATTGACCTAACCCAAAAATTCCTATTGCATCTGAAAGTAGAAACTCGCCCGATTACAGCGGTACGTGTATTTTTTCCCTAGGCCATTCTGGTTAAACGTTTGGAGCAGCAGAATTGTGAAAAATTTTTTGCCTTCTCTTCCATTTCTTGGCTTCAAACTCCCATATCTCGCGAACGGATTGACATAACCCAAAAAGTCCTATTGCATCTGAAAGTAGAAACTCGCCCAATTACAACGGTATGTGTATTTTTTCCCTAAGCCATTCTGGTTAAGCGTTTGGAGCAGCAGAATTGCGAAAAATTTTTTGCCTTCTCAACCATTTCTTGCCTTCAAACACCCATATCTCGCGAACGGATTGACCTAACCCAAAAATTCCTGTTGCATCTGAATGTAGAAATTCGCCTGATTACAACGGTATGTGTATTTTTTCCTGAGGCCATTCTGGTTAAGCGTTTGGAGCAGCAGAATTGCGAAAAATTTTTTGCCTTCTCAACCATTTCTTGTCTTCAAACTCCCATATCTCGCGAACGGAATGACCTAACCCAAAAATTCCTATTGCATCTGAAAGTAGAAACTCGCCCGATTACAACGGTATGTGTATTTTTTCCCTAGGCCATTCTGGTTAAGCGTTTGGAGCAGCAGAATTGTGAAAAATTTTTTGCCTTCTCTACCATTTCTTGGCTTCAAACTCCCATATCTCGCGAACGGATTGACCTAACCCAAAAATTCCTATTGCATCTGAAAGTAGAAACTCGCCCGATTACAACGTTATGTGTATTTTTTCCCTAGGCCATTCTGGTTAAGCGTTTGGAGCAGCAGAATTGCGAAAAATTTGTTGTCTTCTCAACCATTTCTTAGGTTGAAAATCCCATATGTCGCGAACCGATTGACCTAACCCAAAAATTCCTGTTGCATCTGAAAGTAGAAATTCGCCCGATTACAACGGTATGTGTATTTTTTCCTTAGGCCATTCTGGTTAAGCGTTTGGAGCAGCAATCTTGCGAAAAATTTTTTGCCTTCTCAACCATTTCTTGTCTTCAAACTCCCATATCTCGCGAACGGATTGACATAACCCAAAAAGTCCTATTGCATCTGAAAGTAGAAACTCGCCCAATTACAACGGTATGTGTATTTTTTCCCTAAGCCATTCTGGTTAAGCGTTTGGAGCAGCAGAATTGCGAAAAAATTTTTGCCTTCTCAACCATTTCTTGCCTTCAAACACCCATATCTCGCGAACGGATTGACCTAACCCAAAAATTCCTGTTGCATCTGAATGTAGAAATTCGCCTGATTACAACGGTATGTGTATTTTTTCCTGAGGCCATTCTGGTTAAGCGTTTGGAGCAGCAGAATTGCGAAAAATTTTTTGCCTTCTCAACCATTTCTTGTCTTCAAACTCCCATATCTCGCGAACGGAATGACCTAACCCAAAAATTCCTATTGCATCTGAAAGTAGAAACTCGCCCGATTACAACGGTATGTGTATTTTTTCCCTAGGCCATTCTGGTTAAGCGTTTGGAGCAGCAGAATTGTGAAAAATTTTTTGCCTTCTCTACCATTTCTTGGCTTCAAACTCCCATATCTCGCGAACGGATTGACCTAACCCAAAAATTCCTATTGCATCTGAAAGTAGAAACTCGCCCGATTACAACGGTATTTGTATTTTTTCCCTAGGCCATTCTAGTTAAGCGTTTGGAGCAGCAGAATTGTGAAAAATTTTTTACCTTCTCTACCATTTCTTGGCTTCAAACTCCCATACCTCGCGAACGGATTGACCTAACCCAAAAATTCCTATTGCATCTGAAAGTAGAAACTCGACCGATTACAACGGTATGTGTATTTTTTCCCTAGGCCATTCTGGTTAAGCGTTTGGAGCAGCAGAATTGCGAAAAATTTGTTGTCTTCTCAACCATTTCTTAGGTTGAAAATCCCATATGTCGCGAACCGATTGACCTAACCCAAAAATTCATGTTGCATCTGAAAGTAGAAATTCGCCCGATTACAACGGTATGTGTATTTTTTCCTTAGGCCATTCTGGTTAAGCGTTTGGAGCAGCAAACTTGCGAAAAATTTTTTGCCTTCTCAACCATTTCTTGTCTTCAAACTCCCATATCTCGCGAACGGAATGACCTAACCCAAAAATTCCTATTGCATCTGAAAGTAGAAACTCGCCCGATTACACCGGTATGTGTATTTTTTCCCTAGGCCATTCTGGTTAAGCGTTTGAAGCAGCAGAATTGCGAAAAATTTGTTGCCTTCTCAACCATTTCTTGGCTTCAAACTCCCATATCTCGCGAACGGATTGACCTAACCCAAAAATTCCTATTGCATCTGAAAGTAGAAACTCGCCCGATTACAGCGGTACGTGTATTTTTTCCCTAGGCCATTCTGGTTAAACGTTTGGAGCAGCAGAATTGTGAAAAATTTTTTGCCTTCTCTTCCATTTCTTGGCTTCAAACTCCCATATCTCGCGAACGGATTGACATAACCCAAAAAGTCCTATTGCATCTGAAAGTAGAAACTCGCCCAATTACAACGGTATGTGTATTTTTTCCCTAAGCCATTCTGGTTAAGCGTTTGACGCAGCAGAATTGCGAAAAATTTTTTGCCTTCTCAACCATTTCTTGCCTTCAAACACCCATATCTCGCGAACGGATTGACCTAACCCAAAAATTCCTGTTGCATCTGAATGTAGAAATTCGCCTGATTACAACGGTATGTGTATTTTTTCCTGAGGCCATTCTGGTTAAGCGTTTGGAGCAGCAGAATTGCGAAAAATTTTTTGCCTTCTCAACCATTTCTTGCCTTCAAACACCCATATCTCGCGAACGGATTGACATAACCCAAAAAGTCCTATTGCATCTGAAAGTAGAAACTCGCCCAATTACAACGGTATGTGTATTTTTTCCCTAAGCCATTCTGGTTAAGCGTTTGACGCAGCAGAATTGCGAAAAATTTTTTGCCTTCTCAACCATTTCTTGCCTTCAAACACCCATATCTCGCGAACGGATTGACCTAACCCAAAAATTCCTGTTGCATCTGAATGTAGAAATTCGCCTGATTACAACGGTATGTGTATTTTTTCCTGAAGCCATTCTGGTTAAGCGTTTGGAGCAGCAGAATTGCGAAAAATTTTTTGCCTTCTCAACCATTTCTTGTCTTCAAACTCCCATATCTCGCGAACGGAATGACCTAACCCAAAAATTCCTATTGCATCTGAAAGTAGAAACTCGCCCGATTACAACGGTATGTGTATTTTTTCCCTAGGCCATTCTGGTTAAGCGTTTGGAGCAGCAGAATTGTGAAAAATTTTTTGCCTTCTCTACCATTTCTTGGCTTCAAACTCCCATATCTCGCGAACGGATTGACCTAACCCAAAAATTCCTATTGCATCTGAAAGTAGAAACTCGCCCGATTACAACGTTATGTGTATTTTTTCCCTAGGCCATTCTGGTTAAGCGTTTGGAGCAGCAGAATTGCGAAAAATTTGTTGTCTTCTCAACCATTTCTTAGGTTGAAAATCCCATATGTCGCGAACCGATTGACCTAACCCAAAAATTGCTGTTGCATCTGAAAGTAGAAATTCGCCCGATTACAACGGTATGTGTATTTTTTCCTTAGGCCATTCTGGTTAAGCGTTTGGAGCAGCAATCTTGCGAAAAATTTTTTGCCTTCTCAACCATTTCTTGTCTTCAAACTCCCATATCTCGCGAACGGAATGAGCTAACCCAAAAATTCCTATTGCATCTGAAAGTAGAAACTCGCCCGATTACAACGGTATGTGAATTTTTTCCCTAGGCCATTCTGGTTAAGCATTTCGAGCAGCAGAATTGTGAAAAATTTTTTGCCTTCTCTACCATTTCTTGGCTTCAAACTCCCATACCTCACGAACGGATTGACCTAACCCAAAAATTCCTATTGCATCTGAAAGTAGAAACTCGCCCGATTACAACGGTATGTGTATTTTTTCCCTAGGCCATTCTGGTTAAGCGTTTGGAGCAGCAGAATTGTGAAAAATTTTATGCCTTCTCTACCATTTCTTGGCTTCAAACTCCCATACCTCGCGAACGGATTGACCTAATCCAAAAATTCCTATTGCATCTGAAAGTAGAAACTCGCCCGATTACAACGGTATGTGTATTTTTTCCCTAGGCCATTCTGGTTAAGCATTTCGAGCAGCAGAATTGTGAAAAATTTTTTGCCTTCTCTACCATTTCTTGGCTTCAAACTCCCATATCTCGCGAACGGATTGACCTAACCCAAAAATTCCTATTGCATCTGAAAGTAGAAACACGCCCGATTACAACGGTATGTGTATTTTTTCCCTAGGCCTTTCTGGTTAAGCGTTTGGAGCAGCAGAATTGTGACAAATTTTTTGCCTTCTCTACCATTTCTTGGCTTCAAACTCCCATACCTCGCGAACGGATTGACCTAACCCAAAAATTCCTATTGCATCTGAAAGTAGAAACTCGCCCGATTACAACGGTATGTGTATTTTTTCCCTAGCCCATTCTGGTTAAGCGTTTGGAGCAGCAGAATTGTGAAAAATTTTTTGCCTTCTCTACCATTTCTTGGCTTCAAACTCCTATACCTCGCGAACGGATTGACCTAACCCAAAAATTCCTATTGCATCTGAAAGTAGAAACTCGCCCGATTACAACGGTATGTGTATTTTTTCCCTAGGCCATTCTGGTTAAGCGTTTGGAGCAGCAGAATTGTGAAAAATTTTATGCCTTCTCTACCATTTCTTGGCTTCAAACTCCCATACCTCGCGAACGGATTGACCTAACCCAAAAATTCCTATTGCATCTGAAAGTCGAAACTCGCCCGATTACAACGGTATGTGTATTTTTTCCCTAGCCCATTCTGGTTAAGCGTTTGGAGCAGCAGAATTGCGAAAAATTTGTTGTCTTCTCAACCATTTCTTAGGTTGAAAATCCCATATGTCGCGAACCGATTGACCTAACCCAAAAATTCCTGTTGCATCTGAAAGTAGAAATTCGCCCGATTACAACGGTATGTGTATTTTTTCCCTAGGCCATTCTGGTTAAACGTTTGGAGCAGCAGAATTGTGAAAAATTTTTTGCCTTCTCTTCCATTTCTTGGCTTCAAACTCCCATATCTCGCGAACGGATTGACATAACCCAAAAAGTCCTATTGCATCTGAAAGTAGAAACTCGCCCAATTACAACGGTATGTGTATTTTTTCCCTAGGCCATTCTGGTTAAGCATTTCGAGCAGCAGAATTGTGAAAAATTTTTTGCCTTCTCTACCATTTCTTGGCTTCAAACTCCCATATCTCGCGAACGGATTGACCTAACCCAAAAATTCCTATTGCATCTGAAAGTAGAAACTCGCCCGATTACAACGGTATGTGTATTTTTTCCCTAGGCCTTTCTGGTTAAGCGTTTGGAGCAGCAGAATTGTGACAAATTTTTTGCCTTCTCTACCATTTCTTGGCTTCAAACTCCCATACCTCGCGAATGGATTGACCTAACCCAAAAATTCCTATTGCATCTGAAAGTAGAAACTCGCCCGATTACAACGGTATGTGTATTTTTTCCCTAGCCCATTCTGGTTAAGCGTTTGGAGCAGCAGAATTGTGAAAAATTTTTGCCTTCTCTACCATTTCTTGGCTTCAAACTCCTATACCTCGCGAACGGATTGACCTAACCCAAAAATTCCTATTGCATCTGAAAGTCGAAACTCACCCGAACACAACGGTATGTGTATTTTTTCCCTAGCCCATTCTGGTTAAGCGTTTGGAGCAGCAGAATTGTGAAAAATTTTTGCCTTCTCTACCATTTCTTGGCTTCAAACTCCTATACCTCGCGAACGGATTGACCTAACCCAAAAATTCCTATTGCATCTGAAAGTAGAAACTCGCCCGATTACAACGTTATGTGTATTTTTTCCCTAGGCCATTCTGGTTAAGCGTTTGGAGCAGCAGAATTGCGAAAAATTTGTTGTCTTCTCAACCATTTCTTAGGTTGAAAATCCCATATGTCGCGAACCGATTGACCTAACCCAAAAATTGCTGTTGCATCTGAAAGTAGAAATTCGCCCGATTACAACGGTATGTGTATTTTTTCCTTAGGCCATTCTGGTTAAGCGTTTGGAGCAGCAATCTTGCGAAAAATTTTTTGCCTTCTCAACCATTTCTTGTCTTCAAACTCCCATATCTCGCGAACGGAATGACCTAACCCAAAAATTCCTATTGCATCTGAAAGTAGAAACTCGCCCGATTACAACGGTATGTGAATTTTTTCCCTAGGCCATTCTGGTTAAGCATTTCGAGCAGCAGAATTGTGAAAAATTTTTTGCCTTCTCTACCATTTCTTGGCTTCAAACTCCCATACCTCACGAACGGATTGACCTAACCCAAAAATTCCTATTGCATCTGAAAGTAGAAACTCGCCCGATTACAACGGTATGTGTATTTTTTCCCTAGGCCATTCTGGTTAAGCGTTTGGAGCAGCAGAATTGTGAAAAATTTTATGCCTTCTCTACCATTTCTTGGCTTCAAACTCCCATACCTCGCGAACGGATTGACCTAATCCAAAAATTCCTATTGCATCTGAAAGTAGAAACTCGCCCGATTACAACGGTATGTGTATTTTTTCCCTAGGCCATTCTGGTTAAGCATTTCGAGCAGCAGAATTGTGAAAAATTTTTTGCCTTCTCTACCATTTCTTGGCTTCAAACTCCCATATCTCGCGAACGGATTGACCTAACCCAAAAATTCCTATTGCATCTGAAAGTAGAAACACGCCCGATTACAACGGTATGTGTATTTTTTCCCTAGGCCTTTCTGGTTAAGCGTTTGGAGCAGCAGAATTGTGACAAATTTTTTGCCTTCTCTACCATTTCTTGGCTTCAAACTCCCATACCTCGCGAACGGATTGACCTAACCCAAAAATTCCTATTGCATCTGAAAGTAGAAACTCGCCCGATTACAACGGTATGTGTATTTTTTCCCTAGCCCATTCTGGTTAAGCGTTTGGAGCAGCAGAATTGTGAAAAATTTTTTGCCTTCTCTACCATTTCTTGGCTTCAAACTCCTATACCTCGCGAACGGATTGACCTAACCCAAAAATTCCTATTGCATCTGAAAGTAGAAACTCGCCCGATTACAACGGTATGTGTATTTTTTCCCTAGGCCATTCTGGTTAAGCGTTTGGAGCAGCAGAATTGTGAAAAATTTTATGCCTTCTCTACCATTTCTTGGCTTCAAACTCCCATACCTCGCGAACGGATTGACCTAACCCAAAAATTCCTATTGCATCTGAAAGTCGAAACTCGCCCGATTACAACGGTATGTGTATTTTTTCCCTAGCCCATTCTGGTTAAGCGTTTGGAGCAGCAGAATTGCGAAAAATTTGTTGTCTTCTCAACCATTTCTTAGGTTGAAAATCCCATATGTCGCGAACCGATTGACCTAACCCAAAAATTCCTGTTGCATCTGAAAGTAGAAATTCGCCCGATTACAACGGTATGTGTATTTTTTCCCTAGGCCATTCTGGTTAAACGTTTGGAGCAGCAGAATTGTGAAAAATTTTTTGCCTTCTCTTCCATTTCTTGGCTTCAAACTCCCATATCTCGCGAACGGATTGACATAACCCAAAAAGTCCTATTGCATCTGAAAGTAGAAACTCGCCCAATTACAACGGTATGTGTATTTTTTCCCTAGGCCATTCTGGTTAAGCATTTCGAGCAGCAGAATTGTGAAAAATTTTTTGCCTTCTCTACCATTTCTTGGCTTCAAACTCCCATATCTCGCGAACGGATTGACCTAACCCAAAAATTCCTATTGCATCTGAAAGTAGAAACTCGCCCGATTACAACGGTATGTGTATTTTTTCCCTAGGCCTTTCTGGTTAAGCGTTTGGAGCAGCAGAATTGTGACAAATTTTTTGCCTTCTCTACCATTTCTTGGCTTCAAACTCCCATACCTCGCGAATGGATTGACCTAACCCAAAAATTCCTATTGCATCTGAAAGTAGAAACTCGCCCGATTACAACGGTATGTGTATTTTTTCCCTAGCCCATTCTGGTTAAGCGTTTGGAGCAGCAGAATTGTGAAAAATTTTTGCCTTCTCTACCATTTCTTGGCTTCAAACTCCTATACCTCGCGAACGGATTGACCTAACCCAAAAATTCCTATTGCATCTGAAAGTCGAAACTCACCCGAACACAACGGTATGTGTATTTTTTCCCTAGCCCATTCTGGTTAAGCGTTTGGAGCAGCAGAATTGTGAAAAATTTTTGCCTTCTCTACCATTTCTTGGCTTCAAACTCCTATACCTCGCGAACGGATTGACCTAACCCAAAAATTCCTATTGCATCTGAAAGTAGAAACTCGCCCGATTACAACGGTATGTGTATTTTTTCCCTAGCCCATTCTGGTTAAGCGTTTGGAGCAGCAGAATTGTGAAAAATTTTTGCCTTCTCTACCATTTCTTGGCTTCAAACTCCCATACCTCGCGAACGGATTGACCTAACCCAAAAATTCCTATTGCATCTGAAAGTAGAAACTCGCCCGATTACAACGGTATGTGTATTTTTTCCCTAGGCCTTTCTGGTTATGCGTTTGGAGCAGCAGAATTGTGACAAATTTTTTGCCTTCTCTACCATTTCTTGGCTTCAAACTCCCATATCTCGCGAACGGATTGACCTAACCCAAAAATTCCTATTGCATCTGAAAGTAGAAACTCGCCCGATTACAACGGTATGTGTATTTTTTCCCTAGGCCTTTCTGGTTAAGCGTTTGGAGCAGCAGAATTGTGACAAATTTTTTGCCTTCTCTACCATTTCTTGGCTTCAAACTCCCATACCTCGCGAATGGATTGACCTAACCCAAAAATTCCTATTGCATCTGAAAGTAGAAACTCGCCCGATTACAACGGTATGTGTATTTTTTCCCTAGCCCATTCTGGTTAAGCGTTTGGAGCAGCAGAATTGTGAAAAATTTTTGCCTTCTCTACCATTTCTTGGCTTCAAACTCCTATACCTCGCGAACGGATTGACCTAACCCAAAAATTCCTATTGCATCTGAAAGTAGAAACTCACCCGATTACAACGGTATGTGTATTTTTTCCCTAGGCCATTCTGGTTAAGCGTTTGGAGCAGCAGAATTGTGAAAAATTTTATGCCTTCTCTACCATTTCTTGGCTTCAAACTCCCATACCTCGCGAACGGATTGACCTAACCCAAAAATTCCTATTGCATCTGAAAGTCGAAACTCGCCCGAACACAACGGTATGTGTATTTTTTCCCTAGGCCATCCTGGTTAAGCGTTTGGAGCAGCAGAATTGCGAAAAATTTGTTGTCTTCTCAACCATTTCTTAGGTTGAAAATCCCATATGTCGCGAACCGATTGACCTAACCCAAAAATTCCTGTTGCATCTGAAAGTAGAAATTCGCCCGATTACAACGGTATGTGTATTTTTTCCTTAGGCCATTCTGGTTAAGCGTTTGGAGCAGCAAACTTGCGAAAAAATTTTTGCCTTCTCAACCATTTCTTGTTTTCAAACTCCCATATCTCGCGAACGGAATGACCTAACCCAAAAATTCCTATTGCATCTGAAAGTAGAAACTCGCCCGATTACAACGGTATGTGTATTTTTTCCCTAGGCCATTCTGGTTAAGCATTTCGAGCAGCAGAATTGTGAAAAATTTTTTGCCTTCTCTACCATTTCTTGGCTTCAAACTCCCATATCTCGCGAACGGATTGACCTAACCCAAAAATTCCTATTGCATCTGAAAGTAGAAACTCGCCCGATTACAACGGTATGTGTATTTTTTCCCTAGGCCTTTCTGGTTAAGCGTTTGGAGCAGCAGAATTGTGACAAATTTTTTGCCTTCTCTACCATTTCTTGGCTTCAAACTCCCATACCTCGCGAACGGATTGACCTAACCCAAAAATTCCTATTGCATCTGAAAGTAGAAACTCGCCCGATTAAAACGGTATGTGTATTTTTTCCCTAGGCCATTCTGGTTAAGCGTTTGGAGCAGCAGAATTGTGAAAAATTTTATGCCTTCTCTACCATTTCTTGGCTTCAAACTCCCATACCTCGCGAACGGATTGACCTAACCCAAAAATTCCTATTGCATCTGAAAGTCGAAACTCGCCCGATTACAACGGTATGTGTATTTTTTCCCTAGCCCATTCTGGTTAAGCGTTTGGAGCAGCAGAACTGCGAAAAATTTGTTGTCTTCTCAACCATTTCTTAGGTTGAAAATCCCATATGTCGCGAACCGATTGACCTAACCCAAAAATTCCTGTTGCATCTGAAAGTAGAAATTCGCCCGATTACAACGGTATGTGTATTTTTTCCTTAGGCCATTCTGGTTAAGCGTTTGGAGCAGCAAACTTGCGAAAAATTTGTTGACTTCTCAACCATTTCTTGGCTTCAAACTCCCATATCTCGCGAACGGAATGACCTAACCCAAAAATTCCTATTGCATCTGAAAGTAGAAACTCGCCCGATTACAGCGGTACGTGTATTTTTTCCCTAGGCCATTCTGGTTAAACGTTTGGAGCAGCAGAATTGTGAAAAATTTTTTGCCTTCTCTTCCATTTCTTGGCTTCAAACTCCCATATCTCGCGAACGGATTGACATAACCCAAAAAGTCCTATTGCATCTGAAAGTAGAAACTCGCCCAATTACAACGGTATGTGTATTTTTTCCCTAGGCCATTCTGGTTAAGCATTTCGAGCAGCAGAATTGTGAAAAATTTTTTGCCTTCTCTACCATTTCTTGGCTTCAAACTCCCATATCTCGCGAACGGATTGACCTAACCCAAAAATTCCCATTGCATCTGAAAGTAGAAACTCGCCCGATTACAACGGTATGTGTATTTTTTCCCTAGGCCTTTCTGGTTAAGCGTTTGGAGCAGCAGAATTGTGACAAATTTTTTGCCTTCTCTACCATTTCTTGGCTTCAAACTCCCATACCTCGCGAATGGGTTGACCTAACCCAAAAATTCCTATTGCATCTGAAAGTAGAAACTCGCCCGATTACAACGGTATGTGTATTTTTTCCCTAGCCCATTCTGGTTAAACGTTTGGAGCAGCAGAATTGTGAAAAATTTTTTGCCTTCTCTTCCATTTCTTGGCTTCAAACTCCCATATCTCGCGAACGGATTGACATAACCCAAAAAGTCCTATTGCATCTGAAAGTAGAAACTCGCCCAATTACAACGGTATGTGTATTTTTTCCCTACTCCATTCTGGTTAAGTGTTTGGAGCAGCAGAATTGCGAAAAATTTTTTGCCTTCTCAACCATTTCTTGCCTTCAAACACCCATATCTCGCGAACGGATTGACCTAACCCAAAAATTCCTGTTGCATCTGAATGTAGAAATTCGCCTGATTACAACGGTATGTGTATTTTTTCCTGAGGCCATTCTGGTTAAGCGTTTGGAGCAGCAGAATTGCGAAAAATTTTTTGCCTTCTCAACCATTTCTTGTCTTCAAACTCCCATATCTCGCGAACGGAATGACCTAACCCAAAAATTCCTATTGCATCTGAAAGTAGAAACTCGCCCGATTACAACGGTATGTGTATTTTTTCCCTAGGCCATTCTGGTTAAGCGTTTGGAGCAGCAGAATTGCGAAAAATTTGTTGTCTTCTCAACCATTTCTTAGGTTGAAAATCCCATATGTCGCGAACCGATTGACCTAACCCAAAAATTCCTGTTGCATCTGAAAATAGAAATTCGCCCGATTACAACGGTATGTGTATTTTTTCCTTAGGCCATTCTGGTTAAGCGTTTGGAGCAGCAAACTTGCGAAAAATTTTTTGCCTTCTCAACCATTTCTTGTTTTCAAACTCCCATATCTCGCGAACGGAATGACCTAACCCAAAAATTCCTATTGCATCTGAAAATAGAAACTCGCCCGATTACAACGGTATGTGTATTTTTTCCCTAGGCCATTCTGGTTAAGCATTTCGAGCAGCAGAATTGTGAAAAATTGTTTGCCTTCTCTACCATTTCTTGGCTTCAAACTCCCATATCTCGCGAACGGATTGACCTAACCTAAAAATTCCTATTGCATCTGAAAGTAGAAACTCGCCCGATTACAACGGTATGTGTATTTTTTCCCTAGGCCTTTCTGGTTAAGCGTTTGGAGCAGCAGAATTGTGACAAATTTTTTGCCTTCTCTACCATTTCTTGGCTTCAAACTCCCATACCTCGCGAACGGATTGACCTAACCCAAAAATTCCTATTGCATCTGAAAGTAGAAACTCGCCCGATTACAACGGTATGTGTATTTTTTCCCTAGCCCATTCTGGTTAAGCGTTTGGAGCAGCAGAATTGTGAAAAATTTTTTGCCTTCTCTACCATTTCTTGGCTTCAAACTCCCATACCTCGCGAACGGATTGACCTAACCCAAAAATTCCTATTGCATCTGAAAGTAGAAACTCGCCCGATTACAACGGTATGTGTATTTTTTCCCTAGGCCATTCTGGTTAAGCGTTTGGAGCAGCAGAATTGTGAAAAATTTTATGCCTTCTCTACCATTTCTTGGCTTCAAACTCCCATACCTCGCGAACGGATTGACCTAACCCAAAAATTCCTATTGCATCTGAAAGTCGAAACTCGCCCGATTACAACGGTATGTGTATTTTTTCCCTAGCCCATTCTGGTTAAGCGTTTGGAGCAGCAGAATTGCGAAAAATTTGTTGTCTTCTCAACCATTTCTTAGGTTGAAAATCCCATATGTCGCGAACCGATTGACCTAACCCAAAAATTCCTGTTGCATCTGAAAGTAGAAATTCGCCCGATTACAACGGTATGTGTATTTTTTCCTTAGGCCATTCTGGTTAAGCGTTTGGAGCAGCAAACTTGCGAAAAATTTTTTGCCTTCTCAACCATTTCTTGTATTCAAACTCCCATATCTCGCGAACGGAATGACCTAACCCAAAAATTCCTATTGCATCTGAAAGTAGAAACTCGCCCGATTACAACGGTATGTGTATTTTTTCCCTAGGCCATTCTGGTTAAGCGTTTGGAGCAGCAAACTTGCGAAAAATTTTTTGCCTTCTCAACCATTTCTTGTATTCAAACTCCCATATCTCGCGAACGGAATGACCTAACCCAAAAATTCCTATTGCATCTGAAAGTAGAAACTCGCCCGATTACAACGGCATGTGTATTTTTTCCCTAGGCCATTCTGGTTAAGCATTTCGAGCAGCAGAATTGTGAAAAATTTTTTGCCTTCTCTACCATTTCTTGGCTTCAAACTCCCATATCTCGCGAACGGATTGACCTAACCTAAAAATTCCTATTGCATCTGAAAGTAGAAACTCGCCCGATTACAACGGTATGTGTATTTTTTCCCTAGGCCTTTCTGGTTAAGCGTTTGGAGCAGCAGAATTGTGACAAATTTTTTGCCTTCTCTACCATTTCTTGGCTTCAAACTCCCATACCTCGCGAACGGATTGACCTAACCCAAAAATTCCTATTGCATCTGAAAGTCGAAACTCGCCCGATTACAACGGTATGTGTATTTTTTCCCTAGCCCATTCTGGTTAAGCGTTTGGAGCAGCAGAATTGCGAAAAATTTGTTGTCTTCTCAACCATTTCTTAGGTTGAAAATCCCATATGTCGCGAACCGATTGACCTAACCCAAAAATTCCTGTTGCATCTGAAAGTAGAAATTCGCCCGATTACAACGGTATGTGTATTTTTTCCTTAGGCCATTCTGGTTAAGCGTTTGGAGCAGCAAACTTGCGAAAAATTTGTTGCCTTCTCAACCATTTCTTGGCTTCAAACTCCCATATCTCGCGAACGGAATGACCTAACCCAAAAATTCCTATTGCATCTGAAAGTAGAAACTCGCCCGATTACAGCGGTACGTGTATTTTTTCCCTAGGCCATTCTGGTTAAACGTTTGGAGCAGCAGAATTGTGAAAAATTTTTTGCCTTCTCTTCCATTTCTTGGCTTCAAACTCCCATATCTCGCGAACGGATTGACATAACCCAAAAAGTCCTATTGCATCTGAAAGTAGAAACTCGCCCAATTACAACGGTATGTGTATTTTTTCCCTACTCCATTCTGGTTAAGTGTTTGGAGCAGCAGAATTGCGAAAAATTTTTTGCCTTCTCAACCATTTCTTGCCTTCAAACACCCATATCTCGCGAACGGATTGACCTAACCCAAAAATTCCTGTTGCATCTGAATGTAGAAATTCGCCTGATTACAACGGTATGTGTATTTTTTCCTGAGGCCATTCTGGTTAAGCGTTTGCAGCAGCAGAATTGCGAAAAATTTTTTGCCTTCTCAACCATTTCTTGTCTTCAAACTCCCATATCTCGCGAACGCAATGACCTAACCCAAAAATTCCTATTGCATCTGAAAGTAGAAACTCGCCCGATTACAACGGTATGTGTATTTTTTCCCTAGGCCATTCTGGTTAAGCGTTTGGAGCAGCAAACTTGCGAAAAATTTTTTGCCTTCTCAACCATTTCTTGTATTCAAACTCCCATATCTCGCGAACGGAATGACCTAACCCAAAAATTCCTATTGCATCTGAAAGTAGAAACTCGCCCGATTACAACGGTATGTGTATTTTTTCCCTAGGCCATTCTGGTTAAGCATTTCGAGCAGCAGAATTGTGAAAAATTTTTTGCCTTCTCTACCATTTCTTGGCTTCAAACTCCCATATCTCGCGAACGGATTGACCTAACCTAAAAATTCCTATTGCATCTGAAAGTAGAAACTCGCCCGATTACAACGGTATGTGTATTTTTTCCCTAGGCCTTTCTGGTTAAGCGTTTGGAGCAGCAGAATTGTGACAAATTTTTTGCCTTCTCTACCATTTCTTGGCTTCAAACTCCCATACCTCGCGAACGGATTGACCTAACCCAAAAATTCCTATTGCATCTGAAAGTCGAAACTCGCCCGATTACAACGGTATGTGTATTTTTTCCCTAGCCCATTCTGGTTAAGCGTTTGGAGCAGCAGAATTGCGAAAAATTTGTTGTCTTCTCAACCATTTCTTAGGTTGAAAATCCCATATGTCGCGAACCGATTGACCTAACCCAAAAATTCCTGTTGCATCTGAAAGTAGAAATTCGCCCGATTACAACGGTATGTGTATTTTTTCCTTAGGCCATTCTGGTTAAGCGTTTGGAGCAGCAAACTTGCGAAAAATTTGTTGCCTTCTCAACCATTTCTTGGCTTCAAACTCCCATATCTCGCGAACGGAATGACCTAACCCAAAAATTCCTATTGCATCTGAAAGTAGAAACTCGCCCGATTACAGCGGTACGTGTATTTTTTCCCTAGGCCATTCTGGTTAAACGTTTGGAGCAGCAGAATTGTGAAAAATTTTTTGCCTTCTCTTCCATTTCTTGGCTTCAAACTCCCATATCTCGCGAACGGATTGACATAACCCAAAAAGTCCTATTGCATCTGAAAGTAGAAACTCGCCCAATTACAACGGTATGTGTATTTTTTCCCTACTCCATTCTGGTTAAGTGTTTGGAGCAGCAGAATTGCGAAAAATTTTTTGCCTTCTCAACCATTTCTTGCCTTCAAACACCCATATCTCGCGAACGGATTGACCTAACCCAAAAATTCCTGTTGCATCTGAATGTAGAAATTCGCCTGATTACAACGGTATGTGTATTTTTTCCTGAGGCCATTCTGGTTAAGCGTTTGCAGCAGCAGAATTGCGAAAAATTTTTTGCCTTCTCAACCATTTCTTGTCTTCAAACTCCCATATCTCGCGAACGCAATGACCTAACCCAAAAATTCCTATTGCATCTGAAAGTAGAAACTCGCCCGATTACAACGGTATGTGTATTTTTTCCCTAGGCCATTCTGGTTAAGCGTTTGGAGCAGCAGAATTGCGAAAAATTTGTTGTCTTCTCAACCATTTCTTAGGTTGAAAATCCCATATGTCGCGAACCGATTGACCTAACCCAAAAATTCCTGTTGCATCTGAAAGTAGAAATTCGCCCGATTACAACGGTATGTGTATTTTTTCCTTAGGCCATTCTGGTTAAGCGTTTGGAGCAGCAAACTTGCGAAAAATTTTTTGCCTTCTCAACCATTTCTTGTCTTCAAGCTCCCATATCTCGCGAACGGAATGACCTAACCCAAAAATTCCTATTGCATCTGAAAGTAGAAACTCGCCCGATTACAACGGTATGTGAATTTTTTCCCTAGGCCATTCTGGTTAAGCATTTCGAGCAGCAGAATTGTGAAAAATTTTTTGCCTTCTCTACCATTTCTTGGCTTCAAACTCCCATACCTCACGAACGGATTGACCTAACCCAAAAATTCCTATTGCATCTGAAAGTAGAAACTCGCCCGATTACAACGGTATCTGTATTTTTTCCCTAGGACATTCTGGTTAAGCGTTTGGAGCAGCAGAATTGTGAAAAATTTTATGCCTTCTCTACCATTTCTTGGCTTCAAACTCCCATACCTCGCGAACGGATTGACCTAACCCAAAAATTCCTATTGCATCTGAAAGTAGAAACTCGCCCGATTACAACGGTATGTGTATTTTTTCCATAGGCCATTCTGGTTAAGCATTTCGAGCAGCAGAATTGTGAAAAATTTTTTGCCTTCTCTACCATTTCTTGGCTTCAAACTCCCATTTCTCGCGAACGGATTGACCTAACCCAAAAATTCCTATTGCATCTGAAAGTAGAAACTCGCCCGATTACAACGGTATGTGTATTTTTCCCCTAGGCCTTTCTGGTTAAACGTTTGGAGCAGCAGAATTGTGACAAATTTTTTGCCTTCTCTACCATTTCTTGGCTTCAAACTCCCACACCTCGCGAACGGATTGACCTAACCCAAAAATTCCTATTGCATCTGAAAGTAGAAACTCGCCCGATTACAACGGTATGTGTATTTTTTCCCTAGCCCATTCTGGTTAAGCGTTTGGAGCAGCAGAATTGTGAAAAATTTTTTGCCTTCTCTACCATTTCTTGGCTTCAAACTCCTATACCTCGCGAACGGATTGACCTAACCCAAAAATTCCTATTGCATCTGAAAGTAGAAACTCGCCCGATTACAACGATATGTGTATTTTCTCCCTAGGCCATTCTGGTTAAGCGTTTGGAGCAGCAGAATTGAGAAAAATTTGTTGTCTTCTCAACCATTTCTTAGGTTGAAAGTCCCATATGTCGCGAACCGATTGACCTAACCCAAAAATTCCTATTGCATCTGAAAGTCGAAACTCGCCCGATTACAACGGTATGTGTATTTTTTCCCTAGGCCATTCTGGTTAAGCGTTTGGAGCAGCAGAATTGCGAAAAATTTGTTGTCTTCTCAACCATTTCTTAGGTTGAAAATCCCATATGTCGCGAACCGATTGACCTAACCCAAAAATTCCTGTTGCATCTGAAAATAGAAATTCGCCCGATTACAACGGTATGTGTATTTTTTCCTTAGGCCATTCTGGTTAAGCGTTTGGAGCAGCAAACTTGCGAAAAATTTTTTGCCTTCTCAACCATTTCTTGTATTCAAACTCCCATATCTCGCGAACGGAATGACCTAACCCAAAAATTCCTATTGCATCTGAAAGTAGAAACTCGCCCGATTACAACGGTATGTGTATTTTTTCCCTAGCCCATTCTGGTTAAGCGTTTGGAGCAGCAGAATTGTGAAAAATTTTTTGCCTTCTCTACCATTTCTTGGCTTCAAACTCCCATACCTCGCGAACGGATTGACCTAACCCAAAAATTCCTATTGCATCTGAAAGTAGAAACTCGCCCGATTACAACGGTATGTGTATTTTTTCCCTAGGCCATTCTGGTTAAGCGTTTGGAGCAGCAGAATTGTGAAAAATTTTATGCGTTCTCTACCATTTCTTGGCTTCAAATTCCCATACCTCGCGAACGGATTGACCTAACCCAAAAATTCCTATTGCATCTGAAAGTCGAAACTCGCCCGATTACAACGGTATGTGTATTTTTTCCCTAGCCCATTCTGGTTAAGCGTTTGGAGCAGCAGAATTGCGAAAAATTTGTTGTCTTCTCAACCATTTCTTAGGTTGAAAATCCCATATATCGCGAACCGATTGACCTAACCCAAAAATTCCTGTTGCATCTGAAAGTAGAAACTCGCCCGATTACAACGGTATGTGTATTTTTTCCCTAGCCCATTCTGGTTAAGCGTTTGGAGCAGCAGAATTGTGAAAAATTTTTTTCCTTCTCTACCATTTCTTGGCTTCAAACTCCCATATCTCGCGAACGGATTGACCTAACCCAAAAATTCCTATTGCGTCTGAAAGTAGAAACTCGCCCGATTACAACGGTATGTGTATTTTTTCCCTAGGCCATTCTGGTTAAGCATTTCGAGCAGCAGAATTGTGAAAAATTTTTTGCCTTCTCTACCATTTCTTGGCTTCAAACTCCCATACCTCGCGAACGGATTGACCTAACCCAAAAATTCCTATTGCATCTGAAAGTAGAAACTCGCCCGATTACAACGGTATGTGTATTTTTTCCCTAGCCCATTCTGGTTAAGCGTTTGGAGCAGCAGAATTGTGAAAAATTTTTTGCCTTCTCTACCATTTCTTGGCTTCAAACTCCCATACCTCGCGAACGGATTGACCTAACCCAAAAATTCCTATTGCATCTGAAAGTAGAAACTCGCCCGATTACAACGGTATGTGTATTTTCTCCCTAGGCCATTCTGGTTAAGCGTCTGGAGCAGCAGAATTGAGAAAAATTTGTTGTCTTCTCAACCATTTCTTAGGTTGAAAGTCCCATATGTCGCGAACCGATTAACATAACCCAAAAATTCCTATTGCATTTGAAAGTAGAAACTCACCCGATTACAACGGTATGTGTATTTTTTCCCTAGGCAATTCTGGTTAAGCGTTTGAAGCAGCAGAATTGCGAAAAATTTGTTGCCTTCTCAACCATTTCTTGGCTTCAAACTCCCATATCTCGCGAACGGATTGACCTAACCCAAAAATTCCTATTGCATCTGAAAGTAGAAACTCGCCCGATTACAACGGTATGTGTATTTTTTCCCTAGACCATTCTGGTTAAACGTTTGGAGCAGCAGAATTGTGAAAAATTTTTTGCCTTCTCTACCATTTCTTGGCTTCAAACTCCCATATCTCTCGAACGGATTGACATAACCCAAAAAGTCCTATTGCATCTGAAAGTAGAAACTCGCCCAATTACAACGGTATGTGTATTTTTTCCCTAGGCCATTCTGGTTAAGCGTTTGGAGCAGCAGAATTGCGAAAAATTTTTTGCCTTCTCAACCATTTCTTGGCTTCAAACTCCCATATCTCGCGAACGGATTGACCTAACCCAAAAATTCCTGTTGCATCTGAATGTAGAAATTCGCCCGATTACAACGGTATGTGTATTTTTTCCTTAGGCCATTCTGGTTAAGCGTTTGGAGCAGCAGAATTGCGAAAAATTTTTTGCCTTCTCAACCATTTCTTGTCTTCAAACTCCCATATCTCGCGAACGGAATGACCTAACCCAAAAATTCCTATTGCATCTGAAAGTAGAAACTCGCCCGATTACAACGGTATGTGTATTTTCTCCCTAGGCCATTCTGGTTAAGCGTTTGGAGCAGCAGAATTGAGAAAAATTTGTTGTCTTCTCAACCATTTCTTAGGTTGAAAGTCCCATATGTCGCGAACCGATTAACATAACCCAAAAATTCCTATTGCATTTGAAAGTAGAAACTCACCCGATTACAACGGTATGTGTATTTTTTCCCTAGGCCATTCTGGTTAAGCGTTTGAAGCAGCAGAATTGCGAAAAATTTGTTGCCTTCTCAACCATTTCTTGGCTTCAAACTCCCATATCTCGCGAACGGATTGACCTAACCCAAAAATTCCTATTGCATCTGAAAGTAGAAACTCGCCCGATTACAACGGTATGTGTATTTTTTCCCTAGACCATTCTGGTTAAACGTTTGGAGCAGCAGAATTGTGAAAAATTTTTTGCCTTCTCTACCATTTCTTGGCTTCAAACTCCCATATCTCTCGAACGGATTGACATAACCCAAAAAGTCCTATTGCATCTGAAAGTAGAAACTCGCCCAATTACAACGGTATGTGTATTTTTTCCCTAGGCCATTCTGGTTAAGCGTTTGGAGCAGCAGAATTGCGAAAAATTTTTTGCCTTCTCAACCATTTCTTGGCTTCAAACTCCCATATCTCGCGAGCGGATTGACCTAACCCAAAAATTCCTGTTGCATCTGAATGTAGAAATTCGCCCGATTACAACGGTATGTGTATTTTTTCCTTAGGCCATTCTGGTTAAGCGTTTGGAGCAGCAGAATTGCGAAAAATTTTTTGCCTTCTCAACCATTTCTTGTCTTCAAACTCCCATATCTCGCGAACGGATTGACCTAACCCAAAAATTCCTATTGCATCTGAAAGTAGAAACTCGCCCGATTACAACGATATGTGTATTTTCTCCCTAGGCCATTCTGGTTAAGCGTTTGGAGCAGCAGAATTGAGAAAAATTTGTTGTCTTCTCAACCATTTCTTAGGTTGAAAGTCCCATATGTCGCGAACCGATTGACCTAACCCAAAAATTCCTATTGCATTTGAAAGTAGAAACTCACCCGATTACAACGGTATGTGTATTTTTTCCCTAGGCCATTCTGGTTAAGCGTTTGAAGCAGCAGAATTGCGAAAAATTTGTTGCCTTCTGAACCATTTCTTGGCTTCAAACTCCCATATCTCGCGAACGGAGTGACCTAACCCTAAAATTCCTATTGCATCTGAAAGTAGAAACTCACCCGATTACAGCGGTACGTGTATTTTTTCCCTAGGCCATTCTGGTTAAACGTTTGGAGCAGCAGAATTGTGAAAAATTTTTTGCCTTCTCTACCATTTCTTGGCTTCAAACTCCCATATATCGCGAACGGATTGACATAACCCAAAAAGTCCTATTGCATCTGAAAGTAGAAACTCGCCCGATTACAACGGTATGTGTATTTTTTCCCTAGGGCATTCTGGTTAAGCGTTTGGAGCAGCAGAATTGCGAAAAATTTGTTGTCTTCTCAACCATTTCTTAGGTTGAAAATCCCATATGTCGCGAACCGATTGACCTAACCCAAAAATTCCTGTTGCATCTGAAAGTAGAAATTCGCCCGATTACAACGGTATGTGTATTTTTTCCTTAGGCCATTCTGGTTAAGCGTTTGGAGCAGCAGAATTGCGAAAAATTTTTTGCCTTCTCAACCATTTCTTGTCTTCAAACTCCCATATCTCGCGAACGGAATGACCTAACCCAAAAATTCCTATTGCATCTGAAAGTAGAAACTCGCCCGATTACAGCGGTATGTGTATTTTTTCCCTAGGCCATTCTGGTTAAGCATTCCGAGCAGCAGAATTGTGAATAATTTTTTGCCTTCTCTACCATTTCTTGGCTTCAAACTCCCATATCTCGCGAACGGATTGACCTAACCCAAAAATTCCTATTGCATCTGAAAGTAGAAACTCGCCCGATTACAGCGATATGTGTATTTTCTCCCTAGGCCATTCTGGTTAAGCGTTTGGAGCAGCAGAATTGAGAAAAATTTGTTGTCTTCTCAACCATTTCTTAGGTTGAAAGTCCCATATGTCGCGAACCGATTGACCTAACCCAAAAATTCCTATTGCATTTGAAAGTAGAAACTCACCCGATTACAACGGTATGTGTATTTTTTCCCTAGGCCATTCTGGTTAAGCGTTTGAAGCAGCAGAATTGCGAAAAATTTGTTGCCTTCTGAACCATTTCTTGGCTTCAAACTCCCATATCTCGCGAACGGAGTGACCTAACCCTAAAATTCCTATTGCATCTGAAAGTAGAAACTCACCCGATTACAGCGGTACGTGTATTTTTTCCCTAGGCCATTCTGGTTAAACGTTTGGAGCAGCAGAATTGTGAAAAATTTTTTGCCTTCTCTACCATTTCTTGGCTTCAAACTCCCATATATCGCGAACGGATTGACATAACCCAAAAAGTCCTATTGCATCTGAAAGTAGAAACTCGCCCGATTACAACGGTATGTGTATTTTTTCCCTAGGGCATTCTGGTTAAGCGTTTGGAGCAGCAGAATTGCGAAAAATTTTTTGCCTTCTCAACCATTTCTTGTCTTCAAACTCCCATATCTCGCGAACGGAATGACCCAACCCAAAAATTCCTATTGCATCTGAAAGTAGAAACTCGCCCGATTACAACGGTATGTGTATTTTTTCCCTAGGCCATTCTGGTTAAGCATTTCGAGCAGCAGAATTGTGAATAATTTTTTGCCTTCTCTACCATTTCTTGGCTTCAAATTCCCATATCTCGCGAACGGATTGACCTAACCCAAAAATTCCTATTGCATCTGAAAGTAGAAACTCGCCCGATTACAGCGGTACGTGTATTTTTTCCCTAGGCCATTCTGGTTAAACGTTTGGAGCAGCAGAATTGTGAAAAATTTTTTGCCTTCTCTACCATTTCTTGGCTTCAAACTCCCATATCTCGCGAACGGATTGACATAACCCAAAAAGTCCTATTGCATCTGAAAGTAGAAACTCGCCCAATTACAACGGTATGTGTATTTTTTCCCTAGGCCATTCTGGTTAAGCGTTTGGAGCAGCAGAATTGCGAAAAATTTTTTGCCTTCTCAACCATTTCTTGGCTTCAAACTCCCATATCTCGCGAACGGATTGACCTAACCCAAAAATTCCTGTTGCATCTGAATGTAGAAATTCGCCCGATTACAACGGTATGTGTATTTTTTCCTTAGGCCATTCTGGTTTAGCGTTTGGAGCAGCAGAATTGTGAAAAATTTTTTGCCTTCTCTACCATTTCTTGGCTTCAAACTCCCATATCTCGCGAACGGATTGACCTAACCCAAAAATTCCTATTGCATCTGAAAGTAGAAACTCGCCCGATTACAACGGTATGTGTATTTTTTCCCTAGGCCATTCTGGTTAAGCGTTTGGAGCAGCAGAATTGTGAAAAATTTTTTGCCTTCTCTACCATTTCTTGGCTTCAAACTCCCATACCTCGCGAACGGATTGACCTAACCCAAAAATTCCTATTGCATCTGAAAGTAGAAACTCGCCCGATTACAACGGTATGTGTACTTTTTCCCTAGGCCATTCTGGTTAAGCGTTTGGAGCAGCAGAATAGCGAAAAATTTGTTGTCTTCTCAACCATTTCTTAGGTTGAAAATCCCATATGTCGCGAACCGATTGACCTAACCCAAAAATTCCTGTTGCATCTGAAAGTAGAAATTCGCCCGATTACAACGGTATGAGTATTTTTTCCTTAGGCCATTCTGGTTAAGCGTTTGGAGCAGCAGAATTGCGAAAAATTTTTTGCCTTCTCAACCATTTCTTGTCTTCAAACTCCCATATCTCGCGAACGGAATGACCTAACCCAAAAATTCCTATTGCATCTGAAAATAGAAACTCGCCCGATTACAACGGTATGTGAATTTTTTCCCTAGGCCATTCTGGTTAAGCATTTCGAGCAGCAGAATTGTGAAAAATTTTTTGCCTTCTCTACCATTTCTTGGCTTCAAACTCCCATACCTCACGAACGGATTGACCTAACCCAAAAATTCCTATTGCATCTGAAAGTAGAAACTCGCCCGATTACAACGGTATGTGTATTTTTTCCCTAGGCCATTCTGGTTAAGCGTTTGGAGCAGCAGAATTGTGAAAAATATTATGCCTTCTCTACCATTTCTTGGCTTCAAACTCCCATACCTCGCGAACGGATTGACCTAACCCAAAAATTCCTATTGCATCTGAAAGTAGAAACTCGCCCGATTACAACGGTATGTGTATTTTTTCCCTAGGCCATTCTGGCTAAGCATTTCGAGCAGCAGAATTGTGAAAAATTTTTTGCCTTCTCTACCATTTCTTGGCTTCAAACTCCCATATCTCGCGAACGGATTGACCTAACCCAAAAATTCCTATTGCATCTGAAAGTAGAAACTCGCCCGATTACAACGGTATGTGTATTTTTTCCCTAGCCCATTCTGGTTAAGCGTTTGGAGCAGCAGAATTGTGAAAAATTTTTTGCCTTCTCTACCATTTCTTGGCTTCAAACTCCCATACCTCGCGAACGGATTGACCTAACCCAAAAAGTCATATTGCATCTGAAAGTAGAAACTCGCCCAATTACAACGGTATGTGTATTTTTTCCCTAGGCCATTCTGGTTAAGCGTTTGGAGCAGCAGAATTGCGAAAAATTTTTTGCCTTCTCAACCATTTCTTGGCTTCAAACTCCCATATCTCGCGAACGGATTGACCTAACCCAAAAATTCCTGTTGCATCTGAATGTAGAAATTCGCCCGATTACAACGGTATGTGTATTTTTTCCTTAGGCCATTCTGGTTAAGCGTTTGGAGCAGCAGAATTGCGAAAAATTTTTTGCCTTCTCAACCATTTCTTGTCTTCAAACTCCCATATCTCGCGAACGGAATGACCTACCCCAAAAATTCCTATTGCATCTGAAAGTAGAAACTCGCCCGATTACAACGGTATGTGTATTTTCTCCCTAGGCCATTCTGGTCAAGCGTTTGGAGCAGCAGAATTGTGAAAAATTTGTTGTCTTCTCAACCATTTCTTAGGTTGAAAGTCCCATATGTCGCGAACCGATTGACCTAACCCAAAAATTCCTATTGCATTTGAAAGTAGAAACTCAACCGATTACAACGGTACGTGTATTTTCTCCCTAGGCCATTCTGGTTAAACGTTTGGAGCAGCAGAATTGTGAAAAATTTTTTGCCTTCTCTACCATTTCTTGGCTTCAAACTCCCATACCTCGCGAACGGATTGACCTAACCCAAAAATTGCTATTGCATCTGAAAGTATAAACTCGCCCGATTACAACGGTATGTGTATTTTTTCCCTAGGCCATTCTGGTTAAGCTTTTCGAGCAGCAGAATTGTGAAAAATTTTTTCCTTCTCTACCATTTCTTGGCTTCAAACTCCCATATCTCGCGAACGGATTGACCTAACTCGAAAATTCCTATTGCGTCTGAAAGTAGAAACTCGCCCGATTACAAGGGTATGTGTATTTTTTCCCTAGGCCATTCTGGTTAAGCATTTCGAGCAGCAGAATTGTGAAAAATTTTTTGCCTTCTCTACCATTTCTTGGCTTCAAACTCCCATATCTCGCGAACGGATTGACCTAACCCAAAAATTCCTATTGCATCTGAAAGTATAAACTCGCCCGATTACAACGGTATGTGTATTTTTTCCCTAGGCCATTCTGGTTAAGCGTTTGGAGCAGCAGAATTGTGACAAATTTTTTGCCTTCTCTACCATTTCTTGGCTTCAAACTCCCATACCTCGCGAACGGATTGACCTAACCCAAAAATTCCTATTGCATCTGAAAGTAGAAACTCGCCCGATTACAACGGTATGTGTATTTTTTCCCTAGCCCATTCTGGTTAAGCGTTTGGAGCAGCAGAATTGTGAAAAATTTTTTGCCTTCTCTACCATTTCTTGGCTTCAAACTCCCATACCTCGCGAACGGATTGACCTAACCCAAAAAGTCCTATTGCATCTGAAAGTAGAAACTCGCCCAATTACAACGGTATGTGCATTTTTTCCCTAGGCCATTCTGGTTAAGCGTTTGGAGCAGCAGAATTGCGAAAAATTTTTTGCCTTCTCAACCATTTCTTGGCTTCAAACGCCCATATCTCGCGAACGGATTGACCTAACCCAAAAATTCCTGTTGCATCTGAATGTAGAAATTCGCCCGATTACAACGGTATGTGTATTTTTTCCTTAGGCCATTCTGGTTAAGCGTTTGGAGCAGCAGAATTGCGAAAAATTTTTTGCCTTCTAAACCATTTCTTGTCTTCAAACTCCCATATCTCGCGAACGGAATGACCTAACCCAAAAATTCCTATTGCATCTGAAAGTAGAAACTCGCCCGATTACAACGGTATGTGTATTTTCTCCCTAGGCCATTCTGGTCAAACGTTTGGAGCAGCAGAATTGTGAAAAATTTGTTGTCTTCTCAACCATTTCTTAGGTTGAAAGTCCCATATGTCGCGAACCGATTGACCTAACCCAAAAATTCCTATTGCATTTGAAAGTAGAAACTCAACCGATTACAACGGTACGTGTATTTTCTCCCTAGGCCATTCTGGTTAAACGTTTGGAGCAGCAGAATTGTGAAAAATTTTTTGCCTTCTCTACCATTTCTTGGCTTCAAACTCCCATACCTCGCGAACGGATTGACCTAACCCAAAGATTCCTATTGCATCTGAAAGTAGAAACTCGCCCGATTACAACGGTCTGTATATTTTTTCCCTAGGCCATTCTGGATAAGCGTTTGGAGCAGCAGAATTGTGAAAAATTTTATGCCTTCTCTACCATTTCTTGGCTTCAAACTCCCATCCCTCGCGAACGGATTGACCTAACCCAAAAATTCCTATTGCATCTGAAAGTCGAAACTCGCCCGATTACAACGGTATGTGTATTTTTTCCCTAGCCCATTCTGGTTAAGCGTTTGGAGCAGCAGAATTGCGAAAAATTTGTTGTCTTCTCAACCATTTCTTAGGTTGAAAATCCCATATGTCGCGAACCGATTGACCTAACCCAAAAATTCCTGTTGCATCTGAAAGTAGAAATTCGCCCGATTACAACGGTATGTGTATTTTTTCCTTAGGCCATTCGGGTTAAGCGTTTGGAGCAGCAAACTTGCGAAAAATTTTTTGCCTTCTCAACCATTTCTTGTTTTCAAACTCCCATATCTCGCGAACGGAATGACCTAACCCAAAAATTCCTATTGCATCTGAAAGTAGAAACTCGCCCGATTACAACGGTATGTGTATTTTTTCCCTAGGCCATTCTGGTTAAGCATTTCGAGCAGCAGAATTGCGAAAAATTTTTTTCCTTCTCTACCATTTCTTGGCTTCAAACTCCCATATCTCGCGAACGGATTGACCTAACCCAAAAATTCCTATTGCGTCTGAAAGTAGAAACTCGCCCGATTACAACGGTATGTGTATTTTTTCCCTAGGCCATTCTGGTTAAGCATTTCGAGCAGCAGAATTGTGAAAAATTTTTTGCCTTCTCTACCATTTCTTGGCTTCAAACTCCCATATCTCGCGAACGGATTGACCTAACCCAAAAATTCCTATTGCATCTGAAAGTATAAACTCGCCCGATTACAACGGTATGTGTATTTTTTCCCTAGGCCATTCTGGTTAAGCGTTTGGAGCAGCAGAATTGTGACAAATTTTTTGCCTTCTCTACCATTTCTTGGCTTCAAACTCCCATACCTCGCGAACGGATTGACCTAACCCAAAAATTCCTATTGCATCTGAAAGTAGAAACTCGCCCGATTACAACGGTATGTGTATTTTTTCCCTAGCCCATTCTGGTTAAGCGTTTGGAGCAGCAGAATTGTGAAAAATTTTTTGCCTTCTCTACCATTTCTTGGCTTCAAACTCCCATACCTCGCGAACGGATTGACCTAACCCAAAAAGTCCTATTGCATCTGAAAGTAGAAACTCGCCCAATTACAACGGTATGTGTATTTTTTCCCTAGGCCATTCTGGTTAAGCGTTTGGAGCAGCAGAATTGCGAAAAATTTTTTGCCTTCTCAACCATTTCTTGGCTTCAAACTCCCATATCTCGCGAACGGATTGACCTAACCCAAAAATTCCTGTTGCATCTGAATGTAGAAACTCGCCCAATTACAACGGTATGTGTATTTTTTCCCTAGGCCATTCTGGTTAAGCGTTTGGAGCAGCAGAATTGCGAAAAATTTTTTGCCTTCTCAACCATTTCTTGGCTTCAAACTCCCATATCTCGCGAACGGATTGACCTAACCCAAAAATTCCTGTTGCATCTGAATGTAGAAATTCGCCCGATTACAACGGTATGTGTATGTTTTCCTTAGGCCATTCTGGTTAAGCGTTTGGAGCAGCAGAATTGCGAAAAATTTTTTGCCTTCTCAACCATTTCTTGTCTTCAAACTCCCATATCTCGCGAACGGAATGACCTAACCCAAAAATTCCTCTTGCATCTGAAAGTAGAAACTCGCCCGATTACAACGGTATGTGTATTTTCTCCCAAGGCCATTCTGGTCAAGCGTTTGGAGCAGCAGAATTGTGAAAAATTTGTTGTCTTCTCAACCATTTCTTAGGTTGAAAGTCCCATATGTCGCGAACCGATTGACCTAACCCAAAAATTCCTATTGCATTTGAAAGTAGAAACTCAACCGATTACAACGGTACGTGTATTTTTTCCCTAGGCCATTCTGGTTAAACGTTTGGAGCAGCAGAATTGTGAAAAATTTTTTGCCTTCTCTACCATTTCTTGGCTTCAAACTCCCATATCTCGCGAACGGATTGACATAACCCAAAAAGTCCTATTGCATCTGAAAGTAGAAACTCGCCCAATTACAACGGTATGTGTATTTTTTCCCTAGGCCATTCTGGTTAAGCGTTTGGAGCAGCAGAATTGCGAAAAATTTTTTGTCTTCTCTACCATTTCTTGGCTTCAAACTCCCATACCTCGCGAACGGATTGACCTAACCCAAAAATTCCTATTGCATCTGAAAGTAGAAACTCGCCCGATTACAACGATATGTGTATTTTCTCCCTAGGCCATTCTGGTTAAGCGTTTGGAGCAGCAGAATTGAGAAAAATTTTTTGTCTTCTCAACCATTTCTTAGGTTGAAAGTCCCATATGTCGCGAACCGATTGACCTAACCCAAAAATTCCTATTGCATTTGAAAGTAGAAACTCACCCGATTACAACGGTATGTGTATTTTTTCCCTAGGCCATTCTGGTTAAGCGTTTGAAGCAGCAGAATTGCGAAAAATTTGTTGCCTTCTCTACCATTTCTTGGCTTCAAACTCCCATATCTCGCGAACGGATTGACCTAACCCAAAAATTCCTGTTGCATCTGAATGTAGAAATTCGCCCGATTACAACGGTATGTGTATTTTTTCCTTAGGCCATTCTGGTTAAGCGTTTGGAACAGCAGAATTGCGAAAAATTTTTTGCCTTCTCAACCATTTCTTGTCTTCAAACTCCCATATCTCGCGAACGGAATGACCTAACCCAAAAATTCCTATTGCATCTGAAAGTAGAAACTCGCCCGATTACAACGGTATGTGTATTTTTTCCCTAGGCCATTCTGGTTAAGCGTTTGGAGCAGCAGAATTGTGAAAAATTTTTTGCCTTCTCTACCATTTCTTGGCTTCAAACTCCCATATCTCGCGAACGGATTGACCTAACCCAAAAATTCCTATTGCATCTGAAAGTAGAAACTCGCACGATTACAGCGGTACGTGCATTTTTTCCCTAGGCCATTCTGGTTAAACGTTTGGTGCAGCAGAATTGTGAAAAATTTTTTGCCTTCTCAACCATTTCTTGTCTTCAAACTCCCATATCTCGCGAACGGAATGACCTAACCCAAAAATTCCTATTGCATCTGAAAGTAGAAACTCGCCCGATTACAACGGTATGTGTATTTTTTCCCTAGGCCATTCTGGTTAAGCGTTTGGAGCAGCAGAATTGCGAAAAATTTGTTGTCTTCTCAACCATTTCTTAGGTTGAAAATCCCATATGTCGCGAACCGATTGACCTAACCCAAAAATTCCTGTTGCATCTGAAAGTAGAAACTCGCCCGATTACAACGGTATGTGTATTTTCTCCCTAGGCCATTCTGGTCAAGCGTTTGGAGCAGCAGAATTGTGAAAAATTTGTTGTCTTCTCAACCATTTCTTAGGTTGAAAGTCCCATATGTCGCGAACCGATTGACCCAACCCAAAAATTCCTATTGCACTTGAAAGTAGAAACTCAACCGATTACAACGGTACGTGTATTTTTTCCCTAGGCCATTCTGGTTAAACGTTTGGAGCAGCAGAATTGTGAAAAATTTTTTGCCTTCTCTACCATTTCTTGGCTTCAAACTCCCATATCTCGCAAACGGATTGACATAACCCAAAAAGTCCTATTGCATCTGAAAGTAGAAACTCGCCCAATTACAACGGTATGTGTATTTTTTCCCTAGGCCATTCTGGTTAAGCGTTTGGAGCAGCAGAATTGCGAAAAATTTTTTGCCTTCTCAACCATTTCTTGTCTTCAAACTCCCATATCTCGCGAACGGAATGACCTAACCCAAAAATTCCTATTGCATCTGAAAGTAGAAACTCGCCCGATTACAACGGTATGTGTATTTTTTCCCTAGCCCATTCTGGTTAAGCGTTTGGAGCAGCAGAATTGTGAAAAATTTTTTGTCTTCTCTACCATTTCTTGGCTTCAAACTCCCATACCTCGCGAACGGATTGACCTAACCCAAAAATTCCTATTGCATCTGAAAGTAGAAACTCGCCCGATTACAACGATATGTGTATTTTCTCCCTAGGCCATTCTGGTTAAGCGTTTGGAGCATCAGAATTGAGAAAAATTTGTTGTCTTCTCAACCATTTCTTAGGTTGAAAGTCCCATATGTCGCGAACCGATTGACCTAACCCAAAAATCCCTATTGCATTTGAAAGTAGAAACTCACCCGATTACAACGGTATGTGTATTTTTTCCCTAGGCCATTCTGGTTAAGCGTTTGAAGCAGCAGAATTGCGAAAAATTTGTTGCCTTCTGAACCATTTCTTGGCTTCAAACTCCCATATCTCGCGAACGGAGTGACCTAACCCTAAAATTCCTATTGCATCTGAAAGTAGAAATTCGCCCGATTACAGCGGTACGTGTATTTTTTCCCTAGGCCATTCTGGTTAAACGTTTGGAGCAGCAGAATTGTGAAAAATTTTTTGCCTTCTCTACCATTTCTTGGCTTCAAACTCCCATATCTCGCGAACGGATTGACATAACCCAAAAAGTCCTATTGCATCTGAAAGTAGAAACTCGCCCAATTACAACGGTATGTGTATTTTTTCCCTAGGCCATTCTGGTTAAGCGTTTGGAGCAGCAGAATTGCGAAAAATTTTTTGCCTTCTCAACCATTTCTTGGCTTCAAACTCCCATATCTCGCGAACGGATTGACCTAACCCAAAAATTCCTGTTGCATCTGAATGTAGAAATTCGCCCGATTACAACAGTATGTGTATTTTTTCCTTAGGCCATTCTGGTTAAGCGTTTGGAACAGCAGAATTGCGAAAAATTTTTTGCCTTCTCAACCATTTCTTGTCTTCAAACTCCCATATCTCGCGAACGGAATGACCTAACCCAAAAATTCCTATTGCATCTGAAAGTAGAAACTCGCCCGATTACAACGGTATGTGTATTTTTTCCCTAGGCCATTCTGGTTAAGCGTTTGGAGCAGCAGAATTGTGAAAAATTTTTTGCCTTCTCTACCATTTCTTGGCTTCAAACTCCCATATCTCGCGAACGGATTGACCTAACCCAAAAATTCCTATTGCATCTGAAAGTAGAAACTCGCCCGATTACAACGGTATGTGTATTTTTTCCCTAGGCCATTCTGGTTAAGCGTTTGGAGCAGCAGAATTGTGAAAAATTTTTTGCCTTCTCTACCATTTCTTGGCTTCAAACTCCCATACCTCGCGAACGGATTGACCTAACCCAAAAATTCCTATTGCATCTGAAAGTAGAAACTCGCCCGATTACAACGGTATGTGTATTTTTTCCCTAGGCCATTCTGGTTAAGCATTTCGAGCAGCAGAATTGTGAATAATTTTTTGCCTTCTCTACCATTTCTTGGCTTCAAACTCCCATATCTCGCGAACGGATTGACCTAACCCAAAAATTCCTATTGCATCTGAAAGTAGAAACTCGCCCGATTACAGCGGTACGTGTATTTTTTCCCTAGGCCATTCTGGTTAAACGTTTGGAGCAGCAGAATTGTGAAAAATTTTTTGCCTTCTCTACCATTTCTTGGCTTCAAACTCCCATATCTCGCGAACGGATTGACATAACCCAAAAAGTCCTGTTGCATCTGAAAGTAGAAACTCTCCCAATTACAACGGTATGTGTATTTTTTCCCTAGGCCATTCTGGTTAAGCGTTTGGAGCAGCAGAATTGCGAAAAATTTTATGCCTTCTCAACCATTTCTTGGCTTCAAACTCCCATATCTCGCGAACGGATTGACCTAACCCAAAAATTCCTGTTGCATCTGATTGTAGAAATTCGCCCGATTACAACGGTATGTGTATTTTTTCCTTAGGCCATTCTGGTTTAGCGTTTGGAGCAGCAGAATTGTGAAAAATTTTTTGCCTTCTCTACCATTTCGTGGCTTCAAACACCCATATCTCGCGAACGGATTGACCTAACCCAAAAATTCCTATTGCATCTGAAAGTAGAAACTCGCCCGATTACAACGGTGTGTGTATTTTTTCCCTAGGCCATTCTGGTTAAGCGTTTGGAGCAGCAGAATTGTGAAAAATTTTTTGCCTTCTCTACCATTTCTTGGCTTCAAACTCCCATACCTCGCTCGGATTGACCTAACCCAAAAATTCCTATTGCATCTGAAAGTAGAAACTCGCCCGATTACAACGGTATGTGTATTTTTTTCCTAGGCCATTCTGGTTAAGCGTTTGGAGCAGCAGAATTGCGAAAAATTTGTTGTCTTCTCAACCATTTCTTAGGTTGAAAATCCCATATGTCGCGAACCGATTGACCTAACCCAAAAATTCCTGTTGCATCTGAAAGTAGAAACTCGCCCGATTACAACGGTATGTGTATTTTTTCCCTAGGCCATTCTGGTTAAGCGTTTGGAGCAGCAGAATTGCGAAAAATTTTTTGCCTTCTCAACCATTTCTTGTCTTCAAACTCCCATATCTCGCGAACGGAATGACCTAACACAAAAATTCCTATTGCATCTGAAAGTAGAAACTCGCCCGATTACAACGGTATGTGTATTTTTCCCCTAGGCCATTCTGGTTAAGCATTTCGAGCAGCAGAATTGTGAATAATTTTTTGCCTTCTCTACCATTTCTTGGCTTCAAACTCCCATATCTCGCGAACGGATTGACCTAACCCAAAAATTCCTATTGCATCTGAAAGTAGAAACTCGCCCGATTACAGCGGTACGTGTATTTTTTCCCTAGGCCATTCTGGTTAAACGTTTGGAACAGCAGAATTGTGAAAAATTTTTTGCCTTCTCTACCATTTCTTGGCTTCAAACTCCCATATCTCGCGAACGGATTGTCACAACCCAAAAAGTCCTATTGCATCTGAAAGTAGAAACTCGCCCAATTACAACGGTATGTGTATTTTTTCCCTAGGCCATTCTGGTTAAGCGTTTGGAGCAGCAGAATTGCGAAAAATTTTTTGCCTTCTCAAACATTTCTTGGCTTCAAACTCCCATATCTCGCGAACGGATTGACCTAACCCAAAAATTCCTGTTGCATCTGAATGTAGAAATTCGCCCGATTACAACGGTATGTGTATTTTTTCCTTAGGCCATTCTGGTTAAGCGTTTGGAACAGCAGAATTGCGAAAAATTTTTTGCCTTCTCAACCATTTCTTGTCTTCAAACTCCCATATCTCGCCAACGGAATGACCTAACCCAAAAATTCCTATTGCATCTGAAAGTAGAAACTCGCTCGATAACAACGGTATGTGTATTTTTTCCCTAGGCCATTCTGGTTAAGCGTTTGGAGCAGCAGAATTGTGAAAAATTTTTTGCCTTCTCTACCATTTCTTGGCTTCAAACTCCCATACCTCGCGAACGGATTGACCTAACCCAAAAATTCCTATTGCATCTGAAAGTAGAAACTCGCCCGATTACAACGGTATGTGTATTTTTTCCCTAGGCCATTCTGGTTAAGCGTTTGGAGCAGGAGAATTGCGAAAAATTTGTTGTCTTCTCAACCATTTCTTAGGTTGAAAATCCCATATGTCGCGAACCGATTGACCTAACCCAAAAATTCCTGTTGCATCTGAAAGTAGAAATTCGCCCGATTACAACGGTATGTGTATTTTTTCCTTAGGCCATTCTGGTTAAGCGTTTGGAGCAGCAGAATTGCGAAAAATTTTTTGCCTTCTCAACCATTTCTTGTCTTCAAACTCCCATATCTCGCGAACGGAATGACCTAACCCAAAAATTCCTATTGCATCTGAAAGTAGAAACTCGCCCGATTACAAAGGTGTGTCAATTTTTTCCCTAGGCCATTCTGGTTAAGCGTTTGGAGCAGCAGAATTGTGAAAAATTTTTTGCCTTCTCTACCATTTCTTGGCTTCAAACTCCCATACCTCGCGAACGGATTGACCTAACCCAAAAATTCCTATTGCATCTGAAAGTAGAAACTCGCCCGATTACAACGGTATGTGTATTTTTTCCCTAGGCCATTCTGGTTAAGCGTTTGGAGCAGCAGAATTGTGAAAAATTTTGTGCCTTCTCTACCATTTCTTGGCTTCAAACTCCCATACCTTGCGAACGGATTGACCTAACCCAAAAATTCCTATTGCATCTGAAAGTAGAAACTCGCCCGATTACAACGGTATGTGTATTTTCTCCCTAGGCCATTCTGGTCAAGCGTTTGGAGCAGCAGAATTGAGAAAAATTTGTTGTCTTCTCAACCATTTCTTAGGTTGAAAATCCCATATGTCGCGAACCGATTGACCTAACCCAAAAATTCCTGTTGCATCTGAAAGTAGAAATTCGCCCGATTACAACGGTATGTGTATTTTTTCCTTAGGCCATTCTGGTTAAGCGTTTGGAGCAGCAGAATTGCGAAAAATTTTTTGCCTCCTCAACCATTTCTTGTCTTCAAACTCCCATATCTCGCGAACGGAATGACCTAACCCAAAAATTCCTATTGCATCTGAAAGTAGAAACTCGCCCGATTACAACGGTATGTCAATTTTTTCCCTAGGCCATTCTGGTTAAGCGTTTGGAGCAGCAGAATTGTGAAAAATTTTTTGCCTTCTCTACCATTTCTTGGCTTCAAACTCCCATACCTCGCGAACGGATCGACCTAACCCAAAAATTCCTATTGCATCTGAAAGTAGAAACTCGCCCGATTACAACGGTATGTGTATTTTTTCCCTAGGCCATTCTGGTTAAGCGTTTGGAGCAGCAGAATTGCGAAAAATTTGTTGTCTTCTCAACCATTTCTTAGGTTGAAAATCCCATATGTCGCGAACCGATTGACCTAACCCAAAAATTCCTGTTGCATCTGAAAGTAGAAATTCGCCCGATTACAACGGTATGTGTATTTTTTCCTTAGGCCATTCTGGTTAAGCGTTTGGAGCAGCAGAATTGCGAAAAATTTTTTGCCTTCTCAACCATTTCTTGTCTTCAAACTCCCATATCTCGCGAACGGAATGACCTAACCCAAAAATTCCTATTGCATCTGAAAGTAGAAACTCGCCCGATTACAACGGTATGTGTATTTTTTCCCTAGGCCATTCTGGTTAAGCATTTCGAGCAGCAGAATTGTGAATAATTTTTTGCCTTCTCAACCATTTCTTGGCTTCAAACTCCCATATCTCGCGAACGGATTGACCTAACCCAAAAATTCCTGTTGCATCTGAAAGTAGAAATTCGCCCGATTACAACGGTATGTGTATTTTTTCCTTAGGCCATTCTGGTTAAGCGTTTGGAGCAGTAGAATTGCGAAAAATTTTTTGCCTTCTCAACCATTTCTTGTCTTCAAACTCCCATATCTCGCGAACGGAATGACCTAACCCAAAAATTCCTATTGCATCTGAAAGTAGAAACTCGCCCGATTACAAAGGTGTGTCAATTTTTTCCCTAGGTCATTCTGGTTAAGCGTTTGGAGCAGCAGAATTGTGAAAAATTTTTTGCCTTCTCTACCATTTCTTGGCTTCAAACTCCCATACCTCGCGAACGGATTGACCTAACCCAAAAATTCCTATTGCATCTGAAAGTAGAAACTCGCCCGATTACAACGGTATGTGTATTTTCTCCCTAGGCCATTCTGGTCAAGCGTTTGGAGCAGCAGAATTGAGAAAAATTTGTTGTCTTCTCAACCATTTCTTAGGTTGAAAATCCCATATGTCGCGAACCGATTGACCTAACCCAAAAATTCCTGTTGCATCTGAAAGTAGAAATTCGCCCGATTACAACGGTATGTGTATTTTTTCCTTAGGCCATTCTGGTTAAGCGTTTGGAGCAGCAGAATTGCGAAAAATTTTTTGCCTTCTCAACCATTTCTTGTCTTCAAACTCCCATATCTCGCGAACGGAATGACCTAACCCAAAAATTCCTATTGCATCTGAAAGTAGAAACTCGCCCGATTACAACGGTGTGTCAATTTTTTCCCTAGGCCATTCTGGTTAAGCGTTTGGAGCAGCAGAATTGTGAAAAATTTTTTGCCTTCTCTACCATTTCTTGGCTTCAAACTCCCATACCTCGCGAACGGATTGACCTAACCCAAAAATTCCTATTGCATCTGAAAGTAGAAACTCGCCCGATTACAACGGTATGTGTATTTTTTCCCTAGGCCATTCTGGTTAAGCGTTTGGAGCAGCAGAATTGCGAAAAATTTGTTGTCTTCTCAACCATTTCTTAGGTTGAAAATCCCATATGTCGCGAACCGATTGACCTAACCCAAAAATTCCTGTTGCATCTGAAAGTAGAAATTCGCCCGATTACAACGGTATGTGTATTTTTTCCTTAGGCCATTCTGGTTAAGCGTTTGGAGCAGCAGAATTGCGAAAAATTGTTTGCCTTCTCAACCATTTCTTGTCTTCAAACTCCCATATCTCGCGAACGGAATGACCTAACCCAAAAATTCCTATTGCATCTGAAAGTAGAAACTCGCCCGATTACAACGGTATGTGTATTTTTTCCCTAGGCCATTCTGGTTAAGCATTTCGAGCAGCAGAATTGTGAATAATTTTTTGCCTTCTCTACCATTTCTTGGCTTCAAACTCCCATATCTCGCGAACGGATTGACCTAACCCAAAAATTCCTATTGCATCTGAAAGTAGAAACTCGCCCGATTACAGCGGTACGTGTATTTTTTCCCTAGGCCATTCTGGTTAAACGTTTGGAGCAGCAGAATTGTGAAAAATTTTTTGCCTTCTCTACCATTTCTTGGCTTCAAACTCCCATATCTCGCGAACGGATTGACATAACCCAAAAAGTCCAATTGCATCTGAAAGTAGAAACTCGCCCAATTACAACGGTATGTGTATTTTTTCCCTAGGCCATTCTGGTTAAGCGTTTGGAGCAGCAGAATTGCGAAAAATTTTTTGCCTTCTCAACCATTTCTTGGCTTCAAACTCCCATATCTCGCGAACGGATTGACCTAACCCAAAAATTCCTGTTGCATCTGAATGTAGAAATTCGCCCGATTACAACGGTATGTGTATTTTTTCCTTAGGCCATTCTGGTTTAGCGTTTGGAGCAGCAGAATTGTGAAAAATTTTTTGCCTTCTCTACCATTTCTTGGCTTCAAACTCCCATATCTCGCGAACGGATTGACCTAACCCAAAAATTCCTATTGCATCTGAAAGTAGAAACTCGCCCGATTACAACGGTATGTGTATTTTTTCCCTAGGCCATTCTGGTTAAGCGTTTGGAGCAGCAGAAATGTGAAAAATTTTTTGCCTTCTCTACCATTTCTTGGCTTCAAACTCCCATACCTCGCGAACGGATTGACCTAACCCAAAAATTCCTATTGCATCTGAAAGTAGAAACTCGCCCGATTACAACGGTATGTGTATTTTTTCCCTAGGCCATTCTGGTTAAGCGTTTGGAGCAGCAGAATTGCGAAAAATTTGTTGTCTTCTCAACCATTTCTTAGGTTGAAAATCCCGTATGTCGCGAACCGATTGACCTAACCCAAAAATTCCTGTTGCATCTGAAAGTAGAAATTCGCCCGATTACAACGGTATGTGTATTTTTTCCTTAGGCCATTCTGGTTAAGCGTTTGGAGCAGCAGAATTGCGAAAAATTTTTTGCCTTCTCAACCATTTCTTGTCTTCAAACTCCCATATCTCGCGAACGGAATGACCTAACACAAAAATTCCTATTGCATCTGAAAGTAGAAACTCGCCCGATTACAACGGTATGTGTATTTTTCCCCTAGGCCATTCTGGTTAAGCATTTCGAGCAGCAGAATTGTGAATAATTTTTTGCCTTCTCTACCATTTCTTGGCTTCAAACTCCCATATCTCGCGAACGGATTGACCTAACCCAAAAATTCCTATTGCATCTGAAAGTAGAAACTCGCCCGATTACAGCGGTACGTGTATTTTTTCCCTAGGCCATTCTGGTTAAACGTTTGGAACAGCAGAATTGTGAAAAATTTTTTGCCTTCTCAACCATTTCTTGGCTTCAAACTCCCATATCTCGCGAACGGATTGACCTAACCCAAAAATTCCTGTTGCATCTGAAAGTAGAAATTCGCCCGATTACAACGGTATGTGTATTTTTTCCTTAGGCCATTCTGGTTAAGCGTTTGGAGCAGCAGAATTGCGAAAAATTTTTTGCCTTCTCAACCATTTCTTGTCTTCAAACTCCCATATCTCGCGAACGGAATGACCTAACCCAAAAATTCCTATTGCATCTGAAAGTAGAAACTCGCCCGATTACAACGGTGTGTCAATTTTTTCCCTAGGCCATTCTGGATAAGCGTTTGGAGCAGCAGAATTGTGAAAAATTTTTTGCCTTCTCTACCATTTCTTGGCTTCAAACTCCCATACCTCGCGAACGGATTGACCTAACCCAAAAATTCCTATTGCATCTGAAAGTAGAAACTCGCCCGATTACAACGGTATGTGTATTTTTTCCCTAGGCCATTCTGGTTAAGCGTTTGGAGCAGCAGAATTGTGAAAAATTTTGTGCCTTCTCTACCATTTCTTGGCTTCAAACTCCCATACCTCGCGAACGGATTGACCTAACCCAAAAATTCCTATTGCATCTGAAAGTAGAAACTCGCCCGATTACAACGGTATGTGTATTTTCTCCCTAGGCCATTCTGGTCAAGCGTTTGGAGCAGCAGAATTGAGAAAAATTTGTTGTCTTCTCAACCATTTCTTAGGTTGAAAATCCCATATGTCGCGAACCGATTGACCTAACCCAAAAATTCCTGTTGCATCTGAAAGTAGAAATTCGCCCGATTACAACGGTATGTGTATTTTTTCCTTAGGCCATTCTGGTTAAGCGTTTGGAGCAGCAGAATTGCGAAAAATTTTTTGCCTTCTCAACCATTTCTTGTCTTCAAACTCCCATATCTCGCGAACGGAATGACCTAACCCAAAAATTCCTATTGCATCTGAAAGTAGAAACTCGCCCGATTACAACGGTATGTCAATTTTTTCCCTAGGCCATTCTGGTTAAGCGTTTGGAGCAGCAGAATTGTGAAAAATTTTTTGCCTTCTCTACCATTTCTTGGCTTCAAACTCCCATACCTCGCGAACGGATTGACCTAACCCAAAAATTCCTATTGCATCTGAAAGTAGAAACTCGCCCGATTACAACGGTATGTGTATTTTTTCCCTAGGCCATTCTGGTTAAGCGTTTGGAGCAGCAGAATTGCGAAAAATTTGTTGTCTTCTCAACCATTTCTTAGGTTGAAAATCCCATATGTCGCGAACCGATTGACCTAACCCAAAAATTCCTGTTGCATCTGAAAGTAGAAATTCGCCCGATTACAACGGTATGTGTATTTTTTCCTTAGGCCATTCTGGTTAAGCGTTTGGAGCAGCAGAATTGCGAAAAATTTTTTGCCTTCTCAACCATTTCTTGTCTTCAAACTCCCATATCTCGCGAACGGAATGACCTAACCCAAAAATTCCTATTGCATCTGAAAGTAGAAACTCGCCCGATTACAACGGTATGTGTATTTTTTCCCTAGGCCATTCTGGTTAAGCATTTCGAGCAGCAGAATTGTGAATAATTTTTTGCCTTCTCTACCATTTCTTGGCTTCAAACTCCCATATCTCGCGAACGGATTGACCTAACCCAAAAATTCCTATTGCATCTGAAAGTAGAAACTCGCCCGATTACAGCGGTACGTGTATTTTTTCCCTAGGCCATTCTGGTTAAACGTTTGGAGCAGCAGAATTGTGAAAAATTTTTTGCCTTCTCTACCATTTCTTGGCTTCAAACTCCCATATCTCGCGAACGGATTGACATAACCCAAAAAGTCCAATTGCATCTGAAAGTAGAAACTCGCCCAATTACAACGGTATTTGTATTTTTTCCCTAGGCCATTCTGGTTAAGCGTTTGGAGCAGCAGAATTGCGAAAAATTTTTTGCCTTCTCAACCATTTCTTGGCTTCAAACTCCCATATCTCGCGAACGGATTGACCTAACCCAAAAATTCCTGTTGCATCTGAATGTAGAAATTCGCCCGATTACAACGGTATGTGTATTTTTTCCTTAGGCCATTCTGGTTTAGCGTTTGGAGCAGCAGAATTGTGAAAAATTTTTTGCCTTCTCTACCATTTCTTGGCTTCAAACTCCCATATCTCGCGAACGGATTGACCTAACCCAAAAATTCCTATTGCATCTGAAAGTAGAAACTCGCCCGATTACAACGGTATGTGTATTTTTTCCCTAGGCCATTCTGGTTAAGCGTTTGGAGCAGCAGAATTGTGAAAAATTTTTTGCCTTCTCTACCATTTCTTGGCTTCAAACTCCCATACCTCGCGAACGGATTGACCTAACCCAAAAATTCCTATTGCATCTGAAAGTAGAAACTCGCCCGATTACAACGGTATGTGTATTTTTTCCCTAGGCCATTCTGGTTAAGCGTTTGGAGCAGCAGAATTGCGAAAAATTTGTTGTCTTCTCAACCATTTCTTAGGTTGAAAATCCCATATGTCGCGAACCGATTGACCTAACCCAAAAATTCCTGTTGCATCTGAAAGTAGAAATTCGCCCGATTACAACGGTATGTGTATTTTTTCCTTAGGCCATTCTGGTTAAGCGTTTGGAGCAGCAGAATTGCGAAAAATTTTTTGCCTTCTCAACCATTTCTTGTCTTCAAACTCCCATATCTCGCGAACGGAATGACCTAACCCAAAAATTCCTATTGCATCTGAAAGTAGAAACTCGCCCGATTACAACGGTATGTGTATTTTTTCCCTAGGCCATTCTGGTTAAGCATTTCGAGCAGCAGAATTGTGAATAATTTTTTGCCTTCTCTACCATTTCTTGGCTTCAAACTCCCATATCTCGCGAACGGATTGACCTAACCCAAAAATTCCTATTGCATCTGAAAGTAGAAACTCGCCCAATTACAACGGTATGTGTATTTTTTCCCTAGGCCATTCTGGTTAAGCGTTTGGAGCAGCAGAATTGCGAAAAATTTTTTGCCTTCTCAACCATTTCTTGGCTTCAAACTCCCATATCTCGCGAACGGATTGACCTAACCCAAAAATTCCTGTTGCATCTGAATGTAGAAATTCGCCCGATTACAACGGTATGTGTATTTTTTCCTTAGGCCATTCTGGTTTAGCGTTTGGAGCAGCAGAATTGTGAAAAATTTTTTGCCTTCTCTACCATTTCTTGGATTCAAACTCCCATATCTCGCGAACGGATTGACCTAACCCAAAAATTCCTATTGCATCTGAAAGTAGAAACTCGCCCGATTACAACGGTATGTGTATTTTTTCCCTAGGCCATTCTGGTTAAGCGTTTGGAGCAGCAGAATTGTGAAAAATTTTTTGCCTTCTCTACCATTTCTTGGCTTCAAACTCCCATACCTCGCGAACGGATTGACCTAACCCAAAAATTCCTATTGCATCTGAAAGTAGAAACTCGCCCGATTACAACGGTATGTGTATTTTTTCCCTAGGCCATTCTGGTTAAGCGTTTGGAGCAGCAGAATTGCGAAAAATTTGTTGTCTTCTCAACCATTTCTTAGGTTGAAAATCCCATATGTCGCGAACCGATTGACCTAACCCAAAAATTCCTGTTGCATCTGAAAGTAGAAATTCGCCCGATTACAACGGTATGTGTATTTTTTCCTTAGGCCATTCTGGTTAAGCGTTTGGGGCAGCACAATTGCGAAAAATTTTTTGCCTTCTCAACCATTTCTTGTCTTCAAACTCCCATATCTCGCGAACGGAATGACCTAACACAAAAATTCCTATTGCATCTGAAAGTAGAAACTCGCCCGATTACAACGGTATGTGTATTTTTCCCCTAGGCCATTCTGGTTAAGCATTTCGAGCAGCAGAATTGTGAATAATTTTTTGCCTTCTCTACCATTTCTTGGCTTCAAACTCCCATATCTCGCGAACGGATTGACCTAACCCAAAAATTCCTATTGCATCTGAAAGTAGAAACTCGCCCGATTACAGCGGTACGTGTATTTTTTCCCTAGGCCATTCTGGTTAAACGTTTGGAACAGCAGAATTGTGAAAAATTTTTTGCCTTCTCAACCATTTCTTGTCTTCAAACTCCCATATCTCGCGAACGGAATGACCTAACACAAAAATTCCTATTGCATCTGAAAGTAGAAACTCGCCCGATTACTACGGTATGTGTATTTTTCCCCTAGGCCATTCTGGTTAAGCATTTCGAGCAGCAGAATTGTGAATAATTTTTTGCCTTCTCTACCATTTCTTGGCTTCAAACTCCCATATCTCGCGAACGGATTGACCTAACCCAAAAATTCCTATTGCATCTGAAAGTAGAAACTCGCCCGATTACAGCGGTACGTGTATTTTTTCCCTAGGCCATTCTGGTTAAGCGTTTGGAGCAGCAGAATTGCGAAAAATTTTTTGCCTTCTCAACCATTTCTTGTCTTCAAACTCCCATATCTCGCCAACGGAATGACCTAACCCAAAAATTCCTATTGCATCTGAAAGTAGAAACTCGCTCGATTACAACGGTATGTGTATTTTTTCCCTAGGCCATTCTGGTTAAGCGTTTGGAGCAGCAGAATTGTGAAAAATTTTTTGCCTTCTCTACCATTTCTTGGCTTCAAACTCCCATATCTCGCGAACGGATTGACCTAACCCAAAAATTCCTATTGCATCTGAAAGTAGAAACTCGCCCGATTACAACGGTATGTGTATTTTTTCCCTAGGCCATTCTGGTTAAGGGTTTGGAGCAGCAGAATTGTGAAAAATTTTTTGCCTTCTCTACCATTTCTTGGCTTCAAACTCCCATACCTCGCGAACGGATTGACCTAACCCAAAAATTCCTATTGCATCTGAAAGTAGAAACTCGCCCGATTACAACGGTATGTGTATTTTTTCCCTAGGCCATTCTGGTTAAGCGTTTGGAGCAGGAGAATTGCGAAAAATTTGTTGTCTTCTCAACCATTTCTTAGGTTGAAAATCCCATATGTCGCGAACCGATTGACCTAACCCAAAAATTCCTGTTGCACCTGAAAGTAGAAATTCGCCCGATTACAACGGTATGTGTATTTTTTCCTTAGGCCATTCTGGTTAAGCGTTTGGAGCAGCAGAATTGCGAAAAATTTTTTGCCTTCTCAACCATTTCTTGTCTTCAAACTCCCATATCTCGCGAACGGAATGACCTAACCCAAAAATTCCTATTGCATCTGAAAGTAGAAACTCGCCCGATTACAACGGTATGTCAATTTTTTCCCTAGGCCATTCTGGTTAAGCGTTTGGAGCAGCAGAATTGTGAAAAATTTTTTGCCTTCTCTACCATTTCTTGGCTTCAAACTCCCATACCTCGCGAACGGATTGACCTAACCCAAAAATTCCTATTGCATCTGAAAGTAGAAACTCGCCCGATTACAACGGTATGTGTATTTTTTCCCTAGGCCATTCTGGTTAAGCGTTTGGAGCAGCAGAATTGTGAAAAATTTTTTGCCTTCTCTACCATTTCTTGGCTTCAAACTCCCATACCTCGCGAACGGATTGACCTAACCCAAAAATTCCTATTGCATCTGAAAGTAGAAACTCGCCCGATTACAACGGTATGTGTATTTTCTCACTAGGCCATTCTGGTCAAGCGTTTGGAGCAGCAGAATTGAGAAAAATTTGTTGTCTGCTCAACCATTTCTTAGGTTGAAAATCCCATATGTCGCGAACCGATTGACCTAACCGAAAAATTCCTGTTGCATCTGAAAGTAGAAATTCGCCCGATTACAACGGTATGTGTATTTTTTCCTTAGTCCATTCTGGTTAAGCGTTTGGAGCAGCAGAATTGCGAAAAATTTTTTGCCTTCTCAACCATTTCTTGTCTTCAAACTCCCATATCTCGCGAACGGAATGACCTAACCCAAAAATTCCTATTGCATCTGAAAGTAGAAACTCGCCCGATTACAACGGTATGTCAATTTTTTCCCTAGGCCATTCTGGTTAAGCGTTTGGAGCAGCAGAATTGTGAAAAATTTTTTGCCTTCTCTACCATTTCTTGGCTTCAAACTCCCATACCTCGCGAACGGATTGACCTAACCCAAAAATTCCTATTGCATCTGAAAGTAGAAACTCGCCCGATTACAACGGTATGTGTATTTTTTCCCTAGGCCATTCTGGTTAAGCGTTTGGAGCAGCAGAATTGCGAAAAATTTGTTGTCTTCTCAACCATTTCTTAGGTTGAAAATCCCATATGTCGCGAACCGATTGACCTAACCCAAAAATTCCTGTTGCATCTGAAAGTAGAAATTCGCCCGATTACAACGGTATGTGTATTTTTTCCTTAGGCCATTCTGGTTAAGCGTTTGGAGCAGCAGAATTGCGAAAAATTTTTTGCCTTCTCAACCATTTCTTGTCTTCAAACTCCCATATCTCGCGAACGGAATGACCTAACCCAAAAATTCCTATTGCATCTGAAAGTAGAAACTCGCCCGATTACAACGGTATGTGTATTCTTTCCCTAGGCCATTCTGGTTAAGCATTTCGAGCAGCAGAATTGTGAATAATTTTTTGCCTTCGCTACCATTTCTTGGCTTCAAACTCCCATATCTCGCGAACGGATTGACCTAACCCAAAAATTCCTATTGCATCTGAAAGTAGAAACTCGCCCGATTACAGCGGTACGTGTATTTTTTCCCTAGGCCATTCTGGTTAAACGTTTGGAGCAGCAGAATTGTGAAAAATTTTTTGCCTTCTCTACCATTTCTTGGCTTCAAACTCCCATATCTCGCGAACGGATTGACATAACCCAAAAAGTCCTATTGCATCTGAAAGTAGAAACTCGCCCAATTACAACGGTATGTGTATTTTTTCCCTAGGCCATTCTGGTTAAGCGTTTGGAGCAGCAGAATTGCGAAAAATTTTTTGCCTTCTCAACCATTTCTTGGCTTCAAACTCCCATATCTCGCGAACGGATTGACCTAACCCAAAAATTCCTGTTGCATCTGAATGTAGAAATTCGCCCGATTACAACGGTATGTGTATTTTTTCCTTAGGCCATTCTGGTTAAGCGTTTGGAGCAGCAGAATTGCGAAAAATTTGTTGTCTTCTCAACCATTTCTTAGGTTGAAAATCCCATATGTCGCGAACCGATTGACTTAACCCAAAAATTCCTGTTGCATCTGAAAGTAGAAACTCGCCCGATTACAACGGTATGTGTATTTTTTCCCTAGGCCATTCTGGTTAAGCGTTTGGAGCAGCAGAATTGCGAAAAATTTTTTGCCTTCTCAACCATTTCTTGTCTTCAAACTCCCATATCTCGCGAACGGAATGACCTAACACAAAAATTCCTATTGCATCTGAAAGTAGAAACTCGCCCGATTACAACGGTATGTGTATTTTTCCCCTAGGCCATTCTGGTTAAGCATTTCGAGCAGCAGAATTGTGAATAATTTTTGCCTTCTCTACCATTTCTTGGCTTCAAACTCCCATATCTCGCGAACGGATTGACCTAACCCAAAAATTCCTATTGCATCTGAAAGTAGAAACTCGCCCGATTACAGCGGTACGTGTATTTTTTCCCTAGGCCATTCTGGTTAAACGTTTGGAACAGCAGAATTGTGAAAAATTTTTTGCCTTCTCTACCATTTCTTGGCTTCAAACTCCCATACCTCGCGAACGGATTGACCTAACCCAAAAATTCCTATTGCATCTGAAAGTAGAAACTCGCCCGATTACAACGGTATGTGTATTTTTTTCCTAGGCATTCTGGTTAAGCGTTTGGAGCAGCAGAATTGCGAAAAATTTGTTGTCTTCTCAACATTTCTTAGGTTGAAAATCCCATATGTCGCGAACCGATTGACCTAACCCAAAAATTCCTGTTGCATCTGAAAGTAGAAACTCGCCCGATTACAACGGTATGTGTATTTTTTCCCTAGGCCACTCTGGTTAAGCGTTTGGAGCAGCAGAATTGCGAAAAATTTTTTGCCTTCTCAACCATTTCTTGTCTTCAAACTCCCATATCTCGCGAACGGAATGACCTAACACAAAAATTCCTATTGCATCTGAAAGTAGAAACTCGCCCGATTACAACGGTATGTGTATTTTTCCCTAGGCCATTCTGGTTAAGCATTTCGAGCAGCAGAATTGTGAATAATTTTTTGCCTTCTCTACCATTTCTTGGCTTCAAACTCCCATATCTCGCGAACGGATTGACCTAACCCAAAAATTCCTATTGCATCTGAAAGTAGAAACTCGCCCGATTACAGCGGTACGTGTATTTTTTCCCTAGGCCATTCTGGTTAAACGTTTGGAACAGCAGAATTGTGAAAAATTTTTTGCCTTCTCTACCATTTCTTGGCTTCAAACTCCCATATCTCGCGAACGGATTGTCATAACCCAAAAAGTCCTATTGCATCTGAAAGTAGAAACTCGCCCAATTACAACGGTATGTGTATTTTTTCCCTAGGCCATTCTGGTTAAGCGTTTGGAGCAGCAGAATTGCGAAAAATTTTTTGCCTTCTCAACCATTTCTTGGCTTCAAACTCCCATATCTCGCGAACGGATTGACCTAACCCAAAAAATTCCTGTTGCATCTGAATGTAGAAATTCGCCCGATTACAACGGTATGTGTATTTTTTCCTTAGGCCATTCTGGTTAAGCGTTTGGAGCAGCAGAATTGCGAAAAATTTTTTGCCTTCTCAACCATTTCTTGTCTTCAAACTCCCATATCTCGCCAACGGAATGACCTAACCCAAAAATTCCTATTGCATCTGAAAGTAGAAACTCGCTCGATTACAACGGTATGTGTATTTTTTCCCTAGGCCATTCTGGTTAAGCGTTTGGAGCAGCAGAATTGTGAAAAATTTTTTGCCTTCTCTACCATTTCTTGGCTTCAAACTCCCATATCTCGCGAACGGATTGACCTAACCCAAAAATTCCTATTGCATCTGAAAGTAGAAACTCGCCCGATTACAACGGTATGTGTATTTTTTCCCTAGGCCATTCTGGTTAAGCGTTTGGAGCAGCAGAATTGTGAAAAATTTTTTGCCTTCTCTACCATTTCTTGGCTTCAAACTCCCATACCTCGCGAACGGATTGACCTAACCCAAAAATTCCTATTGCATCTGAAAGTAGAAACTCGCCCGATTACAACGGTATGTGTATTTTTTCCCTAGGCCATTCTGGTTAAGCGTTTGGAGCAGCAGAATTGCGAAAAATTTGTTGTCTTCTCAACCATTTCTTAGGTTGAAAATCCCATATGTCGCGAACCGATTGACCTAACCCAAAAATTCCTGTTGCATCTGAAAGTAGAAATTCGCCCGATTACAACGGTATGTGTATTTTTTCCTTTGGCCATTCTGGTTAAGCGTTTGGAGCAGCAGAATTGCGAAAAATTTTTTGCCTTCTCAACCATTTCTTGTCTTCAAACTCCCATATCTCGCGAACGGAATGACCTAACCCAAAAATTCCTATTGCATCTGAAAGTAGAAACTCGCCCGATTACAACGGTATGTCAATTTTTTCCCTAGGCCATTCTGGTTAAGCGTTTGGAGCAGCAGAATTGTGAAAAATTTTTTGCCTTCTCTACCATTTCTTGGCTTCAAACTCCCATACCTCGCGAACGGATTGACCTAACCCAAAAATTCCTATTGCATCTGAAAGTAGAAACTCGCCCGATTACAACGGTATGTGTATTTTTTCCCTAGGCCATTCTGGTTAAGCGTTTGGAGCAGCAGAATTGTGAAAAATTTTTTGCCTTCTCTACCATTTCTTGGCTTCAAACTCCCATACCTCGCGAACGGATTGACCTAACCCAAAAATTCCTATTGCATCTGAAAGTAGAAACTCGCCCGATTACAACGGTATGTGTATTTTCTCCCTAGGCCATTCTGGTCAAGCGTTTGGAGCAGCAGAATTGAGAAAAATTTGTTGTCCTCTCAACCATTTCTTAGGTTGAAAATCCCATATGTCGCGAACCGATTGACCTAACCCAAAAATTCCTGTTGCATCTGAAAGTAGAAATTCGCCCGATTACAACGGTATGTGTATTTTTTCCTTAGGCCATTCTGGTTAAGCGTTTGGAGCAGCAGAATTGCGAAAAATTTTTTGCCTTCTCAACCATTTCTTGTCTTCAAACTTCCATATCTCGCGAACGGAATGACCTAACACAAAAATTCCTATTGCATCTGAAAGTAGAAACTCGCCCGATTACAACGGTATGTGTATTTTTCCCCTAGGCCATTCTGGTTAAGCATTTCGAGCAGCAGAATTGTGAATAATTTTTTGCCTTCTCTACCATTTCTTGGCTTCAAACTCCCATATCTCGCGAACGGATTGACCTAACCCAAAAATTCCTATTGCATCTGAAAGTAGAAACTCGCCCGATTACAGCGGTACGTGTATTTTTTCCCTAGGCCATTCTGGTTAAACGTTTGGAACAGCAGAATTGTGAAAAATTTTTTGCCTTCTCTACCATTTCTTGGCTTCAAACTCCCATATCTCGCGAACGGATTGTCATAACCCAAAAAGTCCTATTGCATCTGAAAGTAGAAACTCGCCCAATTACAACGGTATGTGTATTTTTTCCCTAGGCCATTCTGGTTAAGCGTTTGGAGCAGCAGAATTGCGAAAAATTTTTTGCCTTCTCAACCATTTCTTGGCTTTAAACTCCCATATCTCGCGAACGGATTGACCTAACCCAAAAATTCCTGTTGCATCTGAATGTAGAAATTCGCCCGATTACAACGGTATGTGTATTTTTTCCTTAGGCCATTCTGGTTAAGCGTTTGGAGCAGCAGAATTGCGAAAAATTTTTTGCCTTCTCAACCATTTCTTGTCTTCAAACTCCCATATCTCGCCAACGGAATGACCTAACCCAAAAATTCCTATTGCATCTGAAAGTAGAAACTCGCTCGATTACAACGGTATGTGTATTTTTTCCCTAGGCCATTCTGGTTAAGCGTTTGGAGCAGCAGAATTGTGAAAAATTTTTTGCCTTCTCAACCATTTCTTGTCTTCAAACTCCCATATCTCGCCAACGGAATGACCTAACCCAAAAATTCCTATTGCATCTGAAAGTAGAAACTCGCTCGATTACAACGGTATGTGTATTTTTTCCCTAGGCCATTCTGGTTAAGCGTTTGGAGCAGCAGAATTGTGAAAAATGTTTTGCCTTCTCTACCATTTCTTGGCTTCAAACTCCCATACCTCGCTAACGGATTGACCTAACCCAAAAATTCCTATTGCATCTGAAAGTAGAAACTCGCCCGATTACAACGGTATGTGTATTTTTTCCCTAGGCCATTCTGGTTAAGCGTTTGGAGCAGCAGAATTGCGAAAAATTTGTTGTCTTCTCAACCATTTCTTAGGTTGAAAATCCCATATGTCGCGAACCGATTGACCTAACCCAAAAATTCCTGTTGCATCTGAAAGTAGAAATTCGCCCGATTACAACGGTATGTGTATTTTTTCCTTAGGCCATTCTGGTTAAGCGTTTGGAGCAGCAGAATTGCGAAAAATTTTTTGCCTTCTCAACCATTTCTTGTCTTCAAACTCCCATATCTCGCGAACGGAATGACCTAACCCAAAAATTCCTATTGCATCTGAAAGTAGAAACTCGCCCGATTACAACGGTATGTCAATTTTTTCCTTAGGCCATTCTGGTTAAGCGTTTGGAGCAGCAGAATTGCGAAAAATTTTTTTGTCTTCTCAACCATTTCTTATCTTCAAACTCCCATATCTCGCGAACGGAATGACCTAACCCAAAAATTCCTATTGCACTTGAAAGTAGAACCTCGCCCGATTACAAGGGTACGTGTATTTTTCCCCTAGGCCATTCTGGTTAAGCGATTGGAGCAGCAGAAGTGCGAAAAATTTGTTGTCTTGACAACCATTTCTTAGCTTCAAAGTCCCATATCTCGCGGACGGATTGAACAAACCCAAAAATTCCTATTGCATCTGAAAGTAGAAACTCGCCCGATTACAACGGTATGTGTATTTTTTCCCTAGGCCATTCTGGTTAAGCATTTCGAGCAGCAGAATTGTGAAAAATTTTTTGCCTTCTCTACCATTTCGTGGCTTCAAACTCCCATATCTCGCGAACGGATTGACCTAACCCAAAAATTCCTATTGCATCTGAAAGTAGAAAGTCGCCCGATTACAACGGTATGTGTATTTTTTCCCTAGGCCACTCTGGTTAAGCGTTTGGAGCAGCAGAATTGTGACAAATTTTTTGCCTTCTCTACCATTTCTTGGCTTCAAACTCCCATACCTCGCGAACGGATTGACCTAACCCAAAAATTCCTATTGCATCTGAAAGTAGAAACTCGCCCGATTACAACAGTATGTGTATTTTTTCCCTAGGCCATTCTGGTTAAGCGTTTGGAGCAGCAGAATTGTGAAAAATTTTTTGCCTTCTCTACCATTTCTTGGCTTCAAACTCCCATATCTCGCGAACGGATTGACCTAACCCAAAAATTCCTATTGCATCTGAAAGTAGAAACTCGCCCGATTAAAACGGTATGTGTATTTTTTCCCTAGGCCATTCTGGTTAAGCGTTTGGAGCAGCAGAATTGTGAAAAATTTTTTGCCTTCTTTACCATTTCTTGGCTTCAAACTCCCATACCTCGCGAACTGATTGACCTAACCCAAAAATTCCTATTGCATCTGAAAGTAGAAACTCGCCCGATTACAACGGTATGTGTATTTTTTCCCTAGGCCATTCTGGTTAAGCGTTTGGAGCAGCAGAATTGCGAAAAATTTGTTGTCTTCTCAACCATTTCTTAGGTTGAAAATCCCATATGTCGCGAACCGATTGACCTAACCCAAAAATTCCTGTTGCATCTGAAAGTAGAAATTCGCCTGATTACAACGGTATGTGTATTTTTTCCTTAGGCCATTCTGGTTAAGCGTTTGGAGCAGCAGAATTGCGAAAAATTTTTTGCCTTCTCAACCATTTCTTGTCTTCAAACTCCCATATCTCGCGAACGGAATGACCTAACCCAAAAATTCCTATTGCATCTGAAAGTAGAAACTCGCCCGATTACAACGGTATGTGTATTTTTTCCCTAGGCCATTCTGGTTAAGCATTTCGAGCAGCAGAATTGTGAAAAATTTTTTGCCTTCTCTACCATTTCTTGGCTTCAAACTCCCATATCTCGCGAACGGATTGACCTAACCCAAAAATTCCTATTGCATCTAAAAGTAGAATCTCGCCCGATTACAACGGTATGTGTATTTTTTCCCTAGGCCATTTTGGTTAAGCATTTCGAGCAGCAGAATTGTGAAAAATTTTTTGCCTTCTCTACCATTTCTTGGCTTCAAACTCCCATATCGCGCGAACGGATTGACCTAACCCAAAAATTCCTATTGCATCTGAAAGTAGAAACTCGCCCGATTACAACAGTATGTGTATTTTTTCCCTAGGCCATTCTGGTTAAGCGTTTGGAGCAGCAGAATTGTGAAAAATTTTTTGCCTTCTCTACCATTTCTTGGCTTCAAACTCCCATATCTCGCGAACGGATTGACCTAACCCAAAAATTCCTAATGCATCTGAAAGTAGAAACTCGCCCGATTAAAACGGTATGTGTATTTTTTCCCTAGGCCATTCTGGTTAAGCGTTTGGAGCAGCAGAATTGTGAAAAATTTTTTGCCTTCTTTACCATTTCTTGGCTTCAAACTCCCATACCTCGCGAACTGATTGACCTAACCCAAAAATTCCTATTGCATCTGAAAGTAGAAACTCGCCCGATTACAACGGTATGTGTATTTTTTCCCTAGGCCATTCTGGTTAAGCGTTTGGAGCAGCAGAATTGCGAAAAAATTTGTTGTCTTCTCAACCATTTCTTAGGTTGAAAATCCCATATGTCGCGAACCGATTGACCTAACCCAAAAATTCCTGTTGCATCTGAAAGTAGAAATTCGCCTGATTACAACGGTATGTGTATTTTTTCCTTAGGCCATTCTGGTTAAGCGTTTGGAGCAGCAGAATTGCGAAAAATTTTTTGCCTTCTCAACCATTTCTTGTCTTCAAACTCCCATATCTCGCGAACGGAATGACCTAACCCAAAAATTCCTATTGCATCTGAAAGTAGAAACTCGCCCGATTACAACGGTATGTGTATTTTTTCCCTAGGCCATTCTGGTTAAGCATTTCGAGCAGCAGAATTGTGAAAAATTTTTTGCCTTCTCTACCATTTCTTGGCTTCAAACTCCCATATCTCGCGAACGGATTGACCTAACCCAAAAATTCCTATTGCATCTAAAAGTAGAAACTCGCCCGATTACAACGGTATGTGTATTTTTTCCCTAGGCCATTTTGGTTAAGCATTTCGAGCAGCAGAATTGTGAAAAATTTTTTGCCTTCTCTACCATTTCTTGGCTTCAAACTCCCATATCTCGCGAACGGATTGACCTAACCCAAAAATTCCTATTGCATCTGAAAGTAGAAACTCGCCCGATTACAACGGTATGTGTATTTTTTCCCTAGGCCATTCTAGTTAAGCGTTTGGAGCAGCAGAATTGTGACAAATTTTTTGCCTTCTCTACCATTTCTTGGCTTCAAACTCCCATACCTCGCGAACGGATTGACCTAACCCAAAAATTCCTATTGCATCTGAAAGTAGAAACTCGCCCGATTACAACGGTATGTGTATTTTTTCCCTAGGCCGTTCTGGTTAAGCGTTTGGAGCAGCAGAATTGTGAAAAATTTTTTGCCTTCTCTACCATTTCTTGGCTTCAAACTCCCATACCTCGCGAACGGATTGACCTAACCCAAAAATTCCTATTGCATCTGAAAGTAGAAACTCGCCCGATTACAACGGTATGTGTATTTTCTCCCTAGGCCATTCTGGTCAAGCGTTTGGAGCAGCAGAATTGAGAAAAATTTGTTGTCTTCTCAACAATTTCTTAGGTTGAAAGTCCCATAGGTCGCGAACCGATTGACCTAACCCAAAAATACCTATTGCATTTGAAAGTAGAAACTCACCCGATTACAACGGTATGTGTATTTTTTCCCTAGGCCATTCTGGTTAAGCGTTTGAAGCAGCAGAATTGCGAAAAATTTGTTGCCTTCTCAACCATTTCTTGGCTTCAAACTCCCATATCTCGCGAACGGATTGACCTAACCCAAAAATTCCTATTGCATCTGAATGTAGAAATACGCCCGATTACAACGGTATGTGTATTTTTTTCCCTAGGCCATTCTGGTTAAGCGTTTGGAGCAGCAGAATTGTGAAAAATTTTTTGCCTTCTCTACCATTTCTTGGCTTCAAACTCCCATACCTCGCGAACGGATTGACCTAACCCAAAAATTCCTATTGCATCTGAAAGTAGAAACTCGCCCGATTACAACAGTATGTGTATTTTTTCCCTAGGCATTCTGGTTAAGCGTTTGGAGCAGCAGAATTGTGAAAAATTTTTTGCCTTCTCTACCATTTCTTGGCTTCAAACTCCCATATCTCGCGAACGGATTGAACTAACCCAAAAATTCCTATTGCATATGAAAGTAGAAACTCGCCCGATTACAACGGTATGTGTATTTTTTCCCTAGGCCATTCTGGTTAAGCGTTTGGAGCAGCAGAATTGTGAAAAATTTTTTGCCTTCTCTACCATTTCTTGGCTTCAAACTCCCATACCTCGCGAACTGATTGACCTAACCCAAAAATTCCTATTGCATCTGAAAGTAGAAACTCGCCCGATTACAACGGTATGTGTATTTTTTCCCTAGGCCATTCTGGTTAAGCGTTTGGAGCAGCAGAATTGCGAAAAATTTGTTGTCTTCTCAACCATTTCTTAGGTTGAAAATCCATATGTCGCGAACCGATTGACCTAACCCAAAAATTCCTGTTGCATCTGAAAGTAGAAATTCGCCCGATACAACGGTATGTGTATTTTTTCCTTAGGCCATTCTGGTTAAGCGTTTGGAGCAGCAGAATTGCGAAAAATTTTTTGCCTTCTCAACCATTTCTTGTCTTCAAACTCCCATATCTCGCGAACGGAATGACCTAACCCAAAAATTCCTATTGCATCTGAAAGTAGAAACTCGCCCGATTACAACGGTATGTGTATTTTTTCCCTAGGCCATTCTGGTTAAGCATTTCGAGCAGCAGAATTGTGAAAAATTTTTTGCCTTCTCTACCATTTCTTGGCTTCAAACTCCCATATCTCGCGAACGGATTGACCTAACCCAAAAATTCCTATTGCATCTGAAAGTAGAAACTCGCCCGATTACAACGGTATGTGTATTTTTTCCCTAGGCCATTCTGGTTAAGCGTTTGGAGCAGCAGAATTGTGAAAAATTTTTTGCCTTCTCTACCATTTCTTGGCTTCAAACTCCCATATCTCACGAACGGATTGACCTAACCCAAAAATTCCTCTTGCATCTGAAAGTAGAAACTCGCCCGATTACAACGGTATGTGTATTTTTTCCCTAGGCCATTCTGGTTAAGCGTTTGGAGCAGCAGAATTGCGAAAAATTTGTTGTCTTCTCAACCATTTCTTAGGTTGAAAATCCCATATGTCGCGAACCGATTGACCTAACCCAAAAATTCCTGTTGCATCTGAAAGTAGAAATTCGCCCGATTACAACGGTATGTGTATTTTTTCCTTAGGCCATTCTGGTTAAGCGTTTGGAGCAGCAGAATTGCGAAAAATTTTTTGCCTTCTCAACCATTTCTTGGCTTCAAACTCCATATCTCGCGAACGGATTGACCTAACCCAAAAATTCCTATTGCATCTGAAAGTAGAAACTCGCCGATTACAACGGTATGTGTATTTTTTCCCTAGGCCATTCTGGTTAAGCATTTCGAGCAGCAGAATTGTGAAAAATTTTTTGCCTTCTCTACCATTTCTTGGCTTCAAACTCCCATATCTCGCGAACGGATTGACCTAACCCAAAAATTCCTATTGCATCTGAAAGTAGAAACTCGCCCGAATACAATGGTATGTGTATTTTTTCCCTAGGCCATTCTGGTTAAGCGTTTGGAGCAGCAGAATTGTGACAAATTTTTTGCCTTCTCTACCATTTCTTGGCTTCAAACTCCCATACCTCGCGAACGGATTGACCTGACCCTAAAATTCCTATTGCATCTGAAAGTAGAAACTCGCCCGATTACAACGGTATGTGTATTTTTTCCCTAGGCCGTTCTGGTTAAGCGTTTGGAGCAGCAGAATTGTGAAAAATTTTTGCCTTCTCTACCATTTCTTGGCTTCAAACTCCCATACCTCGCGAACGGATTGACCTAACCCAAAAATTCCTATTGCATCTGAAAGTAGAAACTCGCCCGATTACAACGGTATGTGTATTTTCTCCCTATGCCATTCTGGTCAAGCGTTTGGAGCAGCAGAATTGAGAAAAATTTGTTGTCTTCTCAACAATTTCTTAGGTTGAAAGTCCCATAGGTCGCGAACCGATTGACCTAACCCAAAAATACCTATTGCATTTGAAAGTAGAAACTCACCCGATTACAAAGGTATGTGTATTTTTTCCCTAGGCCATTCTGGTTAAGCGTTTGAAGCAGCAGAATTGCGAAAAATTTGTTGCCTTCTCAACCATTTCTTGGCTTCAAACTCCCATATCTCGCGAACGGATTGACCTAACCCAAAAATTCCTATTGCATCTGAATGTAGAAATTCGCCCGATTACAACGGTATGTGTATTTTTTCCTTAGGCCATTCTGGTTAAGCGTTTGGAGCAGCAGAATTGCGAAAAATTTTTTGCCTTCTCAACCATTTGTTGTCTTCAAACTCCCATATCTCGCGAACGGAATGATCTAACCCAAAAATTCCTATTGCACTTGAAAGTAGAAACTCGCCCGATTACAACGGTACGTGTATTTTTCCCCAAGGCCATTCTGGTTAAGCGATTGGAGCAGCAGAAGTGCGAAAAATTTGTTGTCTTGACAACCATTTCTTAGCTTCAAAGTCCCATATCTCGCGGACGGATTGAACAACCCAAAAATTCCTATTGCATCTGAAAGTAGAAACTCGCCCGATTACAACGGTATGTGTATTTTTTCCCTAGGCCATTCTGGTTAAGCATTTCGAGCAGCAGAATTGTGAAAAATTTTTTGCCTTCTCTACCATTTCTTGGCTTCAAACTCCCATACCTCGCGAACGGATTGACCTAACCCAAAAATTCCTATTGCATCTGAAAGTAGAAACTCGCCCGATTACAACGGTATGTGTATTTTCTCCCTAGGCCATTCTGGTCAAGCGTTTGGAGCAGCAGAATTGAGAAAAATTTGTTGTCTTCTCAACAATTTCTTAGGTTGAAAGTCCCATAGGTCGCGAACCGATTGACCTAACCCAAAAATACCTATTGCATTTGAAAGTAGAAACTCACCCGATTACAACGGTATGTGTATTTTTTCCCTAGGCCATTCTGGTTAAGCGTTTGAAGCAGCAGAATTGCGAAAAATTTGTTGCCTTCTCAACCATTTCTTGGCTTCAAACTCCCATATCTCGCGAACGGATTGACCTAACCCAAAAATTCCTATTGCATCTGAATGTAGAAATACGCCCGATTACAACGGTATGTGTATTTTTTCCCTAGGCCATTCTGGTTAAGCGTTTGGAGCAGCAGAATTGTGAAAAATTTTTTGCCTTCTCTACCATTTCTTGGCTTCAAACTCCCATACCTCGCGAACGGATTGACCTAACCCAAAAATTCCTATTGCATCTGAAAGTAGAAACTCGCCCGATTACAACAGTATGTGTATTTTTTCCCTAGGCCATTCTGGTTAAGCGTTTGGAGCAGCAGAATTGTGAAAAATTTTTTGCCTTCTCTACCATTTCTTGGCTTCAAACTCCCATATCTCGCGAACGGATTGAACTAACCCAAAAATTCCTATTGCATATGAAAGTAGAAACTCGCCCGATTACAACGGTATGTGTATTTTTTCCCTAGGCCATTCTGGTTAAGCGTTTGGAGCAGCAGAATTGTGAAAAATTTTTTGCCTTCTCTACCATTTCTTGGCTTCAAACTCCCATACCTCGCGAACTGATTGACCTAACCCAAAAATTCCTATTGCATCTGAAAGTAGAAACTCGCCCGATTACAACGGTATGTGTATTTTCTCCCTAGGCCATTCTGGTCAAGCGTTTGGAGCAGCAGAATTGAGAAAAATTTGTTGTCTTCTCAACAATTTCTTAGGTTGAAAGTCCCATAGGTCGCGAACCGATTGACCTAACCCAAAAATACCTATTGCATTTGAAAGTAGAAACTCACCCGATTACAACGGTATGTGTATTTTTTCCCTAGGCCATTCTGGTTAAGCGTTTGAAGCAGCAGAATTGCGAAAAATTTGTTGCCTTCTCAACCATTTCTTGGCTTCAAACTCCCATATCTCGCGAACGGATTGACCTAACCCAAAAATTCCTATTGCATCTGAATGTAGAAATACGCCCGATTACAACGGTATGTGTATTTTTTCCCTAGGCCATTCTGGTTAAGCGTTTGGAGCAGCAGAATTGTGAAAAATTTTTTGCCTTCTCTACCATTTCTTGGCTTCAAACTCCCATACCTCGCGAACGGATTGACCTAACCCAAAAATTCCTATTGCATCTGAAAGTAGAAACTCGCCCGATTACAACAGTATGTGTATTTTTTCCCTAGGCCATTCTGGTTAAGCGTTTGGAGCAGCAGAATTGTGAAAAATTTTTTGCCTTCTCTACCATTTCTTGGCTTCAAACTCCCATATCTCGCGAACGGATTGAACTAACCCAAAAATTCCTATTGCATATGAAAGTAGAAACTCGCCCGATTACAACGGTATGTGTATTTTTTCCCTAGGCCATTCTGGTTAAGCGTTTGGAGCAGCAGAATTGTGAAAAATTTTTTGCCTTCTCTACCATTTCTTGGCTTCAAACTCCCATACCTCGCGAACTGATTGACCTAACCCAAAAATTCCTATTGCATCTGAAAGTAGAAACTCGCCCGATTACAACGGTATGTGTATTTTTTCCCTAGGCCATTCTGGTTAAGCGTTTGGAGCAGCAGAATTGCGAAAAATTTGTTGTCTTCTCAACCATTTCTTAGGTTGAAAATCCCATATGTCGCGAACCGATTGACCTAACCCAAAAATTCCTGTTGCATCTGAAAGTAGAAATTCGCCCGATTACAACGGTATGTGAATTTTTTCCTTAGGCCATTCTGGTTAAGCGTTTGGAGCAGCAGAATTGCGAAAAATTTTTTGCCTTCTCAACCATTTCTTGTCTTCAAACTCCCATATCTCGCGAACGGAATGACCTAACCCAAAAATTCCTATTGCATCTGAAAGTAGAAACTCGCCCGATTACAACGGTATGTGTATTTTTTCCCTAGGCCATTCTGGTTAAGCATTTCGAGCAGCAGAATTGTGAAAAATTTTTTGCCTTCTCTACCATTTCTTGGCTTCAAACTCCCATATCTCGCGAACGGATTGACCTAACCCAAAAATTCCTATTGCATCTGAAAGTAGAAACTCGCCCGATTACAACGGTATGTGTATTTTTTCCCTAGGCCATTCTGGTTAAGCGTTTGGAGCAGCAGAATTGTGAAAAATTTTTTGCCTTCTCTACCATTTCTTGGCTTCAAACTCCCATATCTCACGAACGGATTGACCTAACCCAAAAATTCCTCTTGCATCTGAAAGTAGAAACTCGCCCGATTACAACGGTATGTGTATTTTTTCCCTAGGCCATTCTGGTTAAGCGTTTGGAGCAGCAGAATTGCGAAAAATTTGTTGTCTTCTCAACCATTTCTTAGGTTGAAAATCCCATATGTCGCGAACCGATTGACCTAACCCAAAAATTCCTGTTGCATCTGAAAGTAGAAATTCGCCCGATTACAACGGTATGTGTATTTTTTCCTTAGGCCATTCTGGTTAAGCGTTTGGAGCAGCAGAATTGCGAAAAATTTTTTGCCTTCTCAACCATTTCTTGGCTTCAAACTCCCATATCTCGCGAACGGATTGACCTAACTCAAAAATTCCTATTGCATCTGAAAGTAGAAACTCGCCCGATTACAACGGTATGTGTATTTTTTCCCTAGGCCATTCTGGTTAAGCATTTCGAGCAGCAGAATTGTGAAAAATTTTTTGCCTTCTCTACCATTTCTTGGCTTCAAACTCCCATATCTCGCGAACGGATTGACCTAACCCAAAAATTCCTATTGCATCTGAAAGTAGAAACTCGCCCGAATACAATGGTATGTGTATTTTTTCCCTAGGCCATTCTGGTTAAGCGTTTGGAGCAGCAGAATTGTGACAAATTTTTTGCCTTCTCTACCATTTCTTGGCTTCAAACTCCCATACCTCGCGAACGGATTGACCTAACCCTAAAATTCCTATTGCATCTGAAAGTAGAAACTCGCCCGATTACAACGGTATGTGTATTTTTTCCCTAGGCCGTTCTGGTTAAGCGTTTGGAGCAGCAGAATTGTGAAAAATTTTTTGCCTTCTCTACCATTTCTTGGCTTCAAACTCCCATACCTCGCGAACGGATTGACCTAACCCAAAAATTCCTATTGCATCTGAAAGTAGAAACTCGCCCGATTACAACGGTATGTGTATTTTCTCCCTATGCCATTCTGGTCAAGCGTTTGGAGCAGCAGAATTGAGAAAAATTTGTTGTCTTCTCAACAATTTCTTAGGTTGAAAGTCCCATAGGTCGCGAACCGATTGACCTAACCCAAAAATACCTATTGCATTTGAAAGTAGAAACTCACCCGATTACAAAGGTATGTGTATTTTTTCCCTAGGCCATTCTGGTTAAGCGTTTGAAGCAGCAGAATTGCGAAAAATTTGTTGCCTTCTCAACCATTTCTTGGCTTCAAACTCCCATATCTCGCGAACGGATTGACCTAACCCAAAAATTCCTATTGCATCTGAATGTAGAAATTCGCCCGATTACAACGGTATGTGTATTTTTTCCTTAGGCCATTCTGGTTAAGCGTTTGGAGCAGCAGAATTGCGAAAAATTTTTTGCCTTCTCAACCATTTGTTGTCTTCAAACTCCCATATCTCGCGAACGGAATGATCTAACCCAAAAATTCCTATTGCACTTGAAAGTAGAAACTCGCCCGATTACAACGGTACGTGTATTTTTCCCCAAGGCCATTCTGGTTAAGCGATTGGAGCAGCAGAAGTGCGAAAAATTTGTTGTCTTGACAACCATTTCTTAGCTTCAAAGTCCCATATCTCGCGGACGGATTGAACAACCCAAAAATTCCTATTGCATCTGAAAGTAGAAACTCGCCCGATTACAACGGTATGTGTATTTTTTCCCTAGGCCATTCTGGTTAAGCATTTCGAGCAGCAGAATTGTGAAAAATTTTTTGCCTTCTCTACCATTTCTTGGCTTCAAACTCCCATATCTCGCGAACGGATTGACCTAACCCAAAAATTCCTATTGCATCTGAAAGTAGAAACTCGCCCGATTACAACGGTATGTGTATTTTTTCCCTAGGCCATTCTGGTTAAGCGTTTGGAGCAGCAGAATTGTGAAAAATTTTTTGCCTTCTCTACCATTTCTTGGCTTCAAACTCCCATATCTCACGAACGGATTGACCTAACCCAAAAATTCCTCTTGCATCTGAAAGTAGAAACTCGCCCGATTACAGCGGTATGTGTATTTTTTCCCTAGGCCATTCTGGTTAAGCGTTTGGAGCAGCTGAATTGTGAAAAATTTTTTGCCTTCTCTACCATTTCTTGGCTTCAAACTCCCATACCTCGCGAACTGTTTGACCTAACCCAAAAATTCCTATTGCATCTGAAAGTAGAAACTCGCCCGATTACAACGGTATGTGTATTTCTTCCCTAGGCCATTCTGGTTAAGCGTTTGGAGCAGCAGAATTGCGAAAAATTTGTTGTCTTCTCAACCATTTCTTAGGTTGAAAATCCCATATGTCGCGAACCGATTGACCTAACCCAAAAATTCCTGTTGCATCTGAAAGTAGAAATTCGCCCGATTACAACGGTATGTGTATTTTTTCCTTAGGCCATTCTGGTTAAGCGTTTGGAGCAGCAGAATTGCGAAAAATTTTTTGCCTTCTCAACCATTTCTTGGCTTCAAACTCCCATATCTCGCGAACGGATTGACCTAACCCAAAAATTCCTATTGCATCTGAAAGTAGAAACTCGCCCGATTACAACGGTATGTGTATTTTTTCCCTAGGCCATTCTGGTTAAGCGTTTGGAGCAGCAGAATTGTGACAAATTTTTTGCCTTCTCTACCATTTCTTGGCTTCAAACTCCCATACCTCGCGAACGGATTGACCTAACCCTAAAATTCCTATTGCATCTGAAAGTAGAAACTCGCCCGATTACAACGGTATATGTATTTTTTCCCTAGGCCGTTCTGGTTAAGCGTTTGGAGCAGCAGAATTGTGAAAAATTTTTTGCCTTCTCTACCATTTCTTGGCTTCAAACTCCCATACCTCGCGAACGGATTGACCTAACCCAAAAATTCCTATTGCATCTGAAAGTAGAAACTCGCCCGATTACAACGGTATGTGTATTTTCTCCCTATGCCATTCTGGTCAAGCGTTTGGAGCAGCAGAATTGAGAAAAATTTGTTGTCTTCTCAACAATTTCTTAGGTTGAAAGTCCCATAGGTCGCGAACCGATTGACCTAACCCAAAAATACCTATTGCATTTGAAAGTAGAAACTCACCCGATTACAAAGGTATGTGTATTTTTTCCCTAGGCCATTCTGGTTAAGCGTTTGAAGCAGCAGAATTGCGAAAAATTTGTTGCCTTCTCAACCATTTCTTGGCTTCAAACTCCCATATCTCGCGAACGGATTGACCTAACCCAAAAATTCCTATTGCATCTGAATGTAGAAATTCGCCCGATTACAACGGTATGTGTATTTTTTCCTTAGGCCATTCTGGTTAAGCGTTTGGAGCAGCAGAATTGCGAAAAATTTTTTGCCTTCTCAACCATTTGTTGTCTTCAAACTCCCATATCTCGCGAACGGAATGATCTAACCCAAAAATTCCTATTGCACTTGAAAGTAGAAACTCGCCCGATTACAACGGTACGTGTATTTTTCCCCAAGGCCATTCTGGTTAAGCGATTGGAGCAGCAGAAGTGCGAAAAATTTGTTGTCTTGACAACCATTTCTAAGCTTCAAAGTCCCATATCTCGCGGACGGATTGAACAACCCAAAAATTCCTATTGCATCTGAAAGTAGAAACTCGCCCGATTACAACGGTATGTGTATTTTTCCCTAGGCCATTCTGGTTAAGCGTTTGGAGCAGCAGAATTGCGAAAAATTTTTTGCCTTCTCAACCATTTCTTGCCTTCAAACTCCCATATCTCGCGAACGGATTGACCTAACCCAAAAATTCCTGTTGCATCTGAATGTAGAAATTCGCCCGATTACAACGGTATGTGTATTTTTTCCTTAGGCCATTCTGGTTAAGCGTTTGGAGAAGCAGAATTGTGACAAATTTTTTGCCTTCTCTAACATTTCTTGGCTTCAAACTCCCATACCTCGCGAACGGATTGACCTAACCCAAAAATTCCTATTGCATTTGAAAGTAGAAACTCGCCCGATTACAACGGTATGTGTATTTTTTCCCTAGGCCATTCTGGTTAAGCGTTTGGAGCAGCAGAACTGCGAAAAATTTGATGTCTTCTCAACCATTTCTTAGGTTGAAAATCCCATATGTCGCGAACCGATTGACCTAACCCAAAAATTCCTGTTGCGTCTGAAAGTAGAAATTCGCCCGATTACAACGGTATGTGTATTTTTTCCCTAGGCCATTCTGGTTAAGCGTTTGGAGCAGCAGAATTGTGAAAAATTTTTTGCCTTCTCTACCATTTCTTGGCTTCAAACTCCCATATCTCGCGAACGGATTGACCTAACCCAAAAATTCCTATTGCATCTGAAAGTAGAAACTCGCCCGATTACAACGGTGTTTGTATTTTTTCCCTAGGCCATTCTGGTAAAACGTTTGGAGCAGCAGAATTGTGAAAAATTTTTTGCCTTCTCCACCATTTCTTGGCTTCAAACTCCCATATCTCGCGAACGGATTGACCTAACCCAAAAATTCCTATTGCATATGAAAGTAGAAACTCGCCCGATTACAACGGTACGTGTATTTTTCCCCTAGACCATTCTGGTTAAGCGATTGGAGCAGCAGAAGTGCGAAAAATTTGTTGTCTTGACAACCATTTCTTAGCTTCAATGTCCCATATCTCGCGAACGGATTGACCTAACCCAAAAATTCCTATTCTAACTGAAAGTAGAAACCCGCCCGATTACAACGGTACGCGTATTTTTCCCTAGGCCATTCTGGTTAAGCGTTTGCAGCAGCAGAATTGCGAAAAATTTGTTGTCTTCTCAACCATTTCTTAGCTTGAAACTCCCATATCTCGCGAACGGATTGACCTAACCCAAAAATTCCTATTGCACTTGAAAGTAGAAACTCGCCCGATTACAACGGTACGTGTATTTTTCCCCTAGGCCATTCTGGTTAAGCGATTGGAGCAGCAGAAGTCCGAAAAATTTGTTGTCTTGACAACCATTTCTTAGCTTCAAAGTCCCATATCTCGCGGACGGATTGAACAAACCCAAAAATTCCTATTGCATCTGAAAGTAGAAACTCGCCCGATTACAACGGTATGTATATTTTTTCCCTAGGCCATTCTGGTTAAGCATTTCGAGCAGCAGAATTGTGAAAAATTTTTTGCCTTCTCTACCATTTCTTGGCTTCAAACTCCCATATCTCGCGAACGGATTGACCTAACCCAAAAATTCCTTTTGCATCTGAAAGTAGAAACTCGCCCAATTACAACGGTATGTGTATTTTTTCCCTAGGCCATTCTGGTTAACCGTTTGGAGCAGCAGAATTGTGACAAATTTTTTGCCTTCTCTACCATTTCTTGGCTTCAAACTCCCATACCTCGCGAACGGATTGACCTAACCCAAAAATTCCTATTGCATCTGAAAGTAGAAACTCGCCCGATTACAACGGTATGTGTATTTTTTCCCTAGGCCATTCTGGTTAAGCGTTTGGAGCAGCAGAATTGTGAAAATTTTTTGCCTTCTCTACCATTTCTTGGCTTCAAACTCCCATACCTCGCGAACGGATTGATCTAACCCAAAAATTCCTATTGCATCTGAAAGTAGAAACTCGCCCGATTACAACGGTATGTGTATTTTCTCCCTAGGCCATTCTGGTTAAGCGTTTGGAGCAGCAGAATTGCGAAAAATTTGTTGTCTTCTCAACCATTTCTTAGGTTGAAAGTCCCATATGTCGCGATCCGATTGACCTAACCCAAAAATTCCTATTGCATTTGAAAGTAGAAACTCACCCGATTACAACGGTATGTGTATTTTTTCCCTAGGCCATTCTGGTTAAGCGATTGGAGCAGCAGAAGTCCGAAAAATTTGTTGTCTTGACAACCATTTCTTAGCTTCAAAGTCCCATATCTCGCGGACGGATTGACCTAACCCAAAAATTCCTATTGCATCTGAAAGCAGAAACTCGCCCGATTACAGCGGTACGTGTATTTTTTCCCTAGGCCATTCTGGTTAAACGTTTGGAGCATCAGAATTGTGAAAAATTTTTTGCCTTCTCTACCATTTCTTGGCTTCAAACTCCCATATCTCGCGAACGGATTGACCTAACCCAAAAATTCCTGTTGCATCTGAATGTAGAAATTCGCCCGATTACAACGGTATGTGTATTTTTTCCTTATGCCATTCTGGTTAAGCGTTTGGAGCAGCAGAATTGCGAAAAATTTTTTGCCTTCTCAACCATTTCTTGTCTTCAAACTCCCATATCTCGCGAACGGAATGACCTAACCCAAAAATTCCTATTGCATCTGAAAGTAGAAACTCGCCCGATTACAACGGTATGTGTATTTTTTCCCTAGGCCATTCTGGTTAAGCGTTTGGAGCAGCAGAATTGTGAAAAATTTTTTGCCTTCTCTACCATTTCTTGGCTTCAAACTCCCATATCTCGCGAACGGATTGACCTAACCCAAAAATTCCTATTGCATCTGAAAGTAGAAACTCGCCCGATTACAACGGTAAGTGTATTTTTTCCCTAGGCCATTCTGGTTAAGCGTTTGGAGCAGCAGAATTGTGAAAAATTTTTTGCCTTCTCTACCATTTCTTGGCTTCAAACTCCCATATCTCGCGAACGGATTGACCTAACCCAAAAATTCCTGTTGCATCTGAATATAGAAATTCGCCCGATTACAACGGTATGTGTATTTTTTCCTTAGGCCATTCTGGTTAAGCGTTTGGAGCAGCAGAATTGCGAAAAATTTTTTGCCTTCTCAACCATTTGTTGTCTTCAAACTCCCATATCTCGCGAACGGAATGATCTAACCCAAAAATTCCTATTGCACTTGAAAGTAGAAACTCGCCCGATTACAACGGTACGTGTATTTTTCCCCAAGGCCATTCTGGTTAAGCGATTGGAGCAGCAGAAGTGCGAAAAATTTGTTGTCTTGACAACCATTTCTTAGCTTCAAAGTCCCATATCTCGCGGACGGATTGAACAACCCAAAAATTCCTATTGCATCTGAAAGTAGAAACTCGCCCGATTACAACGGTATGTGTATTTTTCCCTAGGCCATTCTGGTTAAGCGTTTGGAGCAGCAGAATTGCGAAAAATTTTTTGCCTTCTCAACCATTTCTTGCCTTCAAACTCCCATATCTCGCGAACGGATTGACCTAACCCAAAAATTCCTGTTGCATCTGAATGTAGAAATTCGCCCGATTACAACGGTATGTGTATTTTTTCCTTAGGCCATTCTGGTTAAGCGTTTGGAGCAGCAGAATTGTGAAAAATTTTTTGCCTTCTCTACCATTTCTTGGCTTCAAACTCCCATATCTCGCGAACGGATTGACCTAACCCAAAAATTCCTATTGCATCTGAAAGTAGAAACTCGCCCGATTACAACGGTGTTTGTATTTTTTCCCTAGGCCATTCTGGTAAAACGTTTGGAGCAGCAGAATTGTGAAAAATTTTTTGCCTTCTCCACCATTTCTTGGCTTCAAACTCCCATATCTCGCGAACGGTTTGACATAACCCAAAAATTCCTATTGCATCTGAAAGTAGAAACTCGCCCGATTACAACGGTATGTGTATTTTTTCCCTAGGCCATTCTGGTTAAGCGTTTGGAGCAGCAGAATTGCGAAAAATTTGTTGTCTTCTCAACCATTTCTTAGCTTGAAACTCCCATATCTCGCGAACGGATTGACCTAACCCAAAAATTCCTATTGCATATGAAAGTAGAAACTCGCCCGATTACAACGGTACGTGTATTTTTCCCCTAGGCCATTCTGGTTAAGCGATTGGAGCAGCAGAAGTGCGAAAAATTTGTTGTCTTGACAACCATTTCTTAGCTTCAATGTCCCATATCTCGCGAACGGATTGACCTAACCCAAAAATTCCTATTCTAACTGAAAGTAGAAACCCGCCCGATTACAACGGTACGCGTATTTTTCCCTAGGCCATTCTGGTTAAGCGTTTGCAGCAGCAGAATTGCGAAAAATTTGTTGTCTTCTCAACCATTTCTTAGCTTGAAACTCCCATATCTCGCGAACGGATTGACCTAACCCAAAAATTCCTATTGCACTTGAAAGTAGAAACTCGCCCGATTACAACGGTACGTGTATTTTTCCCCTAGGCCATTCTGGTTAAGCGATTGGAGCAGCAGAAGTCCGAAAAATTTGTTGTCTTGACAACCATTTCTTAGCTTCAAAGTCCCATATCTCGCGGACGGATTGAACAAACCCAAAAATTCCTATTGCATCTGAAAGTAGAAAATCGCCCGATTACAACGGTATGTATATTTTTTCCCTAGGCCATTCTGGTTAAGCATTTCGAGCAGCAGAATTGTGAAAAATTTTTTGCCTTCTCTACCATTTCTTGGCTTCAAACTCCCATATCTCGCGAACGGATTGACCTAACCCAAAAATTCCTTTTGCATCTGAAAGTAGAAACTCGCCCGATTACAACGGTGTTTGTATTTTTTCCCTAGGCCATTCTGGTTAACCGTTTGGAGCAGCAGAATCGTGACAAATTTTTTGCCTTCTCTACCATTTCTTGGCTTCAAACTCCCATACCTCGCGAACGGATTGACCTAACCCAAAAATTCCTATTGCATCTGAAAGTAGAAACTCGCCCGATTACAACGGTATGTATATTTTTTCCCTAGGCCATTCTGGTTAAGCGTTTGGAGCAGCAGAATTGTGAAAATTTTTTGCCTTCTCTACCATTTCTTGGCTTCAAACTCCCATACCTCGCGAACGGATTGACCTAACCCAAAAATTCCTATTGCATCTGAAAGTAGAAACTCGCCCGATTACAACGGTATGTGTATTTTCTCCCTAGGCCATTCTGGTTAAGCGTTTGGAGCAGCAGAATTGCGAAAAATTTGTTGTCTTCTCAACCATTTCTTAGGTTGAAAGTCCCATATGTCGCGATCCGATTGACCTAACCCAAAAATTCCTATTGCATTTGAAAGTAGAAACTCACCCGATTACAACGGTATGTTAATTTTTTCCCTAGGCCATTCTGGTTAAGCGATTGGAGCAGCAGAAGTCCGAAAAATTTGTTGTCTTGACAACCATTTCTTAGCTTCAAAGTCCCATATCTCGCGGACGGATTGACCTAACCCAAAAATTCCTATTGCATCTGAAAGCAGAAACTCGCCCGATTACAGCGGTACGTGTATTTTTTCCCTAGGCCATTCTGGTTAAACGTTTGGAGCAGCAGAATTGTGAAAAATTTTTTGCCTTCTCTACCATTTCTTGGCTTCAAACTCCCATATCTCGCGAACGGATTGACCTAACCCAAAAATTCCTGTTGCATCTGAATGTAGAAATTCGCCCGATTACAACGGTATGTGTATTTTTTCCTTATGCCATTCTGGTTAAGCGTTTGGAGCAGCAGAATTGCGAAAAATTTTTTGCCTTCTCAACCATTTCTTGTCTTCAAACTCCCATATCTCGCGAACGGATTGACCTAACCCAAAAATTCCTATTGCATCTGAAAGTAGAAACTCGCCCGATTACAACGGTATGTGTATTTTTTCCCTAGGCCATTCTGGTTAAACGTTTGGAGCAGCAGAATTGTGAAAAATTTTTTGCCTTCTCTACCATTTCTTGGCTTCAAACTCCCATATCTCGCGAACGGATTGACCTAACCCAAAAATTCCTATTGCATCTGAAAGTAGAAACTCGCCCGATTACAACGGTAAGTGTATTTTTTCCCTAGGCCATTCTGGTTAAGCGTTTGGAGCAGCAGAATTGTGAAAAATTTTTTGCCTTCTCTACCATTTCTTGGCTTCAAACTCCCATATCTCGCGAACGGATTGACCTAACCCAAAAATTCCTGTTGCATCTGAATATAGAAATTCGCCCGATTACAACGGTATGTGTATTTTTTCCTTAGGCCATTCTGGTTAAGCGTTTGGAGCAGCAGAATTGCGAAAAATTTTTTGCCTTCTCAACCATTTCTTGTCTTCAAACTCCCATATCTCGCGAACGGAATGACCTAACCCAAAAATTCCTATTGCATCTGAAAGTAGAAACTCGCCCGATTACAACGGTATGTGTATTTTTTCCCTAGGCCATTCTGGTAAAGCGTTTGGAGCAGCAGAATTGTGAAAAATTTTTTGCCTTCTCTACCATTTCTTGGCTTCAAACTCCCATATCTCGCGAACGGATTGACCTAACCCAAAAATTCCTATTGCATCTGAAAGTAGAAACTCGCCCGATTACAACGGTATGTGTATTTTTTCCCTAGGCCATTCTGGTTAAGCGTTTGGAGCAGCAGAATTGTGAAAATTTTTTGCCTTCTCTACCATTTCTTGGCTTCAAACTCCCATACCTCGCGAACGGATTGACCTAACCCAAAAATTCCTATTGCATCTGAAAGTAGAAACTCGCCCGATTACAACGGTACGTGTATTTTTCCCCTAGGCCATTCTGGTTAAGCGATTGGAGCAGCAGAAGTGCGAAAAATTTGTTGTCTTGACAACCATTTCTTAGCTTCAATGTCCCATATCTCGCGAACGGATTGACCTAACCCAAAAATTCCTATTCTAACTGAAAGTAGAAACCCGCCCGATTACAACGGTACGCGTATTTTTCCCTAGGCCATTCTGTTTAAGCGTTTGGAGCAGCAGAATTGCGAAAAATTTGTTGTCTTCTCAACCATTTCTTAGCTTGAAACTCCCATATCTCGCGAACGGATTGACCTAACCCAAAAATTCCCATTGCACTTGAAAGTAGAAACTCGCCCGATTACAACGGTACGTGCATTTTTCCTCTAGGCCATTCTGGTTAAACGATTGGAGCAGCAGAAGTCCGAAAAATTTGTTGTCTTGGCAACCATTTCTTAGCTTCAAAGTCCCATATCTCGCGGACGGATTGAACAAACCCAAAAATTCCTATTGCATCTGAAAGTAGAAACTCGCCCGATTACAACGGTATGTGTATTTTTTCCCTAGGCCATTCTGGTTAAGCATTTCGAGCAGCAGAATTGTGAAAAATTTTTTGCCTTCTCTACCATTTCTTGGCTTCAAACTCCCATATCTCGCGAACGGATTGACCTAGCCCAAAAATTCCTATTGCATCTGAAAGTAGAAACTCGCCCAATTACAACGGTATGTGTATTTTTTCCCTAGGCCATTCTGGTTAACCGTTTGGAGCAGCAGAATTGTGACAAATTTTTTGCCTTCTCTACCATTTCTTGTCTTCAAACTCCCATATCTCGCGAACGGATTGACCTAACCCAAAAATTCCTGTTGCATCTGAATGTAGAAATTCGCCCGATTACAACGGTATGTGTATTTTTTCCTTATGCCATTCTGGTTAAGCGTTTGGAGCAGCAGAATTGCGAAAAATTTTTTGCCTTCTCAACCATTTCTTGTCTTCAAACTCCCATATCTCGCGAACGGAATGACCTAACCCAAAAATTCCTATTGCATCTGAAAGTAGAAACTCGCCCGATTACAACGGTATGTGTATTTTTTCCCTAGGCCATTCTGGTTAAGCGTTTGGAGCAGCAGAATTGTGAAAAATTTTTTGCCTTCTCTACCATTTCTTGGCTTCAAACTCCCATATCTCGCGAACGGATTGACCTAACCCAAAAATTCCTATTGCATCTGAAAGTAGAAACTCGCCCGATTACAACGGTAAGTGTATTTTTTCCCTAGGCCATTCTGGTTAAGCGTTTGGAGCAGCAGAATTGTGAAAAATTTTTTGCCTTCTCTACCATTTCTTGGCTTCAAACTCCCATATCTCGCGAACGGATTGACCTAACCCAAAAATTCCTGTTGCATCTGAATATAGAAATTCGCCCGATTACAACGGTATGTGTATTTTTTCCTTAGGCCATTCTGGTTAAGCGTTTGGAGCAGCAGAATTGCGAAAAATTTTTTGCCTTCTCAACCATTTCTTGTCTTCAAACTCCCATATCTCGCGAACGGAATGACCTAACCCAAAAATTCCTATTGCATCTGAAAGTAGAAACTCGCCCGATTACAACGGTATGTGTATTTTTTCCCTAGGCCATTCTGGTAAAGCGTTTGGAGCAGCAGAATTGTGAAAAATTTTTTGCCTTCTCTACCATTTCTTGGCTTCAAACTCCCATATCTCGCGAACGGGTTGACCTAACCCAAAAATTCCTATTGCATCTGAAAGTAGAAACTCGCCCGATTACAACGGTATGTGTATTTTTTCCCTAGGCCATTCTGGTTAAGCGTTTGGAGCAGCAGAATTGTGAAAATTTTTTGCCTTCTCTACCATTTCTTGGCTTCAAACTCCCATACCTCGCGAACGGATTGACCTAACCCAAAAATTCCTATTGCATCTGAAAGTAGAAACTCGCCCGATTACAACGGTACGTGTATTTTTCCCCTAGGCCATTCTGGTTAAGCGATTGGAGCAGCAGAAGTGCGAAAAATTTGTTGTCTTGACAACCATTTCTTAGCTTCAATGTCCCATATCTCGCGAACGGATTGACCTAACCCAAAAATTCCTATTCTAACTGAAAGTAGAAACCCGCCCGATTACAACGGTACGCGTATTTTTCCCTAGGCCATTCTGTTTAAGCGTTTGGAGCAGCAGAATTGCGAAAAATTTGTTGTCTTCTCAACCATTTCTTAGCTTGAAACTCCCATATCTCGCGAACGGATTGACCTAACCCAAAAATTCCCATTGCACTTGAAAGTAGAAACTCGCCCGATTACAACGGTACGTGCATTTTTCCTCTAGGCCATTCTGGTTAAACGATTGGAGCAGCAGAAGTCCGAAAAATTTGTTGTCTTGGCAACCATTTCTTAGCTTCAAAGTCCCATATCTCGCGGACGGATTGAACAAACCCAAAAATTCCTATTGCATCTGAAAGTAGAAACTCGCCCGATTACAACGGTATGTGTATTTTTTCCCTAGGCCATTCTGGTTAAGCATTTCGAGCAGCAGAATTGTGAAAAATTTTTTGCCTTCTCTACCATTTCTTGGCTTCAAACTCCCATATCTCGCGAACGGATTGACCTAGCCCAAAAATTCCTATTGCATCTGAAAGTAGAAACTCGCCCAATTACAACGGTATGTGTATTTTTTCCCTAGGCCATTCTGGTTAACCGTTTGGAGCAGCAGAATTGTGACAAATTTTTTGCCTTCTCTACCATTTCTTGTCTTCAAACTCCCATATCTCGCGAACGGATTGACCTAACCCAAAAATTCCTGTTGCATCTGAATGTAGAAATTCGCCCGATTACAACGGTATGTGTATTTTTTCCTTATGCCATTCTGGTTAAGCGTTTGGAGCAGCAGAATTGCGAAAAATTTTTTGCCTTCTCAACCATTTCTTGTCTTCAAACTCCCATATCTCGCGAACGGAATGACCTAACCCAAAAATTCCTATTGCATCTGAAAGTAGAAACTCGCCCGATTACAACGGTATGTGTATTTTTTCCCTAGGCCATTCTGGTTAAGCGTTTGGAGCAGCAGAATTGTGAAAAATTTTTTGCCTTCTCTACCATTTCTTGGCTTCAAACTCCCATATCTCGCGAACGGATTGACCTAACCCAAAAATTCCTATTGCATCTGAAAGTAGAAACTCGCCCGATTACAACGGTAAGTGTATTTTTTCCCTAGGCCATTCTGGTTAAGCGTTTGGAGCAGCAGAATTGTGAAAAATTTTTTGCCTTCTCTACCATTTCTTGGCTTCAAACTCCCATATCTCGCGAACGGATTGACCTAACCCAAAAATTCCTGTTGCATCTGAATATAGAAATTCGCCCGATTACAACGGTATGTGTATTTTTTCCTTAGGCCATTCTGGTTAAGCGTTTGGAGCAGCAGAATTGCGAAAAATTTTTTGCCTTCTCAACCATTTCTTGTCTTCAAACTCCCATATCTCGCGAACGGAATGACCTAACCCAAAAATTCCTATTGCATCTGAAAGTAGAAACTCGCCCGATTACAACGGTATGTGTATTTTTTCCCTAGGCCATTCTGGTAAAGCGTTTGGAGCAGCAGAATTGTGAAAAATTTTTTGCCTTCTCTACCATTTCTTGGCTTCAAACTCCCATATCTCGCGAACGGATTGACCTAACCCAAAAATTCCTATTGCATCTGAAAGTAGAAACTCGCCCGATTACAACGGTATGTGTATTTTTTCCCTAGGCCATTCTGGTTAAGCGTTTGGAGCAGCAGAATTGTGAAAATTTTTTGCCTTCTCTACCATTTCTTGGCTTCAAACTCCCATACCTCGCGAACGGATTGACCTAACCCAAAAATTCCTATTGCATCTGAAAGTAGAAACTCGCCCGATTACAACGGTACGTGTATTTTTCCCCTAGGCCATTCTGGTTAAGCGATTGGAGCAGCAGAAGTGCGAAAAATTTGTTGTCTTGACAACCATTTCTTAGCTTCAATGTCCCATATCTCGCGAACGGATTGACCTAACCCAAAAATTCCTATTCTAACTGAAAGTAGAAACCCGCCCGATTACAACGGTACGCGTATTTTTCCCTAGGCCATTCTGTTTAAGCGTTTGGAGCAGCAGAATTGCGAAAAATTTGTTGTCTTCTCAACCATTTCTTAGCTTGAAACTCCCATATCTCGCGAACGGATTGACCTAACCCAAAAATTCCCATTGCACTTGAAAGTAGAAACTCGCCCGATTACAACGGTACGTGCATTTTTCCTCTAGGCCATTCTGGTTAAACGATTGGAGCAGCAGAAGTCCGAAAAATTTGTTGTCTTGGCAACCATTTCTTAGCTTCAAAGTCCCATATCTCGCGGACGGATTGAACAAACCCAAAAATTCCTATTGCATCTGAAAGTAGAAACTCGCCCGATTACAACGGTATGTGTATTTTTTCCCTAGGCCATTCTGGTTAAGCATTTCGAGCAGCAGAATTGTGAAAAATTTTTTGCCTTCTCTACCATTTCTTGGCTTCAAACTCCCATATCTCGCGAACGGATTGACCTAGCCCAAAAATTCCTATTGCATCTGAAAGTAGAAACTCGCCCAATTACAACGGTATGTGTATTTTTTCCCTAGGCCATTCTGGTTAACCGTTTGGAGCAGCAGAATTGTGACAAATTTTTTGCCTTCTCTACCATTTCTTGTCTTCAAACTCCCATATCTCGCGAACGGAATGACCTAACCCAAAAATTCCTATTGCATCTGAAAGTAGAAACTCGCCCGATTACAACGGTATGTGTATTTTTTCCCTAGGCCATTCTGTTTAAGCGTTTGGAGCAGCAGAATTGCGAAAAATTTGTTGTCTTCTCAACCATTTCTTAGCTTGAAACTCCCATACCTCGCGAACGGATTGACCTAACCCAAAAATTCCTATTGCATCTGAAAGTAGAAACTCGCCCGATTACAACGGCACGTGTATTTTTCCCCTAGGCCATTCTGGTTAAGCGATTGGAGCAGCAGAAGTGCGAAAAATTTGTTGTCTTGACAACCATTTCTTAGCTTCAATGTCCCATATCTCGCGAACGGATTGACCTAACCCAAAAATTCCTATTCTAACTGAAAGTAGAAACCCGCCCGATTACAACGGTACGCGTATTTTTCCCTAGGCCATTCTGTTTAAGCGTTTGGAGCAGCAGAATTGCGAAAAATTTGTTGTCTTCTCAACCATTTCTTAGCTTGAAACTCCCATATCTCGCGAACGGATTGACCTAACCCAAAAATTCCCATTGCACTTGAAAGTAGAAACTCGCCCGATTACAACGGTACGTGTATTTTTCCTCTAGGCCATTCTGGTTAAACGATTGGAGCAGCAGAAGTCCGAAAAATTTGTTGTCTTGGCAACCATTTCTTAGCTTCAAAGTCCCATATCTCGCGGACGGATTGAACAAACCCAAAAATTCCTATTGCATCTGAAAGTAGAAACTCGCCCGATTACAACGGTATGTGTATTTTTTCCCTAGGCCATTCTGGTTAAGCATTTCGAGCAGCAGAATTGTGAAAAATTTTTTGCCTTCTCTACCATTTCTTGGCTTCAAACTCCCATATCTCGCGAACGGATTGACCTAGCCCAAAAATTCCTATTGCATCTGAAAGTAGAAACTCGCCCAATTACAACGGTATGTGTATTTTTTCCCTAGGCCATTCTGGTTAACCGTTTGGAGCAGCAGAATTGTGACAAATTTTTTGCCTTCTCTACCATTTCTTGTCTTCAAACTCCCATATCTCGCGAACGGAATGACCTAACCCAAAAATTCCTATTGCATCTGAAAGTAGAAACTCGCCCGATTACAACGGTATGTGTATTTTTTCCCTAGGCCATTCTGTTTAAGCGTTTGGAGCAGCAGAATTGCGAAAAATTTGTTGTCTTCTCAACCATTTCTTAGCTTGAAACTCCCATATCTCGCGAACGGATTGACCTAACCCAAAAATTCCTATTGCATATGAAAGTAGAAACTCGCCCGATTACAACGGTACGTGTATTTTTCCCCTAGGCCATTCTGGTTAAGCGATTGGAGCAGCAGAAGTGCGAAAAATTTGTTGTCTTGACAACCATTTCTTAGCTTCAATGTCCCATATCTCGCGAACGGATTGACCTAACCCAAAAATTCCTATTCTAACTGAAAGTAGAAACCCGCCCGATTACAACGGTACGCGTATTTTTCCCTAGGCCATTCTGGTTAAGCGTTTGCAGCAGCAGAATTGCGAAAAATTTGTTGTCTTGTCAACCATTTCTTAGCTTGAAACTCCCATATCTCGCGAACGGATTGACCTAACCCAAAAATTCCTATTGCACTTGAAAGTAGAAACTCGCCCGATTACAACGGTACGTGTATTTTTCCCCTAGGCCATTCTGGTTAAGCGATTGGAGCAGCAGAAGTCCGAAAAATTTGTTGTCTTGACAACCATTTCTTAGCTTCAAAGTCCCATATCTCGCGGACGGATTGAACAAACCCAAAAATTCCTATTGCATCTGAAAGTAGAAAATCGCCCGATTACAACGGTATGTATATTTTTTCCCTAGGCCATTCTGGTTAAGCATTTCGAGCAGCAGAATCGTGACAAATTTTTTGCCTTCTCTACCATTTCTTGGCTTCAAACTCCCATACCTCGCGAACGGATTGACCTAACCCAAAAATTCCTATTGCATCTGAAAGTAGAAACTCGCCCGATTACAACGGTATGTGTATTTTTTCCCTAGGCCATTCTGGTTAAGCGTTTGGAGCAGCAGAATTGTGAAAATTTTTTGCCTTCTCTACCATTTCTTGGCTTCAAACTCCCATACCTCGCGAACGGATTGACCTAACCCAAAAATTCCTATTGCATCTGAAAGTAGAAACTCGCCCGATTACAACGGTATGTGTATTTTCTCCCTAGGCCATTCTGGTTAAGCGTTTGGAGCAGCAGAATTGCGAAAAATTTGTTGTCTTCTCAACCATTTCTTAGGTTGAAAGTCCCATATGTCGCGATCCGATTGACCTAACCCAAAAACTCCTATTGCATTTGAAAGTAGAAACTCACCCGATTACAACGGTATGTTAATTTTTTCCCTAGGCCATTCTGGTTAAGCGATTGGAGCAGCAGAAGTCCGAAAAATTTGTTGTCTTGACAACCATTTCTTAGCTTCAAAGTCCCATATCTCGCGGACGGATTGACCTAACCCAAAAATTCCTATTGCATCTGAAAGCAGAAACTCGCCCGATTACAGCGGTACGTGTATTTTTTCCCTAGGCCATTCTGGTTAAACGTTTGGAGCAGCAGAATTGTGAAAAATTTTTTGCCTTCTCTACCATTTCTTGGCTTCAAACTCCCATATCTCGCGAACGGATTGACCTAACCCAAAAATTCCTGTTGCATCTGAATGTAGAAATTCGCCCGATTACAACGGTATGTGTATTTTTTCCTTATGCCATTCTGGTTAAGCGTTTGGAGCAGCAGAATTGCGAAAAATTTTTTGCCTTCTCAACCATTTCTTGTCTTCAAACTCCCATATCTCGCGAACGGAATGACCTAACCCAAAAATTCCTATTGCATCTGAAAGTAGAAACTCGCCCGATTACAACGGTATGTGTATTTTTTCCCTAGGCCATTCTGGTTAAGCGTTTGGAGCAGCAGAATTGTGAAAAATTTTTTGCCTTCTCTACCATTTCTTGGCTTCAAACTCCCATATCTCGCGAACGGATTGACCTAACCCAAAAATTCCTATTGCATCTGAAAGTAGAAACTCGCCCGATTACAACGGTAAGTGTATTTTTTCCCTAGGCCATTCTGGTTAAGCGTTTGGAGCAGCAGAATTGTGAAAAATTTTTTGCCTTCTCTACCATTTCTTGGCTTCAAACTCCCATATCTCGCGAACGGATTGACCTAACCCAAAAATTCCTGTTGCATCTGAATATAGAAATTCGCCCGATTACAACGGTATGTGTATTTTTTCCTTAGGCCATTCTGGTTAAGCGTTTGGAGCAGCAGAATTGCGAAAAATTTTTTGCCTTCTCAACCATTTCTTGTCTTCAAACTCCCATATCTCGCGAACGGAATGACCTAACCCAAAAATTCCTATTGCATCTGAAAGTAGAAACTCGCCCGATTACAACGGTATGTGTATTTTTTCCCTAGGCCATTCTGGTAAAGCGTTTAGAGCAGCAGAATTGTGAAAAATTTTTTGCCTTCTCTACCATTTCTTGGCTTCAAACTCCCATATCTCGCGAACGGATTGACCTAACCCAAAAATTCCTATTGCATCTGAAAGTAGAAACTCGCCCGATTACAACGGTATGTGTATTTTTTCCCTAGGCCATTCTGGTTAAGCGTTTGGAGCAGCAGAATTGTGAAAATTTTTTGCCTTCTCTACCATTTCTTGGCTTCAAACTCCCATACCTCGCGAACGGATTGACCTAACCCAAAAATTCCTATTGCATCTGAAAGTAGAAACTCGCCCGATTACAACGGTACGTGTATTTTTCCCCTAGGCCATTCTGGTTAAGCGATTGGAGCAGCAGAAGTGCGAAAAATTTGTTGTCTTGACAACCATTTCTTAGCTTCAATGTCCCATATCTCGCGAACGGATTGACCTAACCCAAAAATTCCTATTCTAACTGAAAGTAGAAACCCGCCCGATTACAACGGTACGCGTATTTTTCCCTAGGCCATTCTGTTTAAGCGTTTGGAGCAGCAGAATTGCGAAAAATTTGTTGTCTTCTCAACCATTTCTTAGCTTGAAACTCCCATATCTCGCGAACGGATTGACCTAACCCAAAAATTCCCATTGCACTTGAAAGTAGAAACTCGCCCGATTACAACGGTACGTGCATTTTTCCTCTAGGCCATTCTGGTTAAACGATTGGAGCAGCAGAAGTCCGAAAAATTTGTTGTCTTGGCAACCATTTCTTAGCTTCAAAGTCCCATATCTCGCGGACGGATTGAACAAACCCAAAAATTCCTATTGCATCTGAAAGTAGAAACTCGCCCGATTACAACGGTATGTGTATTTTTTCCCTAGGCCATTCTGGTTAAGCATTTCGAGCAGCAGAATTGTGAAAAATTTTTTGCCTTCTCTACCATTTCTTGGCTTCAAACTCCCATATCTCGCGAACGGATTGACCTAGCCCAAAAATTCCTATTGCATCTGAAAGTAGAAACTCGCCCAATTACAACGGTATGTGTATTTTTTCCCTAGGCCATTCTGGTTAACCGTTTGGAGCAGCAGAATTGTGACAAATTTTTTGCCTTCTCTACCATTTCTTGTCTTCAAACTCCCATATCTCGCGAACGGAATGACCTAACCCAAAAATTCCTATTGCATCTGAAAGTAGAAACTCGCCCGATTACAACGGTATGTGTATTTTTTCCCTAGGCCATTCTGTTTAAGCGTTTGGAGCAGCAGAATTGCGAAAAATTTGTTGTCTTCTCAACCATTTCTTAGCTTGAAACTCCCATACCTCGCGAACGGATTGACCTAACCCAAAAATTCCTATTGCATCTGAAAGTAGAAACTCGCCCGATTACAACGGTACGTGTATTTTTCCCCTAGGCCATTCTGGTTAAGCGATTGGAGCAGCAGAAGTGCGAAAAATTTGTTGTCTTGACAACCATTTCTTAGCTTCAATGTCCCATATCTCGCGAACGGATTGACCTAACCCAAAAATTCCTATTCTAACTGAAAGTAGAAACCCGCCCGATTACAACGGTACGCGTATTTTTCCCTAGGCCATTCTGTTTAAGCGTTTGGAGCAGCAGAATTGCGAAAAATTTGTTGTCTTCTCAACCATTTCTTAGCTTGAAACTCCCATATCTCGCGAACGGATTGACCTAACCCAAAAATTCCCATTGCACTTGAAAGTAGAAACTCGCCCGATTACAACGGTACGTGTATTTTTCCTCTAGGCCATTCTGGTTAAACGATTGGAGCAGCAGAAGTCCGAAAAATTTGTTGTCTTGGCAACCATTTCTTAGCTTCAAAGTCCCATATCTCGCGGACGGATTGAACAAACCCAAAAATTCCTATTGCATCTGAAAGTAGAAACTCGCCCGATTACAACGGTATGTGTATTTTTTCCCTAGGCCATTCTGGTTAAGCATTTCGAGCAGCAGAATTGTGAAAAATTTTTTGCCTTCTCTACCATTTCTTGGCTTCAAACTCCCATATCTCGCGAACGGATTGACCTAGCCCAAAAATTCCTATTGCATCTGAAAGTAGAAACTCGCCCAATTACAACGGTATGTGTATTTTTTCCCTAGGCCATTCTGGTTAACCGTTTGGAGCAGCAGAATTGTGACAAATTTTTTGCCTTCTCTACCATTTCTTGTCTTCAAACTCCCATATCTCGCGAACGGAATGACCTAACCCAAAAATTCCTATTGCATCTGAAAGTAGAAACTCGCCCGATTACAACGGTATGTGTATTTTTTCCCTAGGCCATTCTGTTTAAGCGTTTGGAGCAGCAGAATTGCGAAAAATTTGTTGTCTTCTCAACCATTTCTTAGCTTGAAACTCCCATACCTCGCGAACGGATTGACCTAACCCAAAAATTCCTATTGCATCTGAAAGTAGAAACTCGCCCGATTACAACGGTACGTGTATTTTTCCCCTAGGCCATTCTGGTTAAGCGATTGGAGCAGCAGAAGTGCGAAAAATTTGTTGTCTTGACAACCATTTCTTAGCTTCAATGTCCCATATCTCGCGAACGGATTGACCTAACCCAAAAATTCCTATTCTAACTGAAAGTAGAAACCCGCCCGATTACAACGGTACGCGTATTTTTCCCTAGGCCATTCTGTTTAAGCGTTTGGAGCAGCAGAATTGCGAAAAATTTGTTGTCTTCTCAACCATTTCTTAGCTTGAAACTCCCATATCTCGCGAACGGATTGACCTAACCCAAAAATTCCCATTGCACTTGAAAGTAGAAACTCGCCCGATTACAACGGTACGTGTATTTTTCCTCTAGGCCATTCTGGTTAAACGATTGGAGCAGCAGAAGTCCGAAAAATTTGTTGTCTTGGCAACCATTTCTTAGCTTCAAAGTCCCATATCTCGCGGACGGATTGAACAAACCCAAAAATTCCTATTGCATCTGAAAGTAGAAACTCGCCCGATTACAACGGTATGTGTATTTTTTCCCTAGGCCATTCTGGTTAAGCATTTCGAGCAGCAGAATTGTGAAAAATTTTTTGCCTTCTCTACCATTTCTTGGCTTCAAACTCCCATATCTCGCGAACGGATTGACCTAGCCCAAAAATTCCTATTGCATCTGAAAGTAGAAACTCGCCCAATTACAACGGTATGTGTATTTTTTCCCTAGGCCATTCTGGTTAACCGTTTGGAGCAGCAGAATTGTGACAAATTTTTTGCCTTCTCTACCATTTCTTGTCTTCAAACTCCCATATCTCGCGAACGGAATGACCTAACCCAAAAATTCCTATTGCATCTGAAAGTAGAAACTCGCCCGATTACAACGGTATGTGTATTTTTTCCCTAGGCCATTCTGTTTAAGCGTTTGGAGCAGCAGAATTGCGAAAAATTTGTTGTCTTCTCAACCATTTCTTAGCTTGAAACTCCCATATCTCGCGAACGGATTGACCTAACCCAAAAATTCCCATTGCACTTGAAAGTAGAAACTCGCCCGATTACAACGGTACGTGTATTTTTCCCCTAGGCCATTCTGGTTAAACGATTGGAGCAGCAGAAGTCCGAAAAATTTGTTGTCTTGGCAACCATTTCTTAGCTTCAAAGTCCCATATCTCGCGGACGGATTGAACAAACCCAAAAATTCCTATTGCATCTGAAAGTAGAAACTCGCCCGATTACAACGGTATGTGTATTTTTTCCCTAGGCCATTCTGGTTAAGCATTTCGAGCAGCAGAATTGTGAAAATTTTTTGCCTTCTCTACCATTTCTTGGCTTCAAACTCCCATATCTCGCGAACGGATTGACCTAACCCAAAAATTCCTTTTGCATCTGAAAGTAGAAACTCGCCCAATTACAACGGTATGTGTATTTTTTCCCTAGGCCATTCTGGTTAACCGTTTGGAGCAGCAGAATTGTGACAAATTTTTTGCCTTCTCTACCATTTCTTGGCTTCAAACTCCCATACCTCGCGAACGGATTGACCTAACCCAAAAATTCCTATTGCATCTGAAAGTAGAAACTCGCCCGATTACAACGGTATGTGTATTTTTTCCCTAGGCTATTCTGGTTAAGCGTTTGGAGCAGCAGAATTGTGAAAATTTTTTGCCTTCTCTACCATTTCTTGGCTTCAAACTCCCATACCTCGCGAACGGATTGACCTAACCCAAAAATTCCTATTGCATCTGAAAGTAGAAACTCGCCCGATTACAACGGTATGTGTATTTTCTCCCTAGGCCATTCTGGTTAAGCGTTTGGAGCAGCAGAATTGCGAAAAATTTGTTGTCTTCTCAACCATTTCTTAGGTTGAAAGTCCCATATGTCGCGATCCGATTGACCTAACCCAAAAATTCCTATTGCATTTGAAAGTAGAAACTCACCCGATTACAACGGTATGTGTATTTTTTCCCTAGGCCATTCTGGTTAAGCGATTGGAGCAGCAGAAGTCCGAAAAATTTGTTGTCTTGACAACCATTTCTTAGCTTCAAAGTCCCATATCTCGCGGACGGATTGACCTAACCCAAAAATTCCTATTGCATCTGAAAGCAGAAACTCGCCCGATTACAGCGGTACGTGTATTTTTTCCCTAGGCCATTCTGGTTAAACGTTTGGAGCAGCAGAATTGTGAAAAATTTTTTGCCTTCTCTACCATTTCTTGGCTTCAAACTCCCATATCTCGCGAACGGATTGACCTAACCCAAAAATTCCTGTTGCATCTGAATGTAGAAATTCGCCCGATTACAACGGTATGTGTATTTTTTCCGTATGCCATTCTGGTTAAGCGTTTGGAGCAGCAGAATTGCGAAAAATTTTTTGCCTTCTCAACCATTTCTTGTCTTCAAACTCCCATATCTCGCGAACGGAATGACCTAACCCAAAAATTCCTATTGCATCTGAAAGTAGAAACTCGCCCGATTACAACGGTATGTGTATTTTTTCCCTAGGCCATTCTGGTAAAGCGTTTGGAGCAGCAGAATTGTGAAAAATTTTTTGCCTTCTCTACCATTTCTTGGCTTCAAACTCCCATATCTCGCGAACGGATTGACCTAACCCAAAAATTCCTATTGCATCTGAAAGTAGAAACTCGCCCGATTACAACGGTATGTGTATTTTTTCCCTAGGCCATTCTGGTTAAGCGTTTGGAGCAGCAGAATTGTGAAAATTTTTTGCCTTCTCTACCATTTCTTGGCTTCAAACTCCCATCCCTCGCGAACGGATTGACCTAACCCAAAAATTCCTATTGCATCTGAAAGTAGAAACTCGCCCGATTACAACGGTACGTGTATTTTTCCCCTAGGCCATTCTGGTTAAGCGATTGGAGCAGCAGAAGTGCGAAAAATTTGTTGTCTTGGCAACCATTTCTTAGCTTCAATGTCCCATATCTCGCGAACGGATTGACCTAACCCAAAAATTCCTATTCTAACTGAAAGTAGAAACCCGCCCGATTACAACGGTACGCGTATTTTTCCCTAGGCCATTCTGTTTAAGCGTTTGGAGCAGCAGAATTGCGAAAAAATTTGTTGTCTTCTCAACCATTTCTTAGCTTGAAACTCCGATATCTCGCGAACGGATTGACCTAACCCAAAAATTCCCATTGCACTTGAAAGTAGAAACTCGCCCGATTACAACGGTACGTGTATTTTTCCCCTAGGCCATTCTGGTTAAACGATTGGAGCAGCAGAAGTCCGAAAAATTTGTTGTCTTGGCAACCATTTCTTAGCTTCAAAGTCCCATATCTCGCGGACGGATTGAACAAACCCAAAAATTCCTATTGCATCTGAAAGTAGAAACTCGCCCGATTACAACGGTATGTGTATTTTTTCCCTAGGCCATTCTGGTTAAGCATTTCGAGCAGCAGAATTGTGAAAAATTTTTTGCCTTCTGTACCATTTCTTGGCTTCAAACTCCCATATCTCGCGAACGGATTGACCTAGCCCAAACATTCCTATTGCATCTGAAAGTAGAAACTCGCCCAATTACAACGGTATGTGTATTTTTTCCCTAGGCCATTCTGGTTAACCGTTTGGAGCAGCAGAATTGTGACAAATTTTTTGCCTTCTCTACCATTTCTTGGCTTCAAACTCCCATACCTCGCGAACGGATTGACCTAACCCAAAAATTCCTATTGCATCTGAAAGTAGAAACTCGCCCGATTACAACGGTATGTGTATTTTTTCCCTAGGCCATTCTGGTTAAGCGTTTGGAGCAGCAGAATTGTGAAAATTTTTTGCCTTCTCTACCATTTCTTGGCTTCAAACTCCCATACCTCGCGAACGGATTGACCTAACCCAAAAATTCCTATTGCATCTGAAAGTAGAAACTCGCCCGATTACAACGGTATGTGTATTTTCTCCCTAGGCCATTCTGGTTAAGCGTTTGGAGCAGCAGAATTGCGAAAAATTTGTTGCCTTCTCAACCATTTCTTAGGTTGAAAGTCCCATATGTCGCGATCCGATTGACCTAACCCAAAAATTCCTATTGCATTTGAAAGTAGAAACTCACCCGATTACAACGGTATGTGTATTTTTTCCCTAGGCCATTCTGGTTAAGCGTTTGAAGCAGCAGAATTGCGAAAAATTTTTTGCCTTCTCTACCATTTCTTGGCTTCAAACTCCCATATCTCGCGAACGGATTGACCTAACCCAAAAATTCCTATTGCATCTGAAAGTAGAAACTCGCCCGATTACAACGGTGTTTGTATTTTTTCCCTAGGCCATTCTGGTTAAGCGTTTGGAGCAGCAGAATTGCGAACAATTTGTTGGGTTCTCAACCATTTCTTAGCTTCAAAGTCCCATATCTCGCGAACGGATTGACCAAACCCAAAAATTCCTGCTGCGTCTGAAAGTAGAAACTCGCTCGATTACAACGGTATGAGTATTTTTTCCCTGTGCAATTCTGGTTAAGCGTTTGGAGCAGTAGAATTGCGAAAAATTTTTTGCCTTCTCAACCATTTCTTGGCTTCAAACTCCCATATCTCGCGAACGGAATTACCTAACCCAAAAATTCCTATTGCATCTGAAAGTAGAAACTCGCCCGATTACAGCGGTACGTGTATTTTTTCCCTAGGCCATTCTGGTTAAACGTTTGGAGCAGCAGAATTGTGAAAAATTTTTTGCCTTCTCTACCATTTCTTGGCTTCAAACCCCCATATCTCGCGAACGGATTGACCTAACCCAAAAATTCCTGTTGCATCTGAATGTAGAAATTCGCCCGATTACAACGGTATGTGTATTTTTTCCTTAGGCCATTCTGGTTAAGCGTTTGGAGCAGCAGAATTGCGAAAAATTTTTTGCCTGCTCAACCATTTCTTGTCTTCAAACTCCCATATCTCGCGAACGGAATGACCTAACCCAAAAATTCCTATTGCATCTGAAAGTAGGAACTCGCCCGATTACAACGGTATGTGTATTTTTTCCCTAGGCCATTCTGGTTAAGCGTCTGGAGCAGCAAAATTGTGAAAAATTTTTTGCCTTCTCTACCATTTCTTGGCTTCAAACTCCCATATCTCGCGAACGGATTGACCTAACCCAAAAAATCCTATTGCATCTGAAAGTAGAAACTCGCCCGATTACAACGCTGTTTGTATTTTTTCCCTAGGCCATTCTGGTTAAGCGTTTGGAGCAGCAGAATTGCGAACAATTTGTTGGGTTCTCAACCATTTCTTAGCTTCAAAGTCCCATATCTCGCGAACGGATTGACCAAACCCAAAAATTCCTGCTGCGTCTGAAAGTAGAAACTCGCTCGATTACAACGGTATGAGTATTTTTTCCCTGTGCAATTCTGTTTAAGCGTTTGGAGCAGCAGAATTGCGAAAAATTTTTTGCCTTCTCAACCATTTCTTGGCTTCAAACTCCCATATCTCGCGAACGGAATTACCTAACCCAAAAATTCCTATTGCATCTGAAAGTAGAAGCTCGCCCGATTACAACGGTATGTGTATTTTTTCCCTAGGCCATTCTGTTTAAGCGTTTGGAGCAGCAGAATTGCGAAAAATTTTTTGCCTTCTCAACCATTTCTTGGCTTCAAACTCCCATATCTCGCGAACGGATTTTCCTAACCCAAAAATTCCTGTTGCGTCTGAAAGTAGAAACTCTCCCGGTTACAACGGTATGTGTATTTTTTCCCTAGGCCATTCTGTTTAAGCGTTTGGAGCAGCAGAATTGCGAAAAATATGTTGCCTTCTCAACCATTTCTTGGCTTCAAACTCCCATATCTCGCGAACAGATTGACCTAACCCAAAAATTCTTACTGCATATGAAAGTAGAAACTCGCCCGATTACAACGGTATGTGTATTTTTTCCCTAGGCCATTCTGGTTAAGCGTTTGGAGCAGCAGAATTGTGACAAATTTTTTGCCTTCTCTAGCATTTCTTGGCTTCAAACTCCCATACCTCGCGAACGGATTGACCTAACCCAAAAATTCCTGTTGCGTCTGAAAGTAGAAACTCGCCCAATTACAACGGTATGTGAATTTTTTCCCTAGCCCATTCTGGTTAAGCGTTTGGAGCAGCAGAATTGCGAAAAATTTGTTGTCTTCTCAACCATTTCTTAGATTCCAAGTCCCATATCTACCGAACGGATTGACCAAACCCAAAAGTTCCTTCTGCGTCTGAAAGTAGAATCTCGCCCGATTACAACGGTGTTTGTATTTTTTCCCTAGGCCATTCTGGTTAAGCGTTTGGAGCAACAGAATTGCGAAAAATTTGTTGTCTTCTCAACGATTTCTTAGATTCAAACTCTCATATCTCGCGAACGGATTGACCTAACCCAAAAATTCCTATTGCATTTGAAAGTAGAAACTCGCCCGATTACAACGGTATGTGTATTTTTTCCCTAGGCCATTCTGGTTAAGCGTTTGGAGCAGCAGATTTGCGAAAAATTTGTTGTCTTCTCAACCATATCTTAGCTTCAAACTCTCATATCTCGCGAACGGATTGACCTAACCCAAAAATTCCTATTGCATTTGAAAGTAGAAACTCGCCCGATTACAACGGTATGTGTATTTTTTCCCTAGGCCATTCTGGTTAAGCGTTTGGAGCAGCAGAATTCTGAAAAATTTTTTGCCTTCTCTACCATTTCTTGGCTTCAAACTCCCATATCTCGCGAACGGATTGACCTAACCCAAAAATTCCTATTGCATCTGAAAGTAGAAACTCGCCCGATTACAACGGTATGTGTATTTTTTCCCTAGGCCATTCTGGTTAAGCGTTTGGAGCAGCAGAATTGTGACAAATTTTTTGCCTTCTCTACCATTTCTTGGCTTCAAACTCCCATACCTCGCGAACGGATTGACCTAACCCAAAAATTCCTATTGCATCTGAAAGTAGAAATTCGCCCGATTACAACCGTATGTGTATTTCTTCCCTAGGCCATTCTGGTTAAGCGTTTGGAGCAGCAGAATTGTGAAAAATTTTTTGCCTTCTCAACCATTTCTTGTCTTCAAACTCCCATATCTCGCGAACTGAATGACCTAACCCAAAAATTCCTATTGCATCTGAAAGTAGAAACTCGCCCGATTACAACGGTATGTGTATTTTTTCCCTAGGCCATTCTGGTTAAGCGTTTGGAGCAGCAGAATTGTGACAAATTTTTTGCCTTCTCTACCATTTCTTGGCTTCAAACTCCCATATCTCACGAACGGAATGACCTAACCCAAATATTCCTATTGCACTTGAAAGTAGAAACTCGCCCGATTACAACGGTACGTGTATTTTTTCCCTAGGCCATTCTGGTTAAGCGTTTGGAGCAGCAGAATTGTGAAAAATTTTTTGCCTTCTCTACCATTTCTTGGCTTCAGACTCCCATATCTCGCGAACGGTTTGACCTAACCCAAAAATTCCTATTGCATCTGAAAGTAGAAACTCGCCTGATTACAACAGTGTGTGTATTATTACCCTAGGCCATTCTGGTTAAGCTTTTGGAGCAGCAGAATTGCGAAAAATTTCTTGCCTTCTCAACCATTTCTTGGCTTCATTCTCCCATATCTCGCGAACGGATTGACATAACCCAAAAATTCCTATTGCATATGAAAGTAGAAACTCGCCCGATTACAACGGTACGTGTATTTTTCCCCTAGGCCATTCTGGTTAAGCGTTTGGAGCAGCAGAATTGCGAAAAATTTGTTGTCTTCTCAACCATTTCTTAGCTTGAAACTCCCATATCTCGCGAACCGATTGACCTAACCCAAAAATTCCTATTGCATTTGAAAGTAGAAACTCGCCCGATTTCAGCGGTACGTGTATTTTTCCACCAGGCCGTTCTGGTTAAGCGATTGGAGCAGCAGAAGTGAGAAAAATTTGTTGTCCTGACAACCATTTCTTAGCTTCAAAGTCCCATATCTCGCGAACGGATTGACCTAATCCAAAAATTCCTATTGTAACTGAAAGTAGAAACTCGCCCGATTACAACGGTACGCGTATTTTTTCCCTAGGCCATTCTGGTTAAGCGTTTGGAGCAGCAGATTTGCGAAAAATTTTTTGCCTTCTCTACCATTTCTTGGCTTCAAACTCCCATACCTCGCGAACGGATTGACCTAACCCAAAAATTCCTATTGCATCTGAAAGTAGAAATTCGCCCGATTACAACCGTATGTGTATTTCTTCCCTAGGCCATTCTGGTTAAGCGTTTGGAGCAGCAGAATTGTGAAAAATTTTTTGCCTTCTCTACCATTTCTTGGTTTCAAACTCCCATATCTCGCGAACGGATTGACCTAACCCAAAAATTCCTATTGCATCTGAAAGTAGAAACTCGCCCGATTACAGCGGTACGTGTATTTTTTCCCTAGGCCATTCTGGTTAAACGTTTGGAGCAGCAGAATTGTGAAAAATTTTTTGCCTTCTCTACCATTTCTTGGCTTCAAACTCCCATATCTCGCGAACGGATTGACCTAACCCAAAAATTCCTATTGCATCTGAAAGTAGAAACTCGCCCGATTACAGCGGTACGTGTATTTTTTCCCTAGGCCATTCTGGTTAAACGTTTGGAGCAGCAGAATTGCGAAAAATTTTTTGCCTTCTCAACCATTTCTTGGCTTCAAACTCCCATATCTCGCGAACGGATTGACCTAACCCAAAAATTCGTGTTGCATCTGAATGTAGAAATTCGCCCGATTACAACGGTATGTGTATTTTTTCCTTAGGCCATTCTGGTTAAGCGATTGGAGCAGCAGAATTGCGAATAATTTTTTGCCTTCTCAACCATTTCTTGTCTTCAAACTCCCATATCTCGCGAACGGAATGACCTAACCCAAAAATTCCTATTGCATCTGAAAGTAGAAACTCGCCCGATTACAACGGTATGTGTATTTTTTCCCTAGGCCATTCTGGTTAAGCGTTTGGAGCAGCAGAATTGTGAAAAATTTTTTGCCTTCTCTACCATTTCTTGGCTTCAAACTCCCATATCTCGCGAACGAATTGACCTAACCCAAAAATTCCTATTGCATCTGAAAGTAGAAACTCGCCCGATTACAATGGTATGTGTATTTTTTCCCTAGGCCATTCTGGTTAAGCGTTTGGAGCAGCAGAATTGTGAAAAATTTTTTGCCTTCTCTACCATTTCTTGGCTTCAAACTCCCATATCTCGCGAACGAATTGACCTAACCCAAAAATTCCTATTGCATCTGAAAGTAGAAACTCGCCCGATTACAACGGTGTTTGTATTTTTTCCCTAGGCCATTCTGGTAAAACGTTTGGAGCAGCAGAAATGTGAAAAATTTTTTGCCTTCTCCACCATTTCTTGGCTTCAAACTCCCATATCTCGCGAACGGTTTGACATAACCCAAAAATTCCTATTGCATCTGAAAGTAGAAACTCGCCTAATTGCAACGGTGTGTGTATTTTTTCCCTAGGCCATTCTGGTTAAGCGATTGGAGCAGCAGAAGTGCGAAAAATTTGTTGTCTTGACAACCATTTCTTAGCTTCAAAGTCCCATATCTCGCGAACGGATTGATCTAACCCAATCATTCCTGTTGCGTCCGAAAGTAGAAACTCGTCCGGTTACAACGGTATGTGTATTTTTTCCCTAGGCCATTCTGGTTAAGCGTTTGAAGCAGCAGAATTGCGAAAAATTTGTTGTCTTGACAACCGTCTCTTAGCTTCAAAGTCCCATATCTCGCGGACAGATTGAACAAACCCAAAAATTCCTATTGCATCTGAAAGTAGAAACTCGCCCGATTACAACGGTATGTGTATTTTTTCCCTAGGCCATTCTGGTTAAGCATTTCGAGCAGCAGAATTGTGTAAAATTTTTTGCCTTCTCTACCATTTCTTGGCTTCAAACTCCCATATCTCGCGAACGGATTGACCTAACCCAAAAATTCCTATTGCATCTGAAAGTAAAAGCTCGCCCGATTACAACGGTATGCGTATTTTTTCCCTAGGCCATTCTGGTTAAGCGTTTGGAGCAGCAGAATTGCGAAAAATTATTTGCCTTCTCAACCATTTCTTGTCTTCAAACTCCCATATCTCGCGAACGGAATGACCTAACCCAAAAATTCCTATTGCATCTGAAAGTAGAAACTCGCCCGATTACAACGGTATGTGTATTTTTTCCCTAGGCCATTCTGGTTAAGCGTTTGGAGCAGCAGAATTGCGAAAAATTTTTTGCGTTCTCAACCATTTCTTGGCTTCAAACTCCCATATCTCGCGAACGGATTGACCTAACCCAAAAATTCCTATTGCATATGAAAGTAGAAACTCTCCCGATTACAACGGTATGTGTATTTTTTCCCAAGGCCATTCTGGTTAAGCGTTTGTAGCAGCAGAATTGCGAAAAATTTGTTGTCTTCTCAACCATTTCTTAGCTTGAAACTCCCATATGTCGCGAACCGATTGACCTAACCCAAAAATTCCTATTGCCCTTGAAAGTAGAAACTCGCCCGATTACAACGGTACGTGTATTTTTCCCCTAGGCCATTCTGGTTAAGCGTTTGGAGCAGCAGAAGTGCGAAAAATTTGTTGTCTTGACAACCATTTCTTAGCTTCAAAGTCCCATATCTCGCGAACGGATTGACCTAACCCAATCATTCCTGTTGCGTCCGAAAGTAGAAACTCGCCCGGTTACAACGGTATGTGTATTTTTTCCCTAGGCCATTCTGGTTAAGCGTTTGAAGCAGCAGAATTGCGAAAAATTTGTTGTCTTGACAACCATTTCTTAGCTTCAAAGTCCCATATCTCGCGGACGGATTGAACAAACCCAAAAATTCCTATTGCATCTGAAAGTAGAAACTCGCCCTATTACAACGGTATGTGTATTTTTTCCCTAGGCCATTCTGGTTAAGCATTTCGAGCAGCAGAATTGTGAAAAATTTTTTGCCTTCTCTACCATTTCTTGGCTTCAAACTCCCATATCTCGCGAATGGATTGACCTAACCCAAAAATTCCTATTGCATCTGAAAGTAGAAACTCGCCCGATTACAGCGGTATGTGTATTTTTTCCCTAGGCCATCCTGGTTAAGCGTTTGGAGCAGCAGAATTGTGACAAATTTTTTGCCTTCTCTACCATTTCTTGGCTTCAAACTCCCATACCTCGCGAACGGATTGACCTAACCCAAAAATTCCTATTGCATCTGAAAGTAGAAACTCGCCCGATTACAGCGGTATGTGTATTTTTTCCCTAGGCCATTCTGGTTAAGCGTTTGGAGCAGCAGAATTGTGAAAAATTGTTTGCCTTCTCTACCATTTCTTGTCTTCAAACTCCCATACCTCGCGAACGGATTGACCTAACCCAAAAATTCCTATTGCATCTGAATGTAGAAACTCGCCCGATTACAACGGTATGTGTATTTTTTCCCTAGGCCATTCTGGTTAAGCGTTTGGAGCAGCAGACTTGCGAAAAATTTGTTGTCTTCTCAACCATTTCTTAGGTTGAAAATCCCATATGTCGCGAACCGATTGACCTAACCCAAATATTCCTATTGCATCTGAAAGTAGAAACTCGCCCGATTACAACGGTATGTGTATTGTTTCCCTAGGCCATTCTGGTTAAGCGTTTGGAGCAGCAGAATTGTGAAAAATTTTTTGCCTTCTCTACCATTTCTTGGCTTCAAACTCCCATACCTCGCGAACGGATTGACCTAACCCAAAAATTCCTATTGCTTCTGAAAGTAGAAACTCGTCCGATTACAACGGTATGTGTATTTTTTCCCTAGGCCATTCTGGTTAAGCGTTTGGAGCAGCAGATTTACGAAAAATTTTTTGCCTTCTCAACCATTTTTTGGCTTAAAGCTCCCATATCTCGCGAACGGATTGACATAACCCAAAAATTCCTGTTGCGTCTGAAAGTAGAAACTCGCCCGATTACAACTCTATGTGTATTTTTCCCCTAGGCCATTCTGGTTAAGCGTTTGGATCAGCAGAATTGCGAAAAATTTTATGCCTTCTCAACCATTTCTTGGCTTCAAACTCCCATATCTCGCGAACGGATTGACCTAACCCAAAAATTCCTATTGCATCTGAAAGTAGAAACTCGCACGATTACAACGGTATGTGTATTTTTTCCCTAGCCCATTCTGGTTAAGCGTTTGGAGCAGCAGAATTGCGAAAAATTTTTTGCCTACTCAACCATTTCTTGGCTTCAAACTCCCATATCTCGCGAACGGATTGACCTAACCCAAAAATTCCTGTTGCGTCTGAAAGTAGAAACTCGCCCGATTACAACGGTACGTGTATTTTTCCCCTAGGGCATTCTGGTTAAGCGATTGGAGCAGCAGAAGTGCGAAAAATTTGTTGTCTTGTCAACCATTTCTTAGCTTCAAAGTCCCATATCTCGCGAACGGATAGACCGAAGCCAAAAATTCCTATTGTAACTGAAAGTAGAAACTCGCCCGATTACAACGGTATGTGTATTTTTTCCCTAGGCCATTCTGGTTAAGCGTTTGGAGCAGCAGAATTGCGAAAAATTTTATGCCTTCTCAACCATTTCTTGGCTTCAAACTCCCATATCTCGCGAACGGATTGACCTAACCCAAAAATTCCTATTGCATCTGAAAGTAGAAACTCGCCCGATTACAACGGTATGTGTATTTTTTCCCTAGGGCATTCTGGTTAAGCGTTTCGAGCAGCAGAATTGCGAAAAATTTTTTGCCTTCTCAACCATTTCTTGGCTTCAAACTCCCATATCTCGCGAACGGATTGACCAAACCTAAAAATTCCTGTTGCTTGTGAAAGTAGAAACTCGCCCGATTACAACGGTATGCGTATTTTTCCCCTAGGCCATTCTGGTTAAGCGTTTGGAGCTGCAGATTTACGAAAAATTTTTTGCCTTCTCAACCATTTCTTGGCTTCAAACTCCCATATCTCGCGAACGGATTGACCTAACCCAAAAATTCCTGTTGCGTCTGAAAATAGAAACTCGCCCGATTACAACGGTATGTGTATTTTTTCCCTAGGCCATTCTGGTTAAGCGTTTGGCGCAGCAGAATTGCGAAAAATTTTATGCCTTCTCAACCATTTCTTGGCTTCAAACTCCCATATCTCGCGAACGGATTGACCTAACCCAAAAATTCCTGTTGCGTCTGAAAGTAGAAACTCGCCCGGTTACAACGGTATGTGTATTTTTCCCCTAGACCATTCTGGTTAAGCGTTTGGAGCAGCAGAATTGCGAAAAATTTTTTGCCTACTCAACCATTTCTTAGCTTCAAACTCTCATATCTCGCGAACGGATTGTCCTAACCCAAAAATTCCTATCGCATTTGAAAGTAGAAACTCGCCCGATTGCAACGGTATGCGTATTTTTTCCCTAGGCCATTCTGGTTAAGCGTTTGGAGCAGCAGAATTGCGAAAAATTTTATGCCTTCTCAACCATTTCTTGGCTTCAAACTCCCATATCTCGCGAACGGATTGACCTAACCCAAAAATTCCTGTTGCGTCTGAAAGTAGAAACTCGCCCGATTACAACGGTATGTGTATTTTTTCCCTAGGCCATTCTGGTTAAGCGTTTGGATCAGCAGAATTGCGAAAAATTTTATGCCTTCTCAACCATTTCTTGGCTTCAAACTCCCATATCTCGCGAACGGATTGACCTAACCCAAAAATTCCTATTGCATCTGAAAGTAGAAACTCGCCCGATTACAACGGTATGTGTATTTTTTCCCTAGCCCATTCTGGTTAAGCGTTTGGAGCAACAGAATTGCAAAAAATTTGTTGTCTTCTCAACAATTTCTTAGCTTCAAAGTCCCATATCTCGCGAACGGATTGACCGAAGCCAAAAATTCCTATTGTAACTGAAAGTAGAAACTCGCCCGATTACAACGGTATGTGTATTTTTTCCCTAGGCCATTCTGGTTAAGCGTTTGGAGCAGCAGAATTGCGAAAAATTTTATGCCTTCTCAACCATTTCTTGGCTTCAAACTCCCATATCTCGCGAACGGATTGACCTAACCCAAAAATTCCTGTTGCGTCTGAAAGTAGAAACTCGCCCGATTACAACGGTACGTGTATTTTTCCCCTAGGCCATTCTGGTTAAGCGATTGGAGCAGCAGAAGTGCGAAAAATTTGTTGTCTTGTCAACCATTTCTTAGCTTCAAAGTCCCATATCTCGCGAACGGTTTGACCAGACCCAAAATTTCCTATTGTAACTGAAAGTAGAAACTCGCCCGATTACAACGGTATGTGTTTTTTTCCCTAGGACATTCTGGTTAAGCGTTTGGAGCAGCAGAATTGGAAAAATTTTTTGCCTACTCAACCATTTCTTAGCTTCAAACTCTCATATCTCGCGAACGGATTGTCCTAACCCAAAAATTCCTATTGCATTTGAAAGTAGAAACTCGCCCGATTACAACGGTACGTGTATTTTTCCCCTAGGGCATTCTGGTTAAGCGATTGGAGCAGCAGAAGTGCGAAAAATTTGTTGTCTTGTCAACCATTTCTTAGCTTCAAAGTCCCATATCTCGCGAACGGATTGACCTAACCCAGAAATTCGTATTGCATCTGAAAGTAGAAACTCGCCCGATTACAACGGTATGTGTATTTTTTCCCTAGGGCATTCTGGTTAAGCGTTTCGAGCAGCAGAATTGCGAAAAATTGTTTGCCTTCTCAACCATTTCTTGGCTTCAAACTCCCATATCTCGCGAACGGATTGACCAAACCTAAAAATTCCTGTTGCTTGTGAAAGTAGAAACTCGCCCGATTACAACGGTATGCGTATTTTTCCCCTAGGCCATTCTGGTTAAGCGTTTGGAGCAGCAGATTTACGAAAAATTTTTTGCCTTCTCAACCATTTCTTGGCTTCAAACTCCCATATCTCGCGAACGGATTGACCTAACCCAAAAATTCCTGTTGCGTCTGAAAGTAGAAACTCGCCCGATTACAACGGTATGTGTAATTTTTCCCTAGGCCATTCTGGTTAAGCGTTTGGAGCAGCAGAATTGCGAAAAATTTTATGCCTTCTCAACCATTTCTTGGCTTCAAACTCCCATATCTCGCGAACGGATTGACCTAACCCAAAAATTCCTGTTGCGTCTGAAAGTAGAAACTCGCCCGATTACAACGGTACGTGTATTTTTCCCCTAGGCCATTCTGGTTAAGCGATTGGAGCAGCAGAAGTGCGAAAAATTTGTTGTCTTGTCAACCATTTCTTAGCTTCAAAGTCCCATATCTCGCGAACGGTTTGACCAGACCCAAAAATTCCTATTGTAACTGAAAGTAGAAACTCGCCCGATTACAACGGTATGTGTTTTTTTCCCTAGGGCATTCTGGTTAAGCGTTTGGAGGAGCAGAATTGCGAAAAATTTTATGCCTTCTCAACCATTTCTTGGCTTCAAACTCCCATATCTCGCGAACGGATTGACCTAACCCAAAAATTCCTGTTGCGTCTGAAAGTAGAAAGTCGCCCGGTTACAACGGTATGTGTATTTCTTCCCTAGGCCGTTCTGGTTATGCGTTTGGAGCAGCAGAATTGCGAAAAATTTATTGTCTTCTCAACCATTTCTTAGCTTCAAAGTCCCATATCTCGCGAACGGATTGACCAAACCCAAAAATTCCTGTTGCTTGTGAAAGTAGAAACTCGCCCGATAGCAACGGTATGCATATTTTTTCCCTAGGCCATTCTGTTTAAGCGTTTGGAGCAGCAGAATTGCGAAAAATTTTTTGCCTACTCAACCATTTCTTAGCTTCAAACTCTCACATCTCGCGAACGGATTGTCCCAACCCAAAAATTCCTATTGCATTTGAAAGTAGAAACTCGCCCGATTACAACGGTACGTGTATTTTTCCCCTAGGGCATTCTGGTTAAGCGATTGGAGCAGCAGAAGTGCGAAAAATTTGTTGTCTTGTCAACCATTTCTTAGCTTCAAAGTCCCATATCTCGCGAACGGATTGAACTAACCCAAAAATTCCTATTGCATCTGAAAGTAGAAACTCGCCCGATTACAACGGTATGTGTATTTTTTCCCTAGCCCATTCTGGTTAAGCGTTTGGAGCAACAGAATTGCAAAAAATTTGTTGTCTTCTCAACAATTTCTTAGCTTCAAAGTCCCATATCTCGCGAACGGATTGACCGAAGCCAAAAATTCCTATTGTAACTGAAAGTAGAAACTCGCCCGATTACAACGGTATGTGTATTTTTTCCCTAGGCCATTCTGGTTAAGCGTTTGGAGCAGCAGAATTGCGAAAAATTTTATGCCTTCTCAACCATTTCTTGGCTTCAAACTCCCATATCTCGCGAACGGATTGACCTAACCCAAAAATTCCTGTTGCGTCTGAAAGTAGAAACTCGCCCGATTACAACGGTACGTGTATTTTTCCCCTAGGCCATTCTGGTTAAGCGATTGGAGCAGCAGAAGTGCGAAAAATTTGTTGTCTTGTCAACCATTTCTTAGCTTCAAAGTCCCATATCTCGCGAACGGTTTGACCAGACCCAAAATTTCCTATTGTAACTGAAAGTAGAAACTCGCCCGATTACAACGGTATGTGTTTTTTTCCCTAGGACATTCTGGTTAAGCGTTTGGAGCAGCAGAATTGGAAAAATTTTTTGCCTACTCAACCATTTCTTAGCTTCAAACTCTCATATCTCGCGAACGGATTGTCCTAACCCAAAAATTCCTATTGCATTTGAAAGTAGAAACTCGCCCGATTACAACGGTACGTGTATTTTTCCCCTAGGGCATTCTGGTTAAGCGATTGGAGCAGCAGAAGTGCGAAAAATTTGTTGTCTTGTCAACCATTTCTTAGCTTCAAAGTCCCATATCTCGCGAACGGATTGACCTAACCCAGAAATTCGTATTGCATCTGAAAGTAGAAACTCGCCCGATTACAACGGTATGTGTATTTTTTCCCTAGGGCATTCTGGTTAAGCGTTTCGAGCAGCAGAATTGCGAAAAATTTTTTGCCTTCTCAACCATTTCTTGGCTTCAAACTCCCATATCTCGCGAACGGATTGACCAAACCTAAAAATTCCTGTTGCTTGTGAAAGTAGAAACTCGCCCGATTACAACGGTATGCGTATTTTTCCCCTAGGCCATTCTGGTTAAGCGTTTGGAGCAGCAGATTTACGAAAAATTTTTTGCCTTCTCAACCATTTCTTGGCTTCAAACTCCCATATCTCGCGAACGGACTGACCTAACCCAAAAATTCCTGTTGCGTCTGAAAGTAGAAACTCGCCCGATTACAACGGTATGTGTATTTTTTCCCTAGGCCATTCAGGTTAAGCGTTTGGAGCAGCAGAATTGCGAAAAATTTTATGCCTTCTCAACCATTTCTTGGCTTCAAACTCCCATATCTCGCGAACGGATTGACCTAACCCAAAAATTCCTGTTGCGTCTGAAAGTAGAAACTCGCCCGATTACAACGGTACGTGTATTTTTCCCCTAGGCCATTCTGGTTAAGCGATTGGAGCAGCAGAAGTGCGAAAAATTTGTTGTCTTGTCAACCATTTCTTAGCTTCAAAGTCCCATATCTCGCGAACGGTTTGACCAGACCCAAAAATTCCTATTGTAACTGAAAGTAGAAACTCGCCCGATTACAACGGTATGCGTTTTTTTCCCTAGGGCATTCTGGTTAAGCGTTTGGAGGAGCAGAATTGCGAAAAATTTTATGCCTTCTCAACCATTTCTTGGCTTCAAACTCCCATATCTCGCGAACGGATTGACCTAACCCAAAAATTCCTGTTGCGTCTGAAAGTAGAAACTCGCCCGGTTACAACGGTATGTGTATTTCTTCCCTAGGCCGTTCTGGTTATGCGTTTGGAGCAGCAGAATTGCGAAAAATTTATTGTCTTCTCAACCATTTCTTAGCTTCAAAGTCCCATATTTCGCGAACGGATTGACCAAACCCAAAAATTCCTGTTGCTTGTGAAAGTAGAAACTCGCCCGATAGCAACGGTATGCATATTTTTTCCCTAGGCCATTCTGTTTAAGCGTTTGGAGCAGCAGAATTGCGAAAAATTTTTTGCCTACTCAACCATTTCTTAGCTTCAAACTCTCACATCTCGCGAACGGATTGTCCCAACCCAAAAATTCCTATTGCATTTGAAAGCAGAAACTCGCCCGATTACAACGGTACGTGTATTTTTCCCCTAGGGCATTCTGGTTAAGCGATTGGAGCAGCAGAAGTGCGAAAAATTTGTTGTCTTGTCAACCATTTCTTAGTTTCAAAGTCCCATATCTCGCGAACGGATTGAACTAACCCAAAAATTCCTATTGCATCTGAAAGTAGAAACTCGCCCGATTACAACGGTATGTGTATTTTTTCCCTAGGCCATTCTGGTTAAGCGTTTGGAGCAGCAGAATTGCGAAAAATGTTATGCCTTCTCAACCATTTCTTGGCTTCAAACTCCCATATCTCGCGAACGGATTGACCTAACCCAAAAATTCCTGTTGCGTCTGAAAGTAGAAACTCGCCCGATTACAACGGTACGTGTATTTTTCCCCTAGGCCATTCTGGTTAAGCGATTGGAGCAGCAGAAGTGCGAAAAATTTGTTGTCTTGTCAACCATTTCTTAGCTTCAAAGTCCCATATCTCGCGAAAGGTTTGACCAGACCCAAAAATTCCTATTGTAACTGAAAGTAGAAACTCGCCCGATTACAACGGTATGTGTTTTTTTCCCTAGGGCATTCTGGTTAAGCGTTTGGAGGAGCAGAATTGCGAAAAATTTTATGCCTTCTCAACCATTTCTTGGCTTCAAACTCCCATATCTCGCGAACGGATTGACCTAACCCAAAAATTCCTGTTGCGTCTGAAAGTAGAAACTCGCCCGGTTACAACGGTATGTGTATTTCTTCCCTAGGCCGTTCTGGTTATGCGTTTGGAGCAGCAGAATTGCGAAAAATTTATTGTCTTCTCAACCATTTCTTAGCTTCAAAGTCCCATATCTCGCGAACGGATTGACCAAACCCAAAAATTCCTGTTGCTTGTGAAAGTAGAAACTCGCCCGATAGCAACGGTATGCATATTTTTTCCCTAGGCCATTCTGTTTAAGCGTTTGGAGCAGCAGAATTGCGAAAAATTTTTTGCCTACTCAACCATTTCTTAGCTTCAAACTCTCACATCTCGCGAACGGATTGTCCCAACCCAAAAATTCCTATTGCATTTGAAAGTAGAAACTCGCCCGATTACAATGGTACGTGTATTTTTCCCCTAGGGCATTCTGGTTAAGCGATTGGAGCAGCAGAAGTGCGAAAAATTTGTTGTCTTGTCAACCATTTCTTAGCTTCAAAGTCCCATATCTCGCGAACGGATTGAACTAACCCAAAAATTCCTATTGCATCTGAAAGTAGAAACTCGCCCGATTACAACGGTATGTGTATTTTTTCCCTAGGGCATTCTGGTTAAGCGTTTGGAGCAGCAGAATTGGAAAAATTTTTTGCCTTCTCAACCATTTCTTGGCTTCAAACTCCCATATCTCACGAACGGATTGACCAAACCTAAAAATTCCTGTTGCTTGTGAAAGTAGAAGCTCGCCCGATTACAACGGTATGCGTATTTTTTCCCTAGGCCATTCTGGTTAAGCGTTTGGAGCAGTAGAATTGCGAAAAATTTTTTTCCTACTCAACCATTTCTTAGCTTCAAACTCTCATATCTCGCGAACGGATTGTCCTAACCCAAAAATTCCTATTGCATTTGAAAGTAGAAACTCGCCCGATTACAACGGTACGTGTATTTTTCCCCTAGGGCATTCTGGTTAAGCGATTGGAGCAGCAGAAGTGCGAAAAATTTGTTGTCTTGTCAACCATTTCTTAGCTTCAAAGTCCCATATCTCGCGAACGGATTGACCTAACCCAAAAATTCCTATTGCATCTGAAAGTAGAAACTCGCCCGATTACAACGGTATGTGTATTTTTTCCCTAGGGCATTCTGGTTAAGCGTTTCGAGCAGCAGAATTGCGAAAAATTTTTTGCCTTCTCAACCGTTTCTTGGCTTCAAACTCCCATATCTCGCGAACGGATTGACCAAACCTAAAAATTCCTGTTGCTTGTGAAAGTAGAAACTCGCCCGATTACAACGGTATGCGTATTTTTCCCCTAGGCCATTCTGGTTAAGCGTTTGGAGCAGCAGATTTACGAAAAATTTTTTGCCTTCTCAACCATTTCTTGGCTTCAAACTCCCATATCTCGCGAACGGATTGACCTAACCCAAAAATTCCTGTTGCGTCTGAAAGTAGAAACTCGCCCGATTACAACGGTATGTGTATTTTTTCCCAAGGCCATTCTGGTTAAGCGTTTGGAGCAGCAGAATTGCGAAAAATTTTATGCCTTCTCAACCATTTCTTGGCTTCAAACTCCCATATCTCGCGAACGGATTGACCTAACCCAAAAATTCCTGTTGCGTCTGAAAGTAGAAACTCGCCCGATTACAACGGTACGTGTATTTTTCCCCTAGGGCATTCTGGTTAAGCGATTGGAGCAGCAGAAGTGCGAAAAATTTGTTGTCTTGTCAACCATTTCTTAGCTTCAAAGTCCCATATCTCGCGAACGGATTGACCGAAGCCAAAAATTCCTATTGTAACTGAAAGTAGAAACTCGCCCGATTACAACGGTATGTGTATTTTTTCCCTAGGCCATTCTGGTTAAGCGTTTGGAGCAGCAGAATTGCGAAAAATTTTATGCCTTCTCAACCATTTCTTGGCTTCAAACTCCCATATCTCGCAAACGGATTGACCTAACCCAAAAATTCCTGTTGCGGCTGAAAGTAGAAACTCGCCCGATTACAACGGTACGTGTATTTTTCCCCTAGGCCATTCTGGTTAAGCGATTGGAGCAGCAGAAGTGCGAAAAATTTGTTGTCTTGTCAACCATTTCTTAGCTTCAAAGTCCCATATCTCGCGAACGGTTTGACCAGACCCAAAAATTCCTATTGTTACTGAAAGTAGAAACTCGCCCGATTACAACGGTATGTGTATTTTTTCCCTAGGCCATTCTGGTTAAGCGTTTGGAGCAGTAGAATTGCGAAAAATTTTTTGCCTACTCAACCATTTCTTAGCTTCAAACTCTCATATCTCGCGAACGGATTGTCCTAACCCAAAAATTCCTATTGCATTTGAAAGTAGAAACTCGCCCGATTACAACGGTACGTGTATTTTTCCCCTAGGGCATTCTGGTTAAGCGATTGGAGCAGCAGAAGTGCGAAAAATTTGTTGTCTTGTCAACCATTTCTTAGCTTCAAAGTCCCATATCTCGCGAACGGATTGACCTAACCCAAAAATTCCTATTGCATCTGAAAGTAGAAACTCGCCCGATTACAACGGTATGCGTATTTTTCCCCTAGGCCATTCTGGTTAAGCGTTTGGAGCAGCAGATTTACGAAAAATTTTTTGCCTTCTCAACCATTTCTTGGCTTCAAACTCCCATATCTCGCGAACGGATTGACCTAACCCAAAAATTCCTGTTGCGTCTGAAAGTAGAAACTCGCCCGATTACAACGGTATGTGTATTTTTTCCCTAGGCCATTCTGGTTAAGCGTTTGGAGCAGCAGAATTGCGAAAAATTTTATGCCTTCTCAACCATTTCTTGCCTTCAAACTCCCATATCTCGCGAACGGATTGACCTAACCGAAAAATTCCTGTTGCGTCTGAAAGTAGAAACTCGCCCGATTACAACGGTATGTGTATTTTTTCCCTAGACTATTCTGGTTAAGCGTTTGGAGCAGCAGAATTGCGAAAAATTTTTTGCCTACTCAACCATTTCTTAGCTTCAAACTCTCATATCTCGCGAACCGATTGTCCTAACCCAAAAATTGCTATTGCATTTGAAAGTAGAAACTCGCCCGATTGCAACGGTATGTGTATTTTTCCCTTAGGGCATTCAGGTTAAGTGATTGGAGCAGCAGAATTGCGAAAAATTTGTTGTCTTCTAAACCATTTCTTAGCTTCAAACTCCCATATCTCGCGAACGGATTGACTTAACCGAAAAATTCCTGTTGCGTCTGAAAGTAGAAACTTGCCCGATTACAACGGTATGTGTATTTTTTCCCTAGGCCATTCTGGTTAAGCGTTTGGAGCAGCAGAATTGCGAAAAATTTTATGCCTTCTCAACCATTTCTTGGCTTCAAACTCCCATATCTCGCAAACGGATTGACCTAACCCAAAAATTCCTGTTGCGTCTGAAAGTAGAAACTCGCCCGATTACAACGGTACGTGTATTTTTCCCCTAGGCCATTCTGGTTAAGCGATTGTAGCAGCAGAAGTGCGAAAAATTTTATGCCTTCTCAACCATTTCTTGCCTTCAAACTCCCATATCTCGCGAACGGATTGACCTAACCGAAAAATTCCTGTTGCGTCTGAAAGTAGAAACTCGCCCGATTACAACGGTATGTGTATTTCTTCCCTAGGCCGTTCTGGTTATGCGTTTGGAGCAGCAGAATTGCGAAAAATTTATTGTCTTCTCAACCATTTCTTAGCTTCAAAGTCCCATATCTCGCGAACGGATTGTCCTAACCCAAAAATTCCTATTGCATTTTAAAGTAGAAACTCGCCCGATTACAACGGTACGTGTATTTTTCCCCTAGGGCATTCTGGTTAAGCGATTGGAGCAGCAGAAGTGCGAAAAATTTGTTGTCTTGTCAACCATTTCTTAGCTTCAAAGTCCCATATCTCGCGAACGGATTGAACTAACCCAAAAATTCCTATTGCATCTGAAAGTAGAAACTCGCCCGATTACAACGGTATGTGTATTTTTTCCCTAGGCCATTCTGGTTAAGCGTTTGGAGGAGCAGAATTGCGAAAAATTTTATGCCTTCTCAACCATTTCTTGGCTTCAAACTCCCATATCTCGCGAACGGATTGACCTAACCCAAAAATTCCTGTTGCGTCTGAAAGTAGAAACTCGCCCGGTTACAACGGTATGTGTATTTCTTCCCTAGGCCGTTCTGGTTATGCGTTTGGAGCAGCAGAATTGCGAAAAATTTATTGTCTTCTCAACCATTTCTTAGCTTCAAAGTCCCATATCTCGCGAACGGATTGACCAAACCCAAAAATTCCTGTTGCTTGTGAAAGTAGAAACTCGCCCGATTGCAACGGTATGCATATTTTTTCCCTAGGCCATTCTGGTTAAGCGTTTGGAGCAGCAGAATTGCGAAAAATTTTTTGCCTACTCAACCATTTCTTAGCTTCAAACTCTCATATCTCGCGAACGGATTGTCCTAACCCAAAAATTCCTATTGCATTTTAAAGTAGAAACTCGCCCGATTACAACGGTACGTGTATTTTTCCCCTAGGGCATTCTGGTTAAGCGATTGGAGCAGCAGAAGTGCGAAAAATTTGTTGTCTTGTCAACCATTTCTTAGCTTCAAAGTCCCATATCTCGCGAACGGATTGAACTAACCCAAAAATTCCTATTGCATCTGAAAGTAGAAACTCGCCCGATTACAACGGTATGTGTATTTTTTCCCTAGGGCATTCTGGTTAAGCGTTTGGAGCAGCAGAATTGGAAAAATTTTTTGCCTTCTCAACCATTTCTTGGCTTCAAACTCCCATATCTCACGAACGGATTGACCAAACCTAAAAATTCCTGTTGCTTGTGAAAGTAGAAACTCGCCCGATTACAACGGTATGCGTATTTTTTCCCTAGGCCATTCTGGTTAAGCGTTTGGAGCAGCAGAATTGCGAAAAATTTTATGCCTTCTCAACCATTTCTTGGCTTCAAACTCCCATATCTCGCGAACGGATTGACCTAACCCAAAAATTCCTGTTGCGTCTGAAAGTAGAAACTCGCCCGATTACAACGGTATGTGTATTTTTTCCCTAGACCATTCTGGTTAAGCGTTTGGAGCAGCAGAATTGCGAAAAATTTTTTGCCTACTCAACCATTTCTTAGCTTCAAACTTTCATATCTCGCGAACGGATTGTCCTAACCCAAAAATTGCTATTGCATTTGAAAGTAGAAACTCGCCCGATTGCAACGGTATGTGTATTTTTCCCTTAGGGCATTCAGGTTAAGTGATTGGAGCAGCAGAATTGCGAAAAATTTGTTGTCTTCTAAACCATTTCTTAGCTTCAAACTCCCATATGTCGCGAACGGATTGACTTAACCGAAAAATTCCTGTTGCGTCTGAAAGTAGAAACTCGCCCGATTACAACGGTATATGTATTTTTTCCCTAGGCCATTCTGGTTAAGCGTTTGGAGCAGCAGAATTGCGAAAAATTTTAAGCCTTCTCAACCATTTCTTGGCTTCAAACTCCCATATCTCGCAAACGGATTGACCTAACCCAAAAATTCCTGTTGCGTCTGAAAGTAGAAACTCGCCCGATTACAACGGTACGTGTATTTTTCCCCTAGGCCATTCTGGTTAAGCGATTGGTGCAGCAGAAGTGCGAAAAATTTGTTGTCTTGTCAACCATTTCTTAGCTTCAAAGTCCCATATCTCGCGAACGGTTTGACCAGACCCAAAAATTCCTATTGTAACTGAAAGTAGAAACTCGCCCGATTACAACGGTATGTGTTTTTTTCCCTAGGCCACTCTGGTTAAGCGTTTGGAGGAGCAGAATTGCGAAAAATTTTATGCCTTCTCAACCATTTCTTGGCTTCAAACTCCCATATCTCGCGAACGGATTGTCCTAACCCAAAAATTCCTATTGCATCTGAAAGTAGAAACTCGCCCGATTACAACGGTATGTGTATTTTTTCCCTAGGGCATTCTGGTTAAGCGTTTCGAGCAGCAGAATTGCGAAAAATTTTTTGCCTTCTCAACCATTTCTTGGCTTCAAACTCCCATATCTCGCGAACGGATTGACCAAACCTAAAAATTCCTGTTGCTTGTGAAAGTAGAAACTCGCCCGATTACAACGGTATGCGTATTTTTCCCCTAGGCCATTCTGGTTAAGCGTTTGGAGCAGCAGATTTTCGAAAAATTTTTTGCCTTCTCAACCATTTCTTGGCTTCAAACTCCCATATCTCGCGAACGGATTGACCTAACCCAAAAATTCCTGTTGCGTCTGAAAGTAGAAACTCGCCCGATTACAACGGTATGTGTATTTTTTCCCTAGGCCATTCTGGTTAAGCGTTTGGTGCAGCAGAATTGCGAAAAATTTTATGCCTTCTCAACCATTTCTTGGCTTCAAACTCCCATATCTCGCGAACGGATTGACCTAACCCAAAAATTCCTGTTGCGTCTGAAAGTAGAAACTCGCCCGGTTACAACGGTATGTGTATTTTTTCCCTAGACCATTCTGGTTAAGCGTTTGGAGCAGCAGAATTGCGAAAAATTTTTTGCCTACTCAACCATTTCTTAGCTTCAAACTCTCATATCTCGCGAACGGATTGTCCTAACCCAAAAATTGCTATTGCATTTGAAAGTAGAAACTCGCCCGATTGCAACGGTATGTGTATTTTTCCCTTAGGGCATTCAGGTTAAGTGATTGGAGCAGCAGAATTGCGAAAAATTTGTTGTCTTCTAAACCATTTCTTGGCTTCAAACTCCCATATCTCGCGAACGGATTGACCTAACCCAAAAATTCCTGTTGCGTCTGAAAGTAGAAACTCGCCCGGTTACAACGGTATGTGTATTTTTTCCCTAGGGCATTCTGGTTAAGCGTTTCGAGCAGCAGAATTGCGAAAAATTTTTTGCCTTCTCAACCATTTCTTGGCTTCAAACTCCCATATCTCGCGAACGGATTGACCTAACCCAAAAATTCCTGTTGCGTCTGAAAGTAGAAACTCGCCCGATTACAACGGTATGTGTATTTTTTCCCTAGGGCATTCTGGTTAAGCGTTTGGAGCAGCAGAATTGGAAAAATTTTTTGCCTTCTCAACCATTTCTTGGCTTCAAACTCCCATATCTCACGAACGGATTGACCAAACCTAAAAATTCCCGTTGCTTGTGAAAGTAGAAACTCGCCCGGTTACAACGGTATGCATATTTTTTCCCTAGGCCATTCTGGTTAAGCGTTTGGAGCAGCAGAATTGCGAAAAATTTTTTGCCTACTCAACCATTTCTTAGCTTCAAACTCTCATATCTCGCGAACGGATTGTCCTAACCCAAAAATTCCTATTGCATTTGAAAGTAGAAACTCGCCCGATTACAACGGTACGTGTATTTTTCCCCTAGGGCATTCTGGTTAAGCGATTGGAGCAGCAGAAGTGCGAAAAATTTGTTGTCTTGTCAACCATTTCTTAGCTTCAAAGTCCCATATCTCGCGAACGGATTGAACTAACCCAAAAATTCCTATTGCATCTGAAAGTAGAAACTCGCCCGATTACAACGGTATGTGTATTTTTTCCCTAGGGCATTCTGGTTAAGCGTTTGGAGCAGCAGAATTGGAAAAATTTTTTGCCTTCTCAACCATTTCTTGGCTTCAAACTCCCATATCTCACGAACGGAATGACCAAACCTAAAAATTCCCGTTGCTTGTGAAAGTAGAAACTCGCCCGATTACAACGGTATGCGTATTTTTTCCCTAGGCCATTCTGGTTAAGCGTTTGGAGCAGTAGAATTGCGAAAAATTTTTTGCCTACTCAACCATTTCTTAGCTTCAAACTCTCATATCTCGCGAACGGATTGTCCTAACCCAATAATTCCTATTGCATTTGAAAGTAGAAACTCGCCCGATTACAACGGTACGTGTATTTTTCCCCTAGGGCATTCTGGTTAAGCGATTGGAGCAGCAGAAGTGCGAAAAATTTGTTGTCTTGTCAACCATTTCTTAGCTTCAAAGTCCCATATCTCGCGAACGGATTGATCTAACCCAAAAATTCCTGTTGCGTCTGAAAGTAGAAACTCGCCCGGTTACAACGGTATGTGTATTTTTTCCCTAGACCATTCTGGTTAAGCGTTTGGAGCAGCAGAATTGCGAAAAATTTTTTGCCTACTCAACCATTTCTTAGCTTCAAACTCTCATATCTCGCGAACGGATTGTCCTAACCCAAAAATTGCTATTGCATTTGAAAGTAGAAACTCGCCCGATTGCAACGGTATGTGTATTTTTCCCTTAGGGCATTCAGGTTAAGTGATTGGAGCAGCAGAATTGCGAAAAATTTGTTGTCTTCTAAACCATTTCTTAGCTTCAAACTCCCATATCTCGCGAACGGATTGACTTAACCGAAAAATTCCTGTTGCGTCTGAAAGTAGAAACTCGCCCGATTACAACGGTATGTCTATTTTTTCCCTAGGCCATTCTGGTTAAGCGTTTGGAGCAGCAGAATTGCGAAAAATTTTATGCCTTCTCAACCATTTCTTGGCTTCAAACTCCCATATCTCGCGAACGGATTGACCTAACCCAAAAATTCCTGTTGCGTCTGAAAGTAGAAACTCGCCCGATTACAACGGTACGTGTATTTTTCCCCTAGGCCATTCTGGTTAAGCGATTGGAGCAGCAGAAGTGCGAAAAATTTGTTGTCTTGTCAACCATTTCTTAGCTTCAAAGTCCCATATCTCGCGAACGGTTTGACCAGACCCAAAAATTCCTATTGTAACTGAAAGTAGAAACTCGCCCGATTACAAAGGTATGTGTTTTTTTCCCTAGGCCATTCTGGTTAAGCGTTTGGAGGAGCAGAATTGCGAAAAATTTTATGCCTTCTCAACCATTTCTTGGCTTCAAACTCCCATATCTCGCGAACGGATTGACCTAACCCAAAAATTCCTGTTGCGTCTGAAAGTAGAAACTCGCCCGGTTACAACGGTATGCATATTTTTTCCCTAGGCCATTCTGGTTAAGCGTTTGGAGCAGCAGAATTGCGAAAAATTTTTTGCCTACTCAACCATTTCTTAGCTTCAAACTCTCATATCTCGCGAACGGATTGTCCTAACCCAAAAATTCCTATTGCATTTGAAAGTAGAAACTCGCCCGATTACAACGGTACGTGTATTTTTCCCCTAGGGCATTCTGGTTAAGCGATTGGAGCAGCAGAAGTGCGAAAAATTTGTTGTCTTGTCAACCATTTCTTAGCTTCAAAGTCCCATATCTCGCGAACGGATTGAACTAACCCAAAAATTCCTATTGCATCTGAAAGTAGAAACTCGCCCGATTACAACGGTATGTGTATTTTTTCCCTAGGGCATTCTGGTTAAGCGTTTGGAGCAGCAGAATTTGAAAAATTTTTTGCCTTCTCAACCATTTCTTGGCTTCAAACTCCCATATCTCACGAACGGAATGACCAAACCTAAAAATTCCCGTTGCTTGTGAAAGTAGAAACTCGCCCGATTACAACGGTATGCGTATTTTTTCCCTAGGCCATTCTGGTTAAGCGTTTGGAGCAGTAGAATTGCGAAAAATTTTTTGCCTACTCAACCATTTCTTAGCTTCAAACTCTCATATCTCGCGAACGGATTGTCCTAACCCAAAAATTCCTATTGCATTTGAAAGTAGAAACTCGCCCGATTACAACGGTACGTGTATTTTTCCCCTAGGGCATTCTGGTTAAGCGATTGGAGCAGCAGAAGTGCGAAAAATTTGTTGTCTTGTCAACCATTTCTTAGCTTCAAAGTCCCATATCTCGCGAACGGATTGATCTAACCCAAAAATTCCTGTTGCGTCTGAAAGTAGAAACTCGCCCGGTTACAACGGTATGTGTATTTTTTCCCTAGACCATTCTGGTTAAGCGTTTGGAGCAGCAGAATTGGAAAAATTTTTTGCCTTCTCAACCATTTCTTGGCTTCAAACTCCCATATCTCACGAACGGATTGACCAAACCTAAAAATTCCTGTTGCTTGTGAAAGTAGAAACTCGCCCGATTACAACGGTATGCGTATTTTTTCCCTAGGCCATTCTGGTTAAGCGTTTGGAGCAGTAGAATTGCGAAAAATTTTTTGCCTACTCAACCATTTCTTAGCTTCAAACTCTCATATCTCGCGAACGGATTGTCCTAACCCAAAAATTCCTATTGCATTTGAAAGTAGAAACTCGCCCGATTACAACGGTACGTGTATTTTTCCCCTAGGGCATTCTGGTTAAGCGATTGGAGCAGCAGAAGTGCGAAAAATTTGTTGTCTTGTCAACCATTTCTTAGCTTCAAAGTCCCATATCTCGCGAACGGATTGAACTAACCCAAAAATTCCTATTGCATCTGAAAGTAGAAACTCGCCCGATTACAACGGTATGTGTATTTTTTCCCTAGGGCATTCAGGTTAAGCGTTTGGAGCAGCAGAATTGGAAAAATTTTTTGCCTTCTCAACCATTTCTTGGCCTCAAACTCCTATATCTCACGAACGGATTGACCAAACCTAAAAATTCCTGTTGCTTGTGAAAGTAGAAACTCGCCCGATTACAACGTTATGCGTATTTTTTCCCTAGGCCATTCTGGTTAAGCGTTTGGAGCAGTAGAATTGCGAAAAATTTTTTGCCTTCTCAACCATTTCTTATCTTCAAACTCTCATATCTAGCGAACGGATTGTCCTAACCCAAAAATTCCTATTGCATTTGAAAGTAGAAACTCGCCCGATTACAACGGTACGTGTATTTTTCCCCTAGGGCATTCTGGTTAAGCGTTTGGAGCAGCAGAAGTGCGAAAAATTTGTTGTCTTGTCAACCATTTCTTAGCTTCAAAGTCCCATATCTCGCGAACGGATTGACCTAACCCAAAAATTCCTATTGCATCTGAAAGTAGAAACTCGCCCGATTACAACGGTATGTGTATTTTCTCCCTAGGGCATTCTGGTTAAGCGTTTCGAGCAGCAGAATTGCGAAAAATTTTTTGCCTTCTCAACCATTTCTTGGCTTCAAAGTCCCATATCTCGCGAACGGATTGACCAAACCTAAAAATTCCTGTTGCTTGTGAAAGTAGAAACTCGCCCGATTACAACGGTATGCGTATTTTTCCCCTAGGCCATTCTGGTTAAGCGTTTGGAGCAGCAGATTTACGAAAAATTTTTTGCCTTCTCAACCATTTCTTGGCTTCAAACTCCCATATCTCGCGAACGGATTGACCTGACCCAAAAATTCCTGTTGCGTCTGAAAGTAGAAACTCGCCCGATTACAACGGTATGTGTATTTTTTCCCTAGGCCATTCTGGTTAAGCGTTTGGAGCAGCAGAATTGCGAAAAATTTTATGCCTTCTCAACCATTTCTTGGCTTCAAACTCCCATATCTCGCGAACGGATTGACCTAACCCAAAAATTCCTGTTGCGTCTGAAAGTAGAAACTCGCCCGATTACAACGGTATGTGTATTTTTTCCCTAGGCCATTCTGGTTAAGCGTTTGGAGCAGCAGAATTGCGAAAAATTTTATGCCTTTTCAACCATTTCTTGGCTTCAAACTCCCATATCTCGCGAACGGATTGACCTAACCCAAAAATTCCTGTTGCGTCTGAAAGCAGAAACTCGCCCGATTACAACGGTACGTGTATTTTTCCCCTAGGCCATTCTGGTTAAGCGATTGGAGCAGCAGAAGTGCGAAAAATTTGTTTTCTTGTCAACCATTTCTTAGCTTCAATGTCCCATATCTCGCGAACGGTTTGACCAGACCCAAAAATTCCTATTGTAACTGAAAGTAGAAACTCGCCCGATTACAACGGTATGTGTTTTTTTCCCTAGGCCATTCTGGTTAAGCGTTTGGAGGAGCAGAATTGCGAAAAATTTTATGCCTTCTCAACCATTTCTTGGCTTCAAACTCCCATATCTCGCGAACGGATTGACCTAACCCAAAAATTCCTGTTGCGTCTGAAAGTAGAAACTCGCCCGGTTACAACGGTATGTGTATTTCTTCCCTAGGCCGTTCTGGTTATGCGTTTGGAGCAGCAGAATTGCGAAAAATTTATTGTCTTCTCAACCATTTCTTAGCTTCAAAGTCCCATATCTCGCGAACGGATTGACCAAACCCAAAAATTCCTGTTGCTTGTGAAAGTAGAAACTCGCCCGATTGCAACGGTATGCATATTTTTTCCCTAGGCCATTCTGGTTAAGCGTTTGGAGCAGCAGAATTGCGAAAAATTTTTTGCCTACTCAACCATTTCTTAGCTTCAAACTCTCATATCTCGCGAACGGATTGTCCTAACCCAAAAATTCCTATTGCATTTGAAAGTAGAAACTCGCCCGATTACAACGGTACGTGTATTTTTCCCCTAGGGCATTCTGGTTAAGCGATTGGAGCAGCAGAAGTGCGAAAAATTTGTTGTCTTGTCAACCATTTCTTAGCTTCAAAGTCCCATATCACGCGAACGGATTGAACTAACCCAAAAATTCCTATTTCATCTGAAAGTAGAAACTCGCCCGATTACAACGGTATGTGTATTTTTTCCCTAGGGCATTCTGGTTAAGCGTTTGGAGCAGCAGAATTGGAAAAATTTTTTGCCTTCTCAACCATTTCTTGGCTTCAAACTCCCATATCTCACGAACGGATTGACCAAACCTAAAAATTCCTGTTGCTTGTGAAAGTAGAAACTCGCCCGATTACAACGGTATGCGTATTTTTTCCCTAGGCCATTCTGGTTAAGCGTTTGGAGCAGTAGAATTGCGAAAAATTTTTTGCCTACTCAACCATTTCTTAGCTTCAAACTCTCATATCTCGCGAACGGATTGTCCTAACCCAAAAATTCCTATTGCATTTGAAAGTAGAAACTCGCCCGATTACAACGGTACGTGTATTTTTCCCCTAGGGCATTCTGGTTAAGCGATTGGAGCAGCAGAAGTGCGAAAAATTTGTTGTCTTGTCAACCATTTCTTAGCTTCAAAGTCCCATATCTCGCGAACGGATTGACCTAACCCAAAAATTCCTATTGCATCTGAAAGTAGAAACTCGCCCGATTACAACGGTATGTGTATTTTTTCCCTAGGGCATTCTGGTTAAGCGTTTCGAGCAGCAGAATTGCGAAAAATTTTTTGCCTTCTCAACCATTTCTTGGCTTCAAACTCCCATATCTCGCGAACGGATTGACCAAACCTAAAAATTCCTGTTGCTTGTGAAAGTAGAAACTCGCCCGATTACAACGGTATGCGTATTTTTCCCCTAGGCCATTCTGGTTAAGCGTTTGGAGCAGCAGATTTACGAAAAATTTCTTGCCTTCTCAACCATTTCTTGGCTTCAAACTCCCATATCTCGCGAACGGATTGACCTAACCCAAAAATTCCTGTTGCGTCTGAAAGTAGAAACTCGCCCGATTACAACGGTATGTGTATTTTTTCCCTAGGCCATTCTGGTTAAGCGTTTGGAGCAGCAGAATTGCGAAAAATTTTATGCCTTCTCAACCATTTCTTGGCTTCAAACTCCAATATCTCGCGAACGGATTGTCCTAACCCAAAAATTCCTATTGCATTTGAAAGTAGAAACTCGCCCGATTGCAACGGTATGTGTATTTTTCCCCTAGGGCATTCTGGTTAAGTGATTGGAGCAGCAGAATTGCGAAAAATTTTTTGCCTTCTCAACCATTTCTTGGCTTCAAACTCCCATACCTCGCGAACGGATTGACCAAACCAAAAATTCCTGTTGCTTGTGAAAGTAGAAACTCGCCCGATTACAACGGTATGCGTATTTTTTCCCTAGGCCATTCTGGTTAAGCGTTTGGAGCAGTAGAATTGCGAAAAATTTTTTGCCTACTCAACCATTTCTTAGCTTCAAACTCTCATATCTCGCGAAAGGATTGTCCTAACCCAAAAATTCCTATTGCATTTGAAAGTAGAAACTCGCCCGATTACAACGGTACGTGTATTTTTCCCCTAGGGCATTCTGGTTAAGCGATTGGAGCAGCAGAAGTGCGAAAAATTTGTTGTCTTGTCAACCATTTCTTAGCTTCAAAGTCCCATATCTCGCGAACGGATTGACCGAACCCAAAAATTCCTATTGTAACTGAAAGTAGAAACTCGCCCGATTACAACGGTATGCGTATTTTTCCCCTAGGCCTTTCTGGTTAAGCGTTTGGAGCAGCAGATTTACGAAAAATTTTTTGCCTTCTCAAGCATTTTTTGGCTTAAAACTCCCATATCTCGCGAACGGGTTGACCTAACCCAAAAATTCCTGTTGCGTCTGAAAGTAGAAACTCGCCCGATTACAACGGTATGTGTATTTTTCCGCTAGGCCATTCTGGTTAAGCGTTTGGATCAGCAGAATTGCGAAAAATTTTATGCCTTCTCAACCATTTCTTGGCTTCAAACTCCCATATCTAGCGAACGGATTGACCTAACTCAAAAATTCCTATTGCATCTGAAAGTAGAAACTCGCCCGATTACAACGGTATGTGTATTTTTTCCCTAGCCCATTCTGGTTAAGCGTTTGAAGCAACAGAATTGCAAAAAATTTGTTGTCTTCTCAACCATTTCTTAGTTTCAAAGTCCCATATCTCGCGAACGGATTGACCAAACCCAAAAATTCCTGTTGCTTGTGAAAGTAGAAACTCGTCCGATTACAGCGGTATGTGTATTTTTTCCCTAGGCCATTCTGGTTAAGCGTTTGGAGCAGCAGAATTGCGAAAAATTTTTTGCCTACTCAACCATTTCTTAGATTCAAACTCTCATATCTCGCGAACGGAATGTCCTAACCCAAAAATTCCTATTGCATTTGAAAGTAGAAACTCGCCCGATTACAACGGTACGTGTATTTTACCCCTAGGGCATTCTGGTTAAACGATTGGAGCAGCAGAAGTGCGAAAAATTTGTTGTCTTGTCAACCATTTCTTAGCTTCAATGTCCCATATCTCGCGAACGGATTGACCGAACCCAAAAATTCCTATTGTAACTGAAAGTAGAAACTCGCCCGATTACAACGGTATGTGTATTTTTTCCCTAGGGCATTCTGGTTAAGCGTTTGGAGCAGCAGATTTTCGAAAAATTTTTTGCCTTCTCAACCATTTCTTGGCTTCAAACTCCCATATCTCGCGAACGGATTGACCTAACCCAAAAATTCCTATTGCATCTGAAAGTAGAAACTCGCCCGATTACAACGGTATGTGTATTTTTTCCCTAGGGCATTCTGGTTAAGCGTTTGGAGCAGCAGAATTGCGAAAAATTTTTTGCCTTCTCAACCATTTCTTGGCTTCAAACTCCCATATCTCGCGAACGGATTGACCTAACCCTAAAATTCCTGTTGCGTCTGAAAGTAGAAACTCGCCCGATTACAACGGTATGTGTATTTTTCCCCTAGGGCATTCTGGTTAAGCGTTTGGAGCAGCAGAATTGCGAAAAATTTGTTGTCTTGTCAACCATTTCTTAGCTTCAAATTCCCATATCTCGCGAACGGATTGACCGAACCCAAAAATTCCTATTGCATCTGAAAGCAGAAACTCGCCCGATTACAACGGTATGTGTATTTTTTCCCTAGGGCATTCTGGTTAAGCGTTTCGAGCAGCAGAATTGCGAAAAATTTTTTGCCTTCTCAACCATTTCTTGGCTTCAAACTCCCATATCTCGCGAACGGATTGTCCAAACCAAAAAATTCCTGTTGCTTGTGAAAGTAGAAACTCGCCCGATTACAACGGTATGCGTATTTTTCCCCTAGGCCATTCTGGTTAAGCGTTTGGAGCAGCAGATTTACGAAAAATTTTTTGCCTTCTCAACCATTTCTTGGCTTCAAACTCCCATATCTCGCAAACGGATTGACCTAACTCAAAAATTCCTGTTGCGTCTGAAAGTAGAAACTCGCCCGATTACAACGATATGTGTATTTTTTCCCTAGGCCATTCTGGTTAAGCGTTTGGAGCAGCAGAATTGCGAAAAATTTGATGCCTTCTCAACCATTTCTTGGTTTCAAACTCCCATATCTCGCGAACGGATTGACCTAACCCAAAAATTCCTGTTGCGTCTGAAAGTAGAAACTCGCCCGGTTACAACGGTATGTGTATTTTTTCCCTAGACCATTCTGGTTAAGCGTTTGGAGCAGCAGAATTGCGAAAAATTTTTTGCCTACTCGACCATTTCTTAGCTTCAAACTCTCATATCTCGCGAACGGATTGTCCTAACCCAAAAATTCCTATTGCATTTGAAAGTAGAAACTCGCCCGATTGCAACGGTATGTGTATTTTTCCCCTAGGGCATTCTGGTTAAGTGATTGGAGCAGCAGAATTGCGAAAAATTTTTTGCCTTCTCTACCATTTCTTGGCTTCAAACTCCCATACCTCGCGAACGGATTGACCAAACCAAAAATTCCTGTTGCTTGTGAAAGTAGAAACTCGCCCGATTACAACGGTATGCGTATTTTTTCCCTAGGCCATTCTGGTTAAGCGTTTGGAGCAGTAGAATTGCGAAAAATTTTTTGCCTACTCAACCATTTCTTAGCTTCAAACTCTCATATCTCGCGAAAGGATTGTCCTAACCCAAAAATTCCTATTGCATTTGAAAGTAGAAACTCGCCCGATTACAACGGTACGTGTATTTTTCCCCTAGGGCATTCTGGTTAAGCGATTGGAGCAGCAGAAGTGCGAAAAATTTGTTGTCTTGTCAACCATTTCTTAGCTTCAAAGTCCCATATCTCGCGAACCGATTGACCGAACCCAAAAATTCCTATTGTAACTGAAAGTAGAAACTCGCCCGATTACAACGGTATGCGTATTTTTCCCCTAGGCCTTTCTGGTTAAGAGTTTGGAGCAGCAGATTTACGAAAAATTTTTTGCCTTCTCAAGCATTTTTTGGCTTAAAACTCCCATATCTCGCGAACGGGTTGACCTAACCCAAAAATTCCTGTTGCGTCTGAAAGTAGAAACTCGCCCGATTACAACGGTATGTGTATTTTTCCGCTAGGCCATTCTGGTTAAGCGTTTGGATCAGCAGAATTGCGAAAAATTTTATGCCTTCTCAACCATTTCTTGGCTTCAAACTCCCATATCTAGCGAACGGATTGACCTAACTCAAAAATTCCTATTGCATCTGAAAGTAGAAACTCGCCCGATTACAACGGTATGTGTATTTTTTCCCTAGCCCATTCTGGTTAAGCGTTTGAAGCAACAGAATTGCAAAAAATTTGTTGTCTTCTCAACCATTTCTTAGTTTCAAAGTCCCATATCTCGCGAACGGATTGACCAAACCCAAAAATTCCTGTTGCTTGTGAAAGTAGAAACTCGTCCGATTACAGCGGTATGTGTATTTTTTCCCTAGGCCATTCTGGTTAAGCGTTTGGAGCAGCAGAATTGCGAAAAATTTTTTGCCTACTCAACCATTTCTTAGATTCAAACTCTCATATCTCGCGAACGGAATGTCCTAACCCAAAAATTCCTATTGCATTTGAAAGTAGAAACTCGCCCGATTACAACGGTACGTGTATTTTACCCCTAGGGCATTCTGGTTAAACGATTGGAGCAGCAGAAGTGCGAAAAATTTGTTGTCTTGTCAACCATTTCTTAGCTTCAATGTCCCATATCTCGCGAACGGATTGACCGAACCCAAAAATTCCTATTGTAACTGAAAGTAGAAACTCGCCCGATTACAACGGTATGTGTATTTTTTCCCTAGGGCATTCTGGTTAAGCGTTTGGAGCAGCAGATTTTCGAAAAATTTTTTGCCTTCTCAACCATTTCTTGGCTTCAAACTCCCATATCTCGCGAACGGATTGACCTAACCCAAAAATTCCTATTGCATCTGAAAGTAGAAACTCGCCCGATTACAACGGTATGTGTATTTTTTCCCTAGGGCATTCTGGTTAAGCGTTTGGAGCAGCAGAATTGCGAAAAATTTTTTGCCTTCTCAACCATTTCTTGGCTTCAAACTCCCATATCTCGCGAACGGATTGACCTAACCCAAAAATTCCTGTTGCGTCTGAAAGTAGAAACTCGCCCGATTACAACGGTATGTGTATTTTTTCCCTAGGCCATTCTGGTTAAGCGTTTGGAGCAGCAGAATTGCGAAAAATTTTTTGCCTACTCAACCATTTCTTAGATTCAAACTCTCATATCTCGCGAACGGATTGCCCTAACCCAAAAATTCCTATTGCATCTGAAAGTAGAAACTCGCCCGATTACAACGGTATGTGTATTTTTTCCCTAGGCCATTCTGGTTAGGCGTTTGGAGCAGCAGAATTGCGAAAAATTTTTTGCCTACTCATCCATTTCTTAGATTCAAACTCTCATATCTCGCGAACGGAATGTCCTAACCCAAAAATTCCTATTGCATTTGAAAGTAGAAACTCGCCCGATTACAACGGTACGTGTATTTTTCCACTAGGGCATTCTGGTTAAGTGATTGGAGCAGCAGAATTGCGAAAAATTTTTTGCCTTCTCAACCGTTTCTTGGCTTCAAACTCCCATATCGCGCGAACGGATTGACCGAACCCAAAAATTCCTATTGTAACTGAAAGTAGAAACTCGCCCGATTACAACGGTATGTGTATTTTTTCCCTAGGGCAATCTGGTTAAGCGTTTGGAGCAGCAGATTTTCGAAAAATTTTTTGCCTTCTCAACCATTTCTTGGCTTCAAACTCCCATATCTCGCGAACGGATTGACCTAACCCAAAAATTCCTATTGCATCTGAATGTAGAAACTCGCCCGATTACAACGGTATGTGTATTTTTTCCCTAGGGCATTCTGGTTAAGCGTTTGGAGCAGCAGCATTGCGAAAAATTTTTTGCCTTCTCAACCATTTCTTGGTTTCAAACTCCCATATCTCGCGAACGGATTGACCTAACCCAAAAATTCCTGTTGCGTCTGAAAGTAGAAACTCGCCCGATTACAAAGGTACGTGTATTTTTTCCCTAGGCCATTCTGGTTAAGCGTTTGGAGCAGCAGAATTGCGAAAAATTTTTTGCCTACTCAACCATTTCTTAGATTCAAACTCTCATATCTCGCGAACGGCTTGTCCTAACCCAAAAATTCCTATTGCATTTGAAAGTAGAAACTCGCCCGATTACAACGGTACGTCTATTTTTCCCCTAGGGCATTCTGGTTAAGTGATTGGAGCAGCAGAATTGCGAAAAATTTTTTGCCTTCTCAACCGTTTCTTGGCTTCAAACTCCCATATCGCGCGAACGGATTGACCAAACCTAAAAATTCCTGTTGCTTGTGAAAGTAGAAACTCGCCCGATTACAACGGTATGCGTATTTTTTCCCTAGGCCATTCTGGTTAAGCGTTTGAGGCAGTAGAATTGCGAAAAATTTTTTGCCTACTCAACCATTTCTTAGCTTCAAACTCTCATATCTCGCGAACGGATTGTCCTAACCCAAAAATTCCTATTGCATTTAAAAGTAGAAACTCGCCCGATTACAACGGTATGCGTATTTTTTCCCTAGGGCATTCTGGTTAAGCGTTTGGAGCAGCAGAAGTGCGAAAAATTTGTTGTCTTGTCAACCACTTCTTAGCTTCAAAGTCCCATATCTCGCGAACGGATTGACCTAACCCAAAAATTCCTGTTGCGTCTGTAGTAGAATCTCGCCCGATTACAACGGTATGCGTATTTTTTCCCTAGGCCATTCTGGTTAAGCGTTTGGAGCAGCAGAATTGCGAAAAATTTTATGCCTTCTCAACCATTTCTTGGCTTCAAACTCCCATATCTAGCGAACGGATTGACCTAACTCAAAAATTCCTATTGCATCTGAAAGTAGAAACTCGCCCGATTACAACGGTATGTGTATTTTTTCCCTAGCCATTCTGGTTAAGCGTTTGGAGCAGCAGATTTGCGAAAAATTTTTTGCCTTCTCAACCATTTCTTGGCTTCAAGGTCCCATATCTCGCGAACGGATTGACCTAACCCAAAAATTCCTACTGCATCTGAAAGTAGAAACTCGCCCGATTACAACGGTATGTGTATTTTTCCCTAGGGCATTCTGGTTAAGCGTTTGGAGCAGCAGAATTGCGAAAAATTTTTTGCCTTCTCAACCATTTCTTAGCTTCAAAGTCCCATATCTCGCGTACGGATTGACCTAACCCAAAAGTTCCTATTGCATCTGAAAGTAGAAACTCGCCCGATTACAACGGTATGTGTATTTTTTCCCCAGGGCATTCTGGTTAAGCGTTTGGAGCAGCAGAATTGCGAAAAATTTTTTGCCTTCTCAACCATTTCTTGGCTTCAAACTCCCATATCTCGCGAACGGATTGACCTAACCCAAAAATTCCTGTTGCGTCTGAAAGTAGAAACTCGCCCGATTACAACGGTATGTGTTATTTTTCCCTAGGCCATTCTGGTTAAGCGTTTGGAGCAGCAGAATTGCGAAAAATTTTTTGCCTACTCATCCATTTCTTAGATTCAAACTCTCATATCTCGCGAACGGATTGTCTTAACCCAAAAATTCCTATTGCATTTGAAAGTAGAAACTCGCCCGATTACAACGGTACGTGTATTTTTCCCCGAGGGCATTCTGGTTAAGTGATTGGAGCAGCAGAATTGCGAAAAATTTTTTGCCTTCTCAACCGTTTCTTGGCTTCAAACTCCCATATCGCGCGAACGGATTGACCGAACCCAAAAATTCCTATTGTAACTGAAAGTAGAAACTCGCCCGATTACAACGGTATGTGTATTTTTTCCCTAGGGCATTCTGGTTAAGCGTTTGGAGCAGCAGATTTTCGAAAAATTTTTTGCCTTCTCAACCATTTCTTGGCTTCAAACTCCCATACCTCGCGAACGGATTGACCAAACCAAAAATTCCTGTTGCTTGTGAAAGTAGAAACTCGCCCGATTACAACGGTATGCGTATTTTTTCCCTAGGCCATTCTGGTTAAGCGTTTGGAGCAGTAGAATTGCGAAAAATTTTTTGCCTACTCAACCATTTCTTAGCTTCAAACTCTCATATCTCGCGAACGGATTGTCCTAACCCAAAAATTCCTATTGCATTTGAAAGTAGAAGCTCGCCCGATTACAACGGTACGTCTATTTTTCCCCTAGGGCATTCTGGTTAAGCGATTGGAGCAGCAGAAGTGCGAAAAATTTGTTGTCTTGTCAACCATTTCTTAGCTTCAAATTCCCATATCTCGCGAACGGATTGACCGAACCCAAAAATTCCTATTGCATCTGAAAGCAGAAACTCGCCCGAATACAACGGTATGTGTATTTTTTCCCTAGGGCATTCTGGTTAAGCGTTTCGAGCAGCAGAATTGCGAAAAATTTTTTGCCTTCTCAACCATTTCTTGGCTTCAAACTCCCATATCTCGCGAACGGATTGTCCAAACCAAAAAATTCCTGTTGCTTGTGAAAGTAGAAACTCGCCCGATTACAACGGTATGCGTATTTTTCCCCTAGGCCATTCTGGTTAAGCGTTTGGAGCAGCAGATTTACGAAAAATTTTTTGCCTTCTCAACCATTTCTTGGCTTCAAACTCCCATATCTCGCAAACGGATTGACCTAACTCAAAAATTCCTGTTGCGTCTGAAAGTAGAAACTCGCCCGATTACAACGATATGTGTATTTTTTCCCTAGGCCATTCTGGTTAAGCGTTTGGAGCAGCAGAATTGCGAAAAATTTTTTGCCTTCTCAACCATTTCTTGGCTTCAAACTCCCATATCTCGCGAACGGATTGACCTAACCCAAAAATTCCTGTTGCGTCTGAAAGTAGAAACTCGCCCGGTTACAACGGTATGTGTATTTTTTCCCTAGACCATTCTGGTTAAGCGTTTGGAGCAGCAGAATTGCGAAAAATTTTTTGCCTACTCGACCATTTCTTAGCTTCAAACTCTCATATCTCGCGAACGGATTGTCCTAACCCAAAAATTCCTATTGCATTTGAAAGTAGAAACTCGCCCGATTGCAACGGTATGTGTATTTTTCCCCTAGGGCATTCTGGTTAAGTGATTGGAGCAGCAGAATTGCGAAAAATTTTTTGCCTTCTCAACCATTTCTTGGCTTCAAACTCCCATACCTCGCGAACGGATTGACCAAACCAAAAATTCCTGTTGCTTGTGAAAGTAGAAACTCGCCCGATTACAACGGTATGCGTATTTTTTCCCTAGGCCATTCTGGTTAAGCGTTTGGAGCAGTAGAATTGCGAAAAATTTTTTGCCTACTCAACCATTTCTTAGCTTCAAACTCTCATATCTCGCGAAAGGATTGTCCTAACCCAAAAATTCCTATTGCATTTGAAAGTAGAAACTCGCCCGATTACAACGGTACGTGTATTTTTCCCCTAGGGCATTCTGGTTAAGCGATTGGAGCAGCAGAAGTGCGAAAAATTTGTTGTCTTGTCAACCATTTCTTAGCTTCAAAGTCCCATATCTCGCGAACGGATTGACCGAACCCAAAAATTCCTATTGTAACTGAAAGTAGAAACTCGCCCGATTACAACGGTATGCGTATTTTTCCCCTAGGCCTTTCTGGTTAAGCGTTTGGAGCAGCAGATTTACGAAAAATTTTTTGCCTTCTCAAGCATTTTTTGGCTTAAAACTCCCATATCTCGCGAACGGGTTGACCTAACCCAAAAATTCCTGTTGCGTCTGAAAGTAGAAACTCGCCCGATTACAACGGTATGTGTATTTTTCCGCTAGGCCATTCTGGTTAAGCGTTTGGATCAGCAGAATTGCGAAAAATTTTATGCCTTCTCAACCATTTCTTGGCTTCAAACTCCCATATCTAGCGAACGGATTGACCTAACTCAAAAATTCCTATTGCATCTGAAAGTAGAAACTCGCCCGATTACAACGGTATGTGTATTTTTTCCCTAGCCCATTCTGGTTAAGCGTTTGAAGCAACAGAATTGCAAAAAATTTGTTGTCTTCTCAACCATTTCTTAGTTTCAAAGTCCCATATCTCGCGAACGGATTGACCAAACCCAAAAATTCCTGTTGCTTGTGAAAGTAGAAACTCGTCCGATTACAGCGGTATGTGTATTTTTTCCCTAGGCCATTCTGGTTAAGCGTTTGGAGCAGCAGAATTGCGAAAAATTTTTTGCCTACTCAACCATTTCTTAGATTCAAACTCTCATATCTCGCGAACGGAATGTCCTAACCCAAAAATTCCTATTGCATTTGAAAGTAGAAACTCGCCCGATTACAACGGTACGTGTATTTTACCCCTAGGGCATTCTGGTTAAACGATTGGAGCAGCAGAAGTGCGAAAAATTTGTTGTCTTGTCAACCATTTCTTAGCTTCAATGTCCCATATCTCGCGAACGGATTGACCGAACCCAAAAATTCCTATTGTAACTGAAAGTAGAAACTCGCCCGATTACAACGGTATGTGTATTTTTTCCCTAGGGCATTCTGGTTAAGCGTTTGGAGCAGCAGATTTTCGAAAAATTTTTTGCCTTCTCAACCATTTCTTGGCTTCAAACTCCCATATCTCGCGAACGGATTGACCTAACCCAAAAATTCCTATTGCATCTGAAAGTAGAAACTCGCCCGATTACAACGGTATGTGTATTTTTTCCCTAGGGCATTCTGGTTAAGCGTTTGGAGCAGCAGAATTGCGAAAAATTTTTTGCCTTCTCAACCATTTCTTGGCTTCAAACTCCCATATCTCGCGAACGGATTGACCTAACCCTAAAATTCCTGTTGCGTCTGAAAGTAGAAACTCGCCCGATTACAACGGTATGTGTATTTTTCCCCTAGGGCATTCTGGTTAAGCGTTTGGAGCAGCAGAATTGCGAAAAATTTGTTGTCTTGTCAACCATTTCTTAGCTTCAAATTCCCATATCTCGCGAACGGATTGACCGAACCCAAAAATTCCTATTGCATCTGAAAGCAGAAACTCGCCCGATTACAACGGTATGTGTATTTTTTCCCTAGGGCATTCTGGTTAAGCGTTTCGAGCAGCAGAATTGCGAAAAATTTTTTGCCTTCTCAACCATTTCTTGGCTTCAAACTCCCATATCTCGCGAACGGATTGTCCAAACCAAAAAATTCCTGTTGCTTGTGAAAGTAGAAACTCGCCCGATTACAACGGTATGCGTATTTTTCCCCTAGGCCATTCTGGTTAAGCGTTTGGAGCAGCAGATTTACGAAAAATTTTTTGCCTTCTCAACCATTTCTTGGCTTCAAACTCCCATATCTCGCAAACGGATTGACCTAACTCAAAAATTCCTGTTGCGTCTGAAAGTAGAAACTCGCCCGATTACAACGATATGTGTATTTTTTCCCTAGGCCATTCTGGTTAAGCGTTTGGAGCAGCAGAATTGCGAAAAATTTGATGCCTTCTCAACCATTTCTTGGTTTCAAACTCCCATATCTCGCGAACGGATTGACCTAACCCAAAAATTCCTGTTGCGTCTGAAAGTAGAAACTCGCCCGGTTACAACGGTATGTGTATTTTTTCCCTAGACCATTCTGGTTAAGCGTTTGGAGCAGCAGAATTGCGAAAAATTTTTTGCCTACTCGACCATTTCTTAGCTTCAAACTCTCATATCTCGCGAACGGATTGTCCTAACCCAAAAATTCCTATTGCATTTGAAAGTAGAAACTCGCCCGATTGCAACGGTATGTGTATTTTTCCCCTAGGGCATTCTGGTTAAGTGATTGGAGCAGCAGAATTGCGAAAAATTTTTTGCCTTCTCAAACATTTCTTGGCTTCAAACTCCCATACCTCGCGAACGGATTGACCAAACCAAAAATTCCTGTTGCTTGTGAAAGTAGAAACTCGCCCGATTACAACGGTATGCGTATTTTTTCCCTAGGCTATTCTGGTTAAGCGTTTGGAGCAGTAGAATTGCGAAAAATTTTTTGCCTACTCAACCATTTCTTAGCTTCAAACTCTCATATCTCGCGAAAGGATTGTCCTAACCCAAAAATTCCTATTGCATTTGAAAGTAGAAACTCGCCCGATTACAACGGTACGTGTATTTTTCCCCTAGGGCATTCTGGTTAAGCGATTGGAGCAGCAGAAGTGCGAAAAATTTGTTGTCTTGTCAACCATTTCTTAGCTTCAAAGTCCCATATCTAGCGAACCGATTGACCGAACCCAAAAATTCCTATTGTAACTGAAAGTAGAAACTCGCCCGATTACAACGGTATGCGTATTTTTCCCCTAGGCCTTTCTGGTTAAGAGTTTGGAGCAGCAGATTTACGAAAAATTTTTTGCCTTCTCAAGCATTTTTTGGCTTAAAACTCCCATATCTCGCGAACGGGTTGACCTAACCCAAAAATTCCTGTTGCGTCTGAAAGTAGAAACTCGCCCGATTACAACGGTATGTGTATTTTTCCGCTAGGCCATTCTGGTTAAGCGTTTGGATCAGCAGAATTGCGAAAAATTTTATGCCTTCTCAACCATTTCTTGGCTTCAAACTCCCATATCTAGCGAACGGATTGACCTAACTCAAAAATTCCTATTGCATCTGAAAGTAGAAACTCGCCCGATTACAACGGTATGTGTATTTTTTCCCTAGCCCATTCTGGTTAAGCGTTTGAAGCAACAGAATTGCAAAAAATTTGTTGTCTTCTCAACCATTTCTTAGTTTCAAAGTCCCATATCTCGCGAACGGATTGACCAAACCCAAAAATTCCTGTTGCTTGTGAAAGTAGAAACTCGTCCGATTACAGCGGTATGTGTATTTTTTCCCTAGGCCATTCTGGTTAAGCGTTTGGAGCAGCAGAATTGCGAAAAATTTTTTGCCTACTCAACCATTTCTTAGATTCAAACTCTCATATCTCGCGAACGGAATGTCCTAACCCAAAAATTCCTATTGCATTTGAAAGTAGAAACTCGCCCGATTACAACGGTACGTGTATTTTACCCCTAGGGCATTCTGGTTAAACGATTGGAGCAGCAGAAGTGCGAAAAATTTGTTGTCTTGTCAACCATTTCTTAGCTTCAATGTCCCATATCTCGCGAACGGATTGACCGAACCCAAAAATTCCTATTGTAACTGAAAGTAGAAACTCGCCCGATTACAACGGTATGTGTATTTTTTCCCTAGGGCATTCTGGTTAAGCGTTTGGAGCAGCAGATTTTCGAAAAATTTTTTGCCTTCTCAACCATTTCTTGGCTTCAAACTCCCATATCTCGCGAACGGATTGACCTAACCCAAAAATTCCTATTGCATCTGAAAGTAGAAACTCGCCCGATTACAACGGTATGTGTATTTTTTCCCTAGGGCATTCTGGTTAAGCGTTTGGAGCAGCAGAATTGCGAAAAATTTTTTGCCTTCTCAACCATTTCTTGGCTTCAAACTCCCATATCTCGCGAACGGATTGACCTAACCCAAAAATTCCTGTTGCGTCTGAAAGTAGAAACTCGCCCGATTACAACGGTATGTGTATTTTTTCCCTAGGCCATTCTGGTTAGGCGTTTGGAGCAGCAGAATTGCGAAAAATTTTTTGCCTACTCAACCATTTCTTAGATTCAAACTCTCATATCTCGCGAACGGAATGTCCTAACCCAAAAATTCCTATTGCATTTGAAAGTAGAAACTCGCCCGATTACAACGGTACGTGTATTTTTCCACTAGGGCATTCTGGTTAAGTGATTGGAGCAGCAGAATTGCGAAAAATTTTTTGCCTTCTCAACCGTTTCTTGGCTTCAAACTCCCATATCGCGCGAACGGATTGACCGAACCCAAAAATTCCTATTGTAACTGAAAGTAGAAACTCGCCCGATTACAACGGTATGTGTATTTTTTCCCTAGGGCAATCTGGTTAAGCGTTTGGAGCAGCAGATTTTCGAAAAATTTTTTGCCTTCTCAACCATTTCTTGGCTTCAAACTCCCATATCTCGCGAACGGATTGACCTAACCCAAAAATTCCTATTGCATCTGAATGTAGAAACTCGCCCGATTACAACGGTATGTGTATTTTTTCCCTAGGGCATTCTGGTTAAGCGTTTGGAGCAGCAGCATTGCGAAAAATTTTTTGCCTTCTCAACCATTTCTTGGTTTCAAACTCCCATATCTCGCGAACGGATTGACCTAACCCAAAAATTCCTGTTGCGTCCGAAAGTAGAAACTCGCCCGATTACAAAGGTACGTGTATTTTTTCCCTAGGCCATTCTGGTTAAGCGTTTGGAGCAGCAGAATTGCGAAAAATTTTTTGCCTACTCAACCATTTCTTAGATTCAAACTCTCATATCTCGCGAACGGCTTGTCCTAACCCAAAAATTCCTATTGCATTTGAAAGTAGAAACTCGCCCGATTACAACGGTACGTCTATTTTTCCCCTAGGGCATTCTGGTTAAGTGATTGGAGCAGCAGAATTGCGAAAAATTTTTTGCCTTCTCAACCGTTTCTTGGCTTCAAACTCCCATATCGCGCGAACGGATTGACCAAACCTAAAAATTCCTGTTGCTTGTGAAAGTAGAAACTCGCCCGATTACAACGGTATGCGTATTTTTTCCCTAGGCCATTCTGGTTAAGCGTTTGAGGCAGTAGAATTGCGAAAAATTTTTTGCCTACTCAACCATTTCTTAGCTTCAAACTCTCATATCTCGCGAACGGATTGTCCTAACCCAAAAATTCCTATTGCATTTAAAAGTAGAAACTCGCCCGATTACAACGGTATGCGTATTTTTTCCCTAGGGCATTCTGGTTAAGCGTTTGGAGCAGCAGAAGTGCGAAAAATTTGTTGTCTTGTCAACCACTTCTTAGCTTCAAAGTCCCATATCTCGCGAACGGATTGACCTAACCCAAAAATTCCTGTTGCGTCTGTAGTAGAATCTCGCCCGATTACAACGGTATGCGTATTTTTTCCCTAGGCCATTCTGGTTAAGCGTTTGGAGCAGCAGAATTGCGAAAAATTTTATGCCTTCTCAACCATTTCTTGGCTTCAAACTCCCATATCTAGCGAACGGATTGACCTAACTCAAAAATTCCTATTGCATCTGAAAGTAGAAACTCGCCCGATTACAACGGTATGTGTATTTTTTCCCTAGCCATTCTGGTTAAGCGTTTGGAGCAGCAGATTTGCGAAAAATTTTTTGCCTTCTCAACCATTTCTTGGCTTCAAGGTCCCATATCTCGCGAACGGATTGACCTAACCCAAAAATTCCTACTGCATCTGAAAGTAGAAACTCGCCCGATTACAACGGTATGTGTATTTTTCCCTAGGGCATTCTGGTTAAGCGTTTGGAGCAGCAGAATTGCGAAAAATTTTTTGCCTTCTCAACCATTTCTTAGCTTCAAAGTCCCATATCTCGCGTACGGATTGACCTAACCCAAAAGTTCCTATTGCATCTGAAAGTAGAAACTCGCCCGATTACAACGGTATGTGTATTTTTTCCCCAGGGCATTCTGGTTAAGCGTTTGGAGCAGCAGAATTGCGAAAAATTTTTTGCCTTCTCAACCATTTCTTGGCTTCAAACTCCCATATCTCGCGAACGGATTGACCTAACCCAAAAATTCCTGTTGCGTCTGAAAGTAGAAACTCGCCCGATTACAACGGTATGTGTTATTTTTCCCTAGGCCATTCTGGTTAAGCGTTTGGAGCAGCAGAATTGCGAAAAATTTTTTGCCTACTCATCCATTTCTTAGATTCAAACTCTCATATCTCGCGAACGGATTGTCTTAACCCAAAAATTCCTATTGCATTTGAAAGTAGAAACTCGCCCGATTACAACGGTACGTGTATTTTTCCCCGAGGGCATTCTGGTTAAGTGATTGGAGCAGCAGAATTGCGAAAAATTTTTTGCCTTCTCAACCGTTTCTTGGCTTCAAACTCCCATATCGCGCGAACGGATTGACCGAACCCAAAAATTCCTATTGTAACTGAAAGTAGAAACTCGCCCGATTACAACGGTATGTGTATTTTTTCCCTAGGGCATTCTGGTTAAGCGTTTGGAGCAGCAGATTTTCGAAAAATTTTTTGCCTTCTCAACCATTTCTTGGCTTCAAACTCCCATATCTCGCGAACGGATTGACCTAACCCAAAAATTCCTATTGCATCTGAATGTAGAAACTCGCCCGATTACAACGGTATGTGTATTTTTTCCCTAGGGCATTCTGGTTAAGCGTTTGGAGCAGCAGCATTGCGAAAAATTTTTTGCCTTCTCAACCATTTCTTGGCTTCAAACTCCCATATCTCGCGAACGGATTGACCTAACCCAAAAATTCCTGTTGCGTCTGAAAGTAGAAACTCGCCCGATTACAACGGTATGTGTATTTTTTCCCTAGGCCATTCTGGTTAAGCGTTTGGAGCAGCAGAATTGCGAAAAATTTTTTGCCTACTCAACCATTTCTTAGATTCAAACTCTCCTATCTCGCGAACGGATTGTCCTAACCCAAAAATTCCTATTGCATTTGAAAGTAGAAACTCGCCCGATTACAACGGTGCGTCTATTTTTCCCCTAGGGCATTCTGGTTAAGTGATTGGAGCAGCAGAATTGCGAAAAATTTTTTGCCTTCTCAACCGTTTCTTGGCTTCAAACTCCCATATCGCGCGAACGGATTGACCAAACCTAAAAATTCCTGTTGCTTGTGAAAGTAGAAACTCGCCCGATTACAACGGTATGCGTATTTTTTCCCTAGGCCATTCTGGTTAAGCGTTTGGAGCAGTAGAATTGCGAAAAATTTTTTGCCTACTCAACCATTTCTTAGCTTCAAACTCTCATATCTCGCGAACGGATTGTCCTAACCCAAAAATTCCTATTGCATTTAAAAGTAGAAACTCGCCCGATTACAACGGTATGCGTATTTTTTCCCTAGGGCATTCTGGTTAAGCGTTTGGAGCAGCAGAAGTGCGAAAAATTTGTTGTCTTGTCAACCACTTCTTAGCTTCAAAGTCCCATATCTCGCGAACGGATTGTACTAACCCAAAAATTCCTGTTGCGTCTGAAAGTAGAAACTCGCCAGGTTACAACGGTATGTGTATTTTTTCCCTAGCCATTCTGGTTAAGCGTTTGGAGCAGCAGATTTGCGAAAAATTTTTTGCCTTCTCAACCATTTCTTGGCTTCAAAGTCCCATATCTCGCGAACGGATTGACCTAACCCAAAAATTCCTACTGCATCTGAAAGTAGAAACTCGCCCGATTACAACGGTATGTGTATTTTTCCCTAGGGCATTCTGGTTAAGCGTTTGGAGCAGCAGAATTGCGAAAAATTTTTTGCCTTCTCAACCATTTCTTGGCTTCAAACTCCCATATCTCGCGAACGGATTGACCTAACCCAAAAATTCCTGTTGCGTCTGAAAGTAGAAACTCGCCCGATTACAACGGTATGTGTTATTTTTCCCTAGGCCATTCTGGTTAAGCGTTTGGAGCAGCAGAATTGCGAAAAATTTTTTGCCTACTCATCCATTTCTTAGATTCAAACTCTCATATCTCGCGAACGGATTGTCTTAACCCAAAAATTCCTATTGCATTTGAAAGTAGAACCTCGCCCGATTACAACGGGACGTGTATTTTTCCCCGAGGGCATTCTGGTTAAGTGATTGGAGCAGCAGAATTGCGAAAAATTTTTTGCCTTCTCAACCGTTTCTTGGCTTCAAACTCCCATATCGCGCGAACGGATTGACCGAACCCAAAAATTCCTATTGTAACTGAAAGTAGAAACTCGCCCGATTACAACGGTATGTGTATTTTTTCCCTAGGGCATTCTGGTTAAGCGTTTGGAGCAGCAGATTTTCGAAAAATTTTTTGCCTTCTCAACCATTTCTTGGCTTCAAACTCCCATATCTCGCGAACGGATTGACCTAACCCAAAAATTCCTATTGCATCTGAATGTAGAAACTCGCCCGATTACAACGGTATGTGTATTTTTTCCCTAGGGCATTCTGGTTAAGCGTTTGGAGCAGCAGCATTGCGAAAAATTTTTTGCCTTCTCAACCATTTCTTGGCTTCAAACTCCCATATCTCGCGAACGGATTGACCTAACCCAAAAATTCCTGTTGCGTCTGAAAGTAGAAACTCGCCCGATTACAACGGTATGTGTATTTTTTCCCTAGGCCATTCTGTTTAAGCGTTTGGAGCAGCAGAATTGCGAAAAATTTTTTGCCTACTCAACCATTTCTTAGATTCAAACTCTCCTATCTCGCGAACGGATTGTCCTAACCCAAAAATTCCTATTGCATTTGAAAGTAGAAACTCGCCCGATTACAACGGTGCGTCTATTTTTCCCCTAGGGCATTCTGGTTAAGTGATTGGAGCAGCAGAATTGCGAAAAATTTTTTGCCTTCTCAACCGTTTCTTGGCTTCAAACTCCCATATCGCGCGAACGGATTGACCAAACCTAAAAATTCCTGTTGCTTGTGAAAGTAGAAACTCGCCCGATTACAACGGTATGCGTATTTTTTCCCTAGGCCATTCTGGTTAAGCGTTTGGAGCAGTAGAATTGCGAAAAATTTTTTGCCTACTCAACCATTTCTTAGCTTCAAACTCTCATATCTCGCGAACGGATTGTCCTAACCCAAAAATTCCTATTGCATTTAAAAGTAGAAACTCGCCCGATTACAACGGTATGCGTATTTTTTCCCTAGGGCATTCTGGTTAAGCGTTTGGAGCAGCAGAATTGCGAAAAATTTGTTGTCTTGTCAACCACTTCTTAGCTTCAAAGTCCCATATCTCGCGAACGGATTGTACTAACCCAAAAATTCCTGTTGCGTCTGAAAGTAGAAACTCGCCAGGTTACAACGGTATGTGTATTTTTTCCCTAGCCATTCTGGTTAAGCGTTTGGAGCAGCAGATTTGCGAAAAATTTTTTGGCCTTCTCAACCATTTCTTGGCTTCAAAGTCCCATATCTCGCGAACGGATTGACCTAACCCAAAAATTCCTACTGCATCTGAAAGTAGAAACTCGCCCGATTACAACGGTATGTGTATTTTTCCCTAGGGCATTCTGGTTAAGCGTTTGGAGCAGCAGAATTGCGAAAAATTTTTTGCCTTCTCAACCATTTCTTGGCTTCAAACTCCCATATCTCGCGAACGGATTGACCTAACCCAAAAATTCCTGTTGCGTCTGAAAGTAGAAACTCGCCCGATTACAACTGTATGTGTTATTTTTCCCTAGGCCATTCTGGTTAAGCGTTTGGAGCAGCAGAATTGCGAAAAATTTTTTGCCTACTCATCCATTTCTTAGATTCAAACTCTCATATCTCGCGAACGGATTGTCTTAACCCAAAAATTCCTATTGCATTTGAAAGTAGAAACTCGCCCGATTACAACGGTACGTGTATTTTTCCCCGAGGGCATTCTGGTTAAGTGATTGGAGCAGCAGAATTGCGAAAAATTTTTTGCCTTCTCAACCATTTCTTGGCTTCAAACTCCCATATCTCGCGAACGGATTGACCTAACCCAAAAATTCCTATTGCATCTGAATGTAGAAACTCGCCCGATTACAACGGTATGTGTATTTTTTCCCTAGGGCATTCTGGTTAAGCGTTTGGAGCAGCAGCATTGCGAAAAATTTTTTGCCTTCTCAACCATTTCTTGGCTTCAAACTCCCATATCTCGCGAACGGATTGACCTAACCCAAAAATTCCTATTGCATCTGAATGTAGAAACTCGCCCGATTACAACGGTATGTGTATTTTTTCCCTAGGGCATTCTGGTTAAGCGTTTGGAGCAGCAGCATTGCGAAAAATTTTTTGCCTTCTCAACCATTTCTTGGCTTCAAACTCCCATATCTCGCGAACGGATTGACCTAACCCAAAAATTCCTGTTGCGTCTGAAAGTAGAAACTCGCCCGATTACAACGGTATGTGTATTTTTTCCCTAGGCCATTCTGGTTAAGCGTTTGGAGCAGCAGAATTGCGAAAAATTTTTTGCCTACTCAACCATTTCTTAGATTCAAACTCTCCTATCTCGCGAACGGATTGTCCTAACCCAAAAATTCCTATTGCATTTGAAAGTAGAAACTCGCCCGATTACAACGGTGCGTCTATTTTTCCCCTAGGGCATTCTGGTTAAGTGATTGGAGCAGCAGAATTGCGAAAAATTTTTTGCCTTCTCAACCATTTCTTGGCTTCAAACTCCCATATCTCGCGAACGGATTGACCTAACCCAAAAATTCCTGTTGCGTCTGAAAGTAGAAACTCGCCCTGTTACAACAGTATGTGCATTTTTTCCCTAGGCCATTCTGGTTAAGCGTTTGGAGCAGCAGATTTGCGAAAAATTTTTTGCCTTCTCAACCATTTCCTGGCTTCAAACTCCCATATCTCGCGAACGGATTGACCTAACCCAAAAATTCCTATTGCATCTGAAAGTAGAAACTCGCCCGATTACAACGGTATGTGTATTTTTTCCCTAGGGCAATCTGGTTAAGCGTTTGGAGCAGCAGAATTGCGAAAAATTTTTTGCCCTCTCAACCATTTCTTGGCTTCAAACTCCCATATCTCGCGAACGGGTTGACCTAACCCAGAAATTCCTGTTGCGTCTGAAAGTAGAAACTCGCCCGATTACAACGGTATGCGTATTTTTTCCCTAGGCCATTCTGGTTAAGCGTTTGGAGCAGCAGAATTGCGAAAAATTTTTTGCCTACTCAACCATTTCTTAGATTCAAACTCTCATATCTCGCGAACGGATTGTCCTAACCCAAAAATTCCTATTGCATTTGAAAGTAGAAACTCGCCCGATTACAACGGTACGTGTATTTTTCCCCTAGGGCATTCTGGTTAAGTGATTGGAGCAGCAGAATTGCGAAAAATTTTATGCCTTCTCAACCGTTTCTTGGCTTCAAACTCCCATATCGCGCGAACGGATTGACCGAACCCAAAAATTCCTATTGTAACTGAAAGTAGAAACTCGCCCGATTACAACGGTATGTGTATTTTTTCCCTAGGGCATTATGGTTAAGCGTTTGGAGCAGCAGATTTTCGAAAAATTTTTTGCCTTCTCAACCATTTCTTGGCTTCAAACTCCCATATCACGCGAACGGATTGACCTAACCCAAAAATTCCTATTGCATCTGAATGTAGAAACTCGCCCGATTACAACGGTATGTGTATTTTTTCCCTAGGGCATTCTGGTTAAGCGTTTGGAGCAGCAGAATTGCGAAAAATTTTTTGCCTTCTCAACCATTTCTTGGCTTCAAACTCCCATATCTCGCGAACGGGTTGACCTAACCCAGAAACTCCTGTTGCGTCTGAAAGTAGAAACTCGCCCGACTACAACGGTATGCGTATTTTTTCCCTAGGCCATTTTGGTTAAGCGTTTGGAGCAGCAGAATTGCGAAAAATTTGTTGTCTTCTCAACCATTTCTTAGCTTCAAAGTCCCATATCTCGCGAACGGATTGACCTAACCCAAAAATTCCTGTTGCGTCTGAAAGTAGAAACTCGCCCGATTACAACGGTATGTGTATTTTTTCCCTAGGCCATTCTGGTTAAGCGTTTGGAGCAGCAGAATTGCGAAAAATTTTTTGCCTACTCAACCATTTCTTAGCTTCAAACTCTCATATCTCGCGAACGGATTGTCCTAACCCAAAAATTCCTATTGCATTTAAAAGTAGAAACTCGCCCGATTACAACGGTATGCGTATTTTTCCCCTAGGGCATTCTGGTTAAGCGTTTGGAGCAGCAGAAGTGCGAAAAATTTGTTGTCTTGTCAACCACTTCTTAGCTTCAAAGTCCCATATCTCGCGAACGGATTGACCTAACCCAAAAATTCCTGTTGCGTCTGAAAGTAGAAACTCGCCCGGTTACAACAGTATGTGCATTTTTTCCCTAGGCCATTCTGGTTAAGCGTTTGGAGCAGCAGATTTGCGAAAAATTTTTTGCCTTCTCAACCATTTCCTCGCTTCAAACTCCCATATCTCGCGAACGGATTGACCTAACCCAAAAATTCCTATTGCATCTGAAAGTAGAAACTCGCCCGATTACAACGGTATGTGTATTTTTTCCCTAGGGCATTCTGGTTAAGCGTTTGGAGCAGCAGAATTGCGAAAAATTTTTTGCCTTCTTAACCATTTCTTGGCTTCAAACTCCCATATCTCGCGAACGGGTTGACCTAACCCAGAAATTCCTGTTGCGTCTGAAAGTAGAAACTCGCCCGATTACAACGGTATGCGTATTTTTTTCCCTAGGCCAGTCTGGTTAAGCGTTTGGAGCAGCTGAATTGCGAAAAATTTGTTGTCTTCTCAACCATTTCTTAGCTTCAAAGTCCCATATCTCGCGAACGGATTGACCTAACCCAAAAATTCCTATTGCATCTGAAAGTAGAAACTCGCCCGATTACAACGGTATGTGTATTTTTTCCCTAGGGCATTCTGGTTAAGCGTTTGGAGCAGCAGAATTGCGAAAAATTTTTTGCCTTCTCAACCATTTCTTGGCTTCAAACTCCCATATCTCGCGAACGGATTGACCTAACCCAAAAATTCCTATTGCATCTGAAAGTAGAAACTCGCCCGATTACAACGGTATGTGTATTTTTTCCCTAGGGCATTCTGGTTAAGCGTTGGGAGCAGCAGAATTGCGAAAAATTTTTTGCCTTCTTAACCATTTCTTGGCTTCAAACTCCCATATCTCGCGAACGGGTTGACCTAACCCAGAAATTCCTGTTGCGTCTGAAAGTAGAAACTCGCCCGATTACAACGGTATGCGTATTTTTTCCCTAGGCCAGTCTGGTTAAGCGTTTGGAGCAGCAGAATTGCGAAAAATTTGTTGTCTTCTCAACCATTTCTTAGCTTCAAAGTCCCATATCTCGCGAACGGATTGGCCTAACCCAAAAATTCCTATTGCATCTGAAAGTAGAAACTCGCCCGATTACAACGGTATGTGTATTTTTTCCCTAGGGCATTCTGGTTAAGCGTTTGGAGCAGCAGAATTGCGAAAAATTTTTTGCCTTCTCAACCATTTCTTGGCTTCAAACTCCCATATCTCGCGAACGGATTGACCTAACCCAAAAATTCCTATTGCATCTGAAAGTGGAAACTCGCCCGATTACAACGGTATGTGTATTTTTTCCCTAGGGCAATCTGGTTAAGCGTTTGGAGCAGCAGAATTGCGAAAAATTTTTTGCCTTCTCAACCATTTCTTGGCTTCAAACTCCCATATCTCGCGAACGGGTTGACCTAACCCAGAAATTCCTGTTGCGTCTGAAAGTAGAAACTCGCCCGATTACAACGGTATGCGTATTTTTTCCCTAGGCCATTCTGGTTAAGCGTTTGGAGCAGCAGAATTGCGAAAAATTTTTTGCCTACTCAACCATTTCTTAGATTCAAACTCTCATATCTCGCGAACGGATTGACCTAACCCAAAAATTCCTGTTGCGTCTGAAAGTAGAAACTCGCCAGGTTACAACGGTATGTGTATTTTTTCCCTAGCCATTCTGGTTAAGCGTTTGGAGCAGCAGATTTGCGAAAAATTTTTTGCCTTCTCAACCATTTCTTGGCTTCAAAGTCCCATATCTCGCGAACGGATTGACCTAACCCAAAAATTCCTACTGCATCTGAAAGTAGAAACTCGCCCGATTACAACGGTATGTGTATTTTTCCCTAGGGCATTCTGGTTAAGCGTTTGGAGCAGCAGAATTGCGAAAAATTTTTTGCCTTCTCAACCATTTCTTGGCTTCAAACTCCCATATCTCGCGAACGGATTGACCTAACCCAAAAATTCCTGTTGCGTCTGAAAGTAGAAACTCGCCCGGTTACAACAGTATGTGCATTTTTTCCCTAGGCCATTCTGGTTAAGCCTTTGGAGCAGCAGATTTGCGAAAAATTTTTTGCCTTCTCAACCATTTCCTCGTTTCAAACTCCCATATCTCGCGAACGGATTGACCTAACCCAAAAATTCCTATTGCATCTGAAAGTAGAAACTCGCCCGATTACAACGGTATGTGTATTTTTTCCCTAGGGCATTCTGGTTAAGCGTTTGGAGCAGCAGAATTGCGAAAAATTTTTTGCCTTCTTAACCATTTCTTGGCTTCAAACTCCCATATCTCGCGAACGGGTTGACCTAACCCAGAAATTCCTGTTGCGTCTGAAAGTAGAAACTCGCCCGATTACAACGGTATGCGTATTTTTTCCCTAGGCCAGTCTGGTTAAGCGTTTGGAGCAGCAGAATTGCGAAAAATTTGTTGTCTTCTCAACCATTTCTTAGCTTCAAAGTCCCATATCTCGCGAACGGATTGACCTAACCCAAAAATTCCTATTGCACCTGAAAGTAGAAACTCGCCCGATTACAACGGTATGTGTATTTTTTCCCTAGGGCATTCTGGTTAAGCGTTTGGAGCAGCAGAATTGCGAAAAATTTTTTGCCTTCTCAACCATTTCTTGGCTTCAAACTCCCATATCTCGCGAACGGATTGACCTAACCCAAAAATTCCTATTGCATCTGAAAGTAGAAACTCGCCCGATTACAACGGTATGTGTATTTTTTCCCTAGGGCATTCTGGTTAAGCGTTGGGAGCAGCAGAATTGCGAAAAATTTTTTGCCTTCTTAACCATTTCTTGGCTTCAAACTCCCATATCTCGCGAACGGGTTGACCTAACCCAGAAATTCCTGTTGCGTCTGAAAGTAGAAACTCGCCCGATTACAACGGTATGCGTATTTTTTCCCTAGGCCAGTCTGGTTAAGCGTTTGGAGCAGCAGAATTGCGAAAAATTTGTTGTCTTATCAACCATTTCTTAGCTTCAAAGTCCCATATCTCGCGAACGGATTGACCTAACCCAAAAATTCCTATTGCATCTGAAAGTAGAAACTCGCCCGATTACAACGGTATGTGTATTTTTTCCCTAGGGCATTCTGGTTAAGCGTTTGGAGCAGCAGAATTGCGAAAAATTTTTTGCCTTCTCAACCATTTCTTGGCTTCAAACTCCCATATCTCGCGAACGGATTGACCTAACCCAAAAATTCCTATTGCATCTGAAAGTAGAAACTCGCCCGATTACAACGGTATGTGTATTTTTTCCCTAGGGCATTCTGGTTAAGCGTTGGGAGCAGCAGAATTGCGAAAAATTTTTTGCCTTCTTAACCATTTCTTGGCTTCAAACTCCCATATCTCGCGAACGGGTTGACCTAACCCAGAAATTCCTGTTGCGTCTGAAAGTAGAAACTCGCCCGATTACAACGGTATGCGTATTTTTTCCCTAGGCCAGTCTGGTTAAGCGTTTGGAGCAGCAGAATTGCGAAAAATTTGTTGTCTTCTCAACCATTTCTTAGCTTCAAAGTCCCATATCTCGCGAACGGATTGACCTAACCCAAAAATTCCTGTTGCGTCTGAAAGTAGAAACTCGCCCGATTACAACGGTATGCGTATTTTTTCCCTAGGCCATTCTGGTTAAGCGTTTGGAGCAGCAGAATTGCGAAAAATTTTTTGCCTACTCAACCATTTCTTAGATTCAAACTCTCATATCTCGCGAACGGATTGTCCTAACTCAAAAATTCCTATTGCATTTAAAAGTAGAAACTCTACCGATTACAACGGTATGCGTATTTTTCCCCTAGGGCATTCTGGTTAAGCGTTTGGAGCAGCAGAAGTGCGAAAAATTTGTTGTCTTGTCAACCACTTCTTAGCTTCAAAGTCCCATATCTCGCGAACGGATTGACCTAACCTAAAAATTCCTGTTGCGTCTGTAGTAGAAACTCGCCCGATTACAACGGTATGCGTATTTTTTCCCTAGGCCATTCTGGTTAAGCGTTTGGAGCAGCAGAATTGCGAAAAATTTTATGCCTTCTCAACCATTTCTTGGCTTCAAACTCCCATATCTCGCGAACGGATTGACCTAACCCAAAAATTCCTGTTGCGTCTGAAAGTAGAAACTCGCCAGGTTACAACGGTATGTGTATTTTTTCCCTAGCCATTCTGGTTAAGCGTTTGGAGCAGCAGATTTGCGAAAAATTTTTTGCCTTCTCAACCATTTCTTGGCTTCAAAGTCCCATATCTCGCGAACGGATTGACCTAACCCAAAAATTCCTACTGCATCTGAAAGTAGAAACTCGCCCGATTACAACGGTATGTGTATTTTTCCCTAGGGCATTCTGGTTAAGCGTTTGGAGCAGCAGAATTGTGAAAAATTTTTTGCCTTCTCAACCATTTCTTGGCTTCAAACTCCCATATCTCGCGAACGGATTGACCTAACCCAAAAATTCCTGTTGCGTCTGAAAGTAGAAACTCGCCCGATTACAACGGTATGCGTATTTTTTCCCTAGGCCAGTCTGGTTAAGCGTTTGGAGCAGCAGAATTGCGAAAAATTTGTTGTCTTCTCAACCATTTCTTAGCTTCAAAGTCCCATATCTCGCGAACGGATTGACCTAACCCAAAAATTCCTATTGCACCTGAAAGTAGAAACTCGCCCGATTACAACGGTATGTGTATTTTTTCCCTAGGGCAATCTGGTTAAGCGTTTGGAGCAGCAGAATTGCGAAAAATTTTTTGCCTTCTCAACCATTTCTTGGCTTCAAACTCCCAAATCTCGCGAACGGATTGACCTAACCCAAAAATTCCTGTTGCGTCTGAAAGTAGAAACTCACCCGATTACAACGGTATGTGTATTTTTTCCCTAGGCCATTCTGGTTAAGCGTTTGGAGCAGCAGAATTGCGAAAAATTTTTTGCCTACTCAACCATTTCTTAGATTCAAACTCTCATATCTCGCGAACGGATTGTCCTAACCCAAAAATTCCTATTGCATTTGAAAGTAGAAACTCGCCCGATTACAACGGTATGTGTATTTTTCCCCTAGGGCATTCTGGTTAAGTGATTGGAGCAGCAGAATTGCGAAAAATTTTTTGCCTTCTCAACCGTTTCTTGGCTTCAAACTCCCATATCGCGCGAACGGATTGACCGAACCCAAAAATTCCTATTGTAACTGAAAGTAGAAACTCGCCCGATCACAACGGTATGTGTATTTTTTCCCTAGGGCATTATGGTTAAGCGTTTGGAGCAGCAGATTTTCGAAAAATTTTTTGCCTTCTCAACCATTTCTTGGCTTCAAACTCCCATATCTCGCGAACGGATTAACCTAACCCAAAAATTCCTATTGCATCTGAATGTAGAAACTCGCCCGATTACAACGGTATGTGTATTTTTTCCCTAGGGCATTCTGGTTAAGCGTTTGGAGCAGCAGAATTGCGAAAAATTTTTTGCCTTCTCAACCATTTCTTGGCTTCAATCTCCCATATCTCGCGAACGGATTGACCTAACCCAAAAATTCCTATTGTGTCTGAAAGTAGAAACTCGCCCGATTACAACGGTATGTGTATTTTTTCCCTAGGCCATTCTGGTTAAGCGTTTGGAGCAGCAGAATTGCGAAAAATTTTTTGCCTACTCAACCATTTCTTAGATTCAAACTCTCATATCTCGCGAACGGATTGTCCTAACCCAAAAATTCCTATTGCATCTGAAAGTAGAAACTCGCCCGATTACAACGGTATGTGTATTTTTTCCCTAGGGCAATCTGGTTAAGCGTTTGGAGCAGCAGAATTGCGAAAAATTTTTTGCCTTCTCAACCATTTCTTGGCTTCAAACTCCCATATCTCGCGAACGGGTTGACCTAACCCAGAAATTCCTGTTGCGTCTGAAAGTAGAAACTCGCCCGACTACAACGGTATGCGTATTTTTTCCCTAGGCCATTCTGGTTAAGCGTTTGGAGCAGCAGAATTGCGAAAAATTTGTTGTCTTCTCAACCATTTCTTAGCTTCAAAGTCCCATATCTCGCGAACGGGATTGACCTAACCCAAAAATTCTGTTGCGTCTGAAAGTAGAAACTCGCCCGATTACAACGGTATGTGTATTTTTTCCTAGGCCATTCTGGTTAAGCGTTTGGAGCAGCACAATTGCGAAAAATTTTTTGCCTTCTCAACCATTTCTTGGCTTTCAAACCTCCATATCTCGCGAACGGATTGACCTAACCCAAAAATTCCTGTTGCGTCTGAAAGTAAGAAACTCGCCCGGTTACAACAGTATGTGCATTTTTTCCCTAGGCCATTCTGGTTAAGCGTTTGGAGCAGCAGATTTGCGAAAAATTTTTTGCCTTCTCAACCATTTCCTCGCTTCAAACTCCCATATCTCGCGAACGGATTGACCTAACCCAAAAATTCCTATTGCATCTGAAAGTAGAAACTCGCCCGATTACAACGGTATGTGTATTTTTTCCCTAGGGCATTCTGGTTAAGCGTTTGGAGCAGCAGAATTGCGAAAAATTTTTTGCCTTCTTAACCATTTCTTGGCTTCAAACTCCCATATCTCGCGAACGGGTTGACCTAACCCAGAAATTCCTGTTGCGTCTGAAAGTAGAAACTCGCCCGATTACAACGGTATGCGTATTTTTTCCCTAGGCCAGTCTGGTTAAGCGTTTGGAGCAGCAGAATTGCGAAAAATTTTTTGCCTGCTCAACCATTTCTTAGATTCAAACTCTCTTATCTCGCGAACGGATTGTCCTAACCCAAAAATTCCTATTGCATTTGAAAGTAGAAACTCGCCCGATTACAACGGTACGTGTATTTTTCCCCTAGGGCATTCTGGTTAAGTGATTGGAGCAGCAGAATTGCGAAAAATTTTTTGCCTTCTCAACCGTTTCTTGTCTTCAAACTCCCATATCGCGCGAACGGATTGACCAAACCCAAAAATTCCTGTTGCTTGTGAAAGTAGAAACTCGCCCGATTACAACGGTATGCGTATTTTTTCCCTAGGCCATTCTGGTTAAGCGTTTGGAGCAGTAGAATTGCGAAAAATTTTTTGCCTACTCAACCATTTCTTAGCTTCAAACTCTCATATCTCGCGAACGGATTGTCCTAACCCAAAAATTCCTATTGCATTTAAAAGTAGAAACTCGCCCGATTACAACGGTATGCGTATTTTTCCCCTAGGGCATTCTGGTTAAGCGTTTGGAGCAGCAGAAGTGCGAAAAATTTGTTGTCTTGTCAACCACTTCTTAGCTTCAAAGTCCCATATCTCGCGAACGGATTGACCTAACCCAAAAATTCCTGTTGCGTCTGTAGTAGAAACTCGCCCGATTACAACGGTATGCGTATTTTTTCCCTAGGCCATTCTGGTTAAGCGTTTGGAGCAGCAGAATTGCGAAAAATTTTATGCCTTCTCAACCATTTCTTGGCTTCAAACTCCCATATCTCGCGAACGGATTGACCTAACCCAAAAATTCCTGTTGCGTCTGAAAGTAGAAACTCGCCAGGTTACAACGGTATGTGTATTTTTTCCCTAGCCATTCTGGTTAAGCGTTTGGAGCAGCAGATTTGCGAAAAATTTTTTGCCTTCTCAACCATTTCTTGGCTTCAAAGTCCCATATCTCGCGAACGGATTGACCTAACCCAAAAATTCCTACTGCATCTGAAAGTAGAAACTCGCCCGATTACAACGGTATGTGTATTTTTCCCTAGGGCATTCTGGTTAAGCGTTTGGAGCAGCAGAATTGCGAAAAATTTTTTGCCTTCTCAACCATTTCTTGGCTTCAAACTCCCATATCTCGCGAACGGATTGACCTAACCCAAAAATTCCTGTTGCGTCTGAAAGTAGAAACTCGCCCGGATACAACAGTATGTGCATTTTTTCCCTAGGCCATTCTGGTTAAGCGTTTGGAGCAGCAGATTTGCGAAAAATTTTTTGCCTTCTCAACCATTTCCTGGCTTCAAACTCCCATATCTCGCGAACGGATTGACCTAACCCAAAAATTCCTATTGCATCTGAAAGTAGAAACTCGCCCGATTACAACGGTATGTGTATTTTTCCCCTAGGGCATTCTGGTTAAGCGTTTGGAGCAGCAGAATTGCGAAAAATTTTTTGCCTTCTTAACCATTTCATGGCTTCAAACTCCCATATCTCGCGAACGGGTTGACCTAACCCAGAAATTCCTGTTGCGTCTGAAAGTAGAAACACGCCCGATTACAACGGTATGCGTATTTTTTCCCTAGGCCATTCTGGTTAAGCGTTTGGAGCAGCAGAATTGCGAAAAATTTGTTGTATTCTCAACCATTTCTTAGCTTCAAAGTCCCATATCTCGCGAACGGATTGACCTAACCCAAAAATTCCTATTGCATCTGAAAGTAGAAACTCGCCCGATTACAACGGTATGTGTATTTTTTCCCTAGGGTATTCTGGTTAAGCGTTTCGAGCAGCAGAATTGCGAAAAATTTTTTCCTTCTCAACCATTTCTTGGCTTCAAACTCCCATATCTCGCGAACGGATTGACCAAACCTAAAAATTCCTGTTTCTTGTGAAAGTAGAAACTCGCCCGATTACAACGGTATGTGTATTTTTTCCCTAGGCCACTCTGGTTAAGCGTTTGGAGCAGTAGAATTGCGAAAAATTTTTTGCCTACTCAACCATTTCTTAGCTTCAAACTCTCATATCTCGCGAACGGATTGTCCTAACCCAAAAATTCCTATTGCATTTGAAAGTAGAAACTCGCCCGATTACAACGGTACGTGTATTTTTCCCCTAGGGCATTCTGGTTAAGCGATTGGAGCAGTAGAAGTGCGAAAAATTTGTTGTCTTGTCAACCATTTCTTAGCTTCAATGTCCCATATCTCGCGAACGGATTGACCTAACCCAAAAATTCCTGTTGCGTCTGAAAGTAGAAACTCCCCCGATTACAACGGTATGTGTATTTTTTCCCTAGGCCATTATGGTTAAGCGTTTGGAGCAGCAGAATTGCGAAAAATTTTATGCCTTCTCAACCATTTCTTGGCTTCAAACTCCCATATCTCGCGAACGGATTGACCTAACCCAAAAATTCCTGTTGCGTCTGAAAGTAGAAACTCGCCCGGTTACAACGCTATGTGCATTTTTTCCCTAGGCCATTCTGGATAAGCGTTTGGAGCAGCAGATTTGCGAAAAATTTTTGCCTTCTTAACCATTTCTTGGTTTCAAACTCCCATATCTCGCGAACGGGTTGACCTAACCCAAAAATTCCTATTGCATCTGAAAGTAGAAACTCGCCCGATTACAACGGCATGTGTATTTTTTCACTAGGGCATTCAGGTGAAGCGTTTGGAGCAGCAGAATTGCGAAAAATTTTTTGCCTTCTCAACCATTTCTTAGTTTCAAAGTCCCATATCTCGCGAACGGATTGACCTAACCCAAAAATTCCTGTTGCGTCTGAAAGTAGAGACTCGCCCGATTACAACGGTATGTGTATTTTTTCCCTAGCCCATTCTGGTTAAGCGTTTGGAGCAACAGAATTGCAAAAAATTTGTTGTCTTCTCAACCATTTCTTAACTTCAAAGTCCCATATCTCGCGAACGGATTGACCAAGCCCAAAAATTCCTGTTGCTTGTGAAAGTAGAAACTCGCCCGATTACAGCGGTATGCGTATTTTTTCCCTGGGCCATTCTGGTTAAGCGTTTGGAGCAGCAGAATTACGAAAAATTTTTTGCCTACACAACCATTTCTTAGCATAAAACTCTCATATCTCGCGAACGGATCGTCCTAACCCAAAAATTCCTATTGCATTTGAAAGTAGAAACTCGCCCGATTACAACGGTACGTGTATTTTTTCCCTAGGGCATTCTGGTTAAGCATTTGGAGCAGCAGAAGTGCGAAACATTTGTTGCCTTGTCAACCATTTCTTAGCTTCAAAGTCCCATATCTCGCGAACGGATTGACCGAACCCAAAAATTCCTATTGTAACTGAAAGTAGAAACTCGCCCGATTACAACGGTATGCGTATTTTTTCGCTAGGCCATTCTGGTTAAGCGTTTGGAGCAGCAGATTTGCGAAAAATTTTTTGCCTTCTCAACCATTTCTTGGCTTCAAACTCCCATATCTCGCGAACGGATTGACCTAACCCAAAAATTCCTGTTGCGTCTGAAAGTAGAAACTCGCCCGATTACAACGGTATGTGTATTTTTAGCCTAGGCCATTCTGGTTAAGCGATTGGAGCAGCAGAATTGCGAAAAATTTGTTGTCTTGTCAACCATTTCTTAGCTTCAAAGTCCCATATCTCGCGAACGGATTCACCAGACCCAAAAATTCCTATTGCATCTGAAAGTAGAAACTCGCCCGGTTACAACGGTATGTGTATTTTTCCCCTAGGCCATTCTGGTTAAGCGATTGGATCAGCAGAAGTGCGAAAAATTTGTTGTCTTGTCAACCATTTCTTGGCTTCAAACTCCCATATCTCGCGAACGGATTGACCTAACCCAAAAATTCCTATTGCATCTGAAAGTAGAAACTCGCCCGATTACAACGGTATGTGTATTTTTTCCCTAGGGCATTCTAGTTAAGCGTTTGAAGCAGCAGAATTGCGAAAAATTTTTTGCCTTCTCAACCATTTCTTGGCTTCAAACTCCCATATCTCGCGAACGGATTGACCTAACCCAAAAATTCCTGTTGCGTCTGAAAGTAGAAACTCGCCCGATTACAACGGTATGTGTATTTTTTCCCTAGGCCATTCTGGTTAAGCTTTTGGATCAGCAGAATTGCGAAAAATTTTATGCCTTCTCAACCATTTCCTGGCTTCAAACTCCCATATCTCGCGAACGGATTGACCTAACACAAAAATTCCTGTTGCTTGTGAAAGTAGGAACTCGCCCGATTACAACGGTATGCGTATTTTTTCCCTAGGCCATTCTGGTTAAGCGTTTGGAGCAGTAGAACTGCGAACAATTTTTTGCCTACTCAACCATTTCTTAGCTTCAAACTCTCATATCTCGCGAACGGATTGTCCTAATCCAAAAATTCCTATTGCATTTAAAAGTAGAAACTCGCCCGATTACAACGGTACGTGTATTTTTCCCCTAGGGCATTCTGGTTAAGCGTTTGGAGCAGCAGAAGTGCGAAAAATTTGTTGTCTTGTCAACCATTTCTTAGCTTCAAAGTCCCATATGTCGCGAACGGATTGACCTAACCCAAAAATTCCTGTTGCGTCTGAAAGTAGAAACTCGCCCGATTACAACGGTATGCGTATTTTTTCCCTAGGCCAGTCTGGTTAAGCGTTTGGAGTAGCAGAATTGCGAAAAATTTTATGCCTTCTCAACCATCTCTTGGCTTCAAACTCCCATATCTCGCGAACGGATTGACCTGACCCGAAAATTCCTGTTGCGTCTGAAAGTAGAAACTCGCCCGGTTACAACGGTATGTGTATTTTTTCCCTAGCCATTCTGGTTAAGCGTTTGGAGCAGCAGATTTGCGAAAAATTTTTTGCCTTCTCAACCATTTCTTGGCTTCAAAGTCCCATATCTCGCGATCGGATTGACCTAACCCAAAAATTCCTATTGCATCTGAAAGTAGAAACTCGCCCGATTACAACGGTATGTGTATTTTTTCCCTAGGGCATTCTGGTTAAGCGTTTCGAGCAGCAGAATTGCGAAAAATATTTTGCCTTCTCAACCATTTCTTGGCTTCAAACTCCCATATCTCGCGAACGGATTGTCCTAACCCAAAAATTCCTATTGCATTTGAAAGTAGAAACTCGCCCGATTACAACGGTACGTGTATTTTTCCCCTAGGGCATTCT